>NC_138105.1:35509515-35905828 GCF_964146895.1 Miniopterus schreibersii
GGCTTCAGATCTTATAAATATCAGCTCCCAGGAGCACAGGATGAAATATAATCTATTGAAATACCATACCCAGAGAGCTAACTAGAAAAGTTTTATGGAATTTGTTGCTCAAACAAAGGCACATGCCAACATAAGTATCAAGCAAATAACCAAACACTCATGAAATACAGACAGTAAACAAAATGCATGAACTTATTTGGCAGGAAATAATAGGTCCGTTAACTGAATAAATAAATTATTCTACAAGGTTCATTCATTCATTCTTGTTTTACCCATCTACCTACGCCAGTCAAATTGAAAACCCAATGCTGGGCCCTTAACAAATAAAGTCTGGTTTCCCGTTGGCTACAGAAGAAAAAGGTAAAAGTGTGAACACATACCTGCCTCTTTTATTCTTAATTTCTCGATCCAAAGGCAAGAGATACTAAGGGTTGACTGTAATGTTCCGTTCCTTGGAACTGAGACGTGTGGAAAACAGTATGTTAACAATGTTAGCTTAATGGCACACTTTGGAAAAACCCTTATGATGCTAGAGCTCCTCTTGCAGGAGGCGGCTTTGCAGCGATTTGAGTTAGACTGATTGTTACCATCCAAATTTACATGAGGCACCTCATAGCTCCTCCATTTCCTAATCAGAGCCTCCTTTCTATAGCGTTGAACTGTTCCTGTCTATCAGTGTAAGGCACTGACCCCATCATATCCCCAGGAGTTCTCAGCTTGTGGGGAGCCCAGACAGACTTTTACCCTGAAGGCATGCTCAAAAGAGCCAACTGCATGGGTGTCTGTGTGTATCTGTATGTTTGTGTAAACCAAATTTTTATTCAAATTTTTTATAATGCTTAAAGATAAATTAATTCTTAACTACAAAAGGTTTTTGTAACCGGGAAATTCTACCTACTATAAAATTCTAATCGTAGCACCGAAACACACTGGCCCCACAATATTAATATATTTAGTATGTGTTTTGTTTCAAAACTGAAATAATAACAAACATTGTTATGCTGGAATTTATCTGTGCCTAGGTGACAGTGGCATTCCTTTACTCACCTTCTAAGGGGAGATCATCAGAAACAGAAGTTGAAGGGGTTTCCCACTTGAATAAGGTAAGTGCACTTGGAACAATAGATAAAAATATCGGTTCTTTTTTTCTTTTAAATATATCTTTATTGATTTCAGAGAGAGGAAGGGAGAGGGAGAGAGATAGAAACATCAATGATGAGAGAGTCATTGATCGAGCCCGCAACCCGGGCATGTGCCCTGACCGGGAATCGAACCCCCATCGCCTGGATCCTAGGTCGACGCTCAACCGCTGAGCCATGCCCGGCTGGGCAAAAACATTGATTCTTAATAAATAAATCAGGCAAATCCTCAGAAGGAAAGATATGCAACCCCTTATATTACATGGGACTAAAGTTTTAAAGTTAGAGGCACTCTCTGAGAGAAAAGTAGTGCAAACAGGAAACAAGAGAGCAAAACAGTTCAAAAGGATCTACCTGACTGGAAACCTAGAATTATTGAGTGAAATCCTTCCTCTTGGGGTTTACCAATAATTTTCAGACTTGTAAACTACTGCCACTTTCTCTATTTGATGAAACTAGCTTATCACACAGAGCCATTCTGAAGACAAATAATGAAATAGATGTATTTTCTCTTATGGCAGGTTTTTATTTCCTGATCAATGAACAACTATAAAACCTTCACCATGCTCTTTAGAAACCATTCACAATGCCGAATATTTTAGAATAAGAAGAGACTTCAGAATTCCTTGCACCATTTCGCAAAATACATTCCAGACTATTTGTTCAGCAAAATATTCTAAGGAAAAATAATTATGGTGATAGTAGAGGAGTTAAATGGTCAAATATGTTTGGGAAACTGCAAATCCTCTCTCTCCCTTGACAATTTATAAAGAATATTAGTATGTTAAAACCAAATATTTGTGCAGAATAGTGTTAAACTCTTAAAAAACAGTGTCTCACACTAATCAGAAAGAATATATGCACCCCTATGTTCATAGCAGCACAGTTTACAATAGCTAAGATCTGGAATCATCCCAAGTGCCCATCAGTAGATGAGTGGATAAAAAAGCTGTGGGACATTCACACCATGGAATACTACGCAGCTGTAAAGAAGAAGGATCTCGTACCCTTTGGGACAGTTTGGATGGACCTGGACAAAATTATGCTAAGTGAAATAAGCCAGGCAGCGAAAGACAAACATCACATGATCTCGCTTACACGTGGAATCTAAAGAACTTAATAAACTGATGAACAGAATAGATTCAATGACATGGAAGCACAGATGAGACTGACGAATGTCAGAGGGATGGAGGAGGGCGGGTGGGTGGAAGGGGAGAGAGTAACCAAAGAATTTATATGCATATATGCACAACCCAAGGACACAGACAACGGTGGGGAGAGGGACTGGGGAGGGGGATGGGACAGGGTGGAATGGGTCATTGGGGAGAAAAAGGGACATCTGTAATATTTTAAATAAAAATTTTTTAAAAACACACACAAAAAAGTGTTTCACATTATTTTCCAAACTTAACTATCCAGAAAACAACCTGTGATGATGCTCATCTACCCCAACTGTATTTTTTAAACAGATTTGTCCAATGTTTTATTCAATGTGCCCTGACTTCAAAGTCAGGAGAATTATAAGTTGTGGTAAGTCGTCCACTATAAATGTTAAATAAATAAATAAATTGAAGGCTGTGAATATTGACCTTAAAGTATAAATGAAAAAAGTAGATTTTAGGTTTTCCTTCAATAGAACTCATATATTTTCATTTCTATATTATATCTTAAGTTGAAGAGAAAGGAAAGAGTTATATCTGTCTTGTAAATCCTGCATAGTCTTCACCACTTGCTGGAACGGTAGAGAGGCTTTTGTACCGCAGAACACTGACATTCCTGTTTGCTACTGAAAAGTCAAAACTGAGAGCCTCTCGTTCTAACACTTAGCTTACTGGTATCAAAATAAACCGTATTTCATATGTAGGCATTTACATACTTCTAAGAAATGTGGATGGCACATGAACATTATTTCTGGCAAACGGCAAGAAAAGTTGATAATTTCTGGAAAAACATACAAAGCAAAGGGATAAGTAAAGGGGTAAGATTTTCTTGAGAAAACCTTAACCTGCCCTGGCTGGGTAGTTCAGCTGGTTAGAGCGCCATCCCAATACACCAAGGTTGCAAGTTCAGTCCCGTCAGGGTACATACAAGAAACAACCAATCAATGCATAAATGGGCGGAACAACAAATCAGTCTCTCTCTCTCTAAAAAAAATCAATATTAAAAACAAAACAAAACAAAAACCCTTAACCAGAAGACCTGATACTGCTTAATGGCATTTTAATGAAATTTTACCTGGTATTTAAAATAAATTTGAGATGTTGCTGAACTTTCAACCTTTCCTTAGTATTTGCTAAAGTTTCCTAGTAGTCAATAATGGATTTATGAAAGATTCTTCCTAGAGTCCTTCTGATTATTTTTCAAAATATGGTTTCTACTATATGTCCAATTTGCTCTTAGTCAACAACATGTATGCTATCTTGGATATGAATAAGTACAAATCCAATTTAAAATTGTGTTTTGTTTTAACCATAAAATGAAATGTTCACTTGGAAATTTAGTAACTTTGTTTTTCTGATGAAGTGAAAACTGGACTTCCTGGGCTCTTATTACACACACACACATACACATACACACACTCATCTATAAACATGGAATAGTTTTATACATGTGTGTGATATATGTATTTTCTTGGATGCATTTTTGTGAATAGATGTGGATAGTCTCTTTTCCTGGCTCTGCCTGTCTTGGTCTATCCATAAGCTAGAACCAGGATATTTACTTTGAGATTAGTTTGTCTACGTCTAACTTAATAATAAGACTCTGATCTATAGTTTAGTAACTGCATGCATATGTTAAGAGTTAGGGGCAGAGTAAGGTTTAGATGTTTTCTATCAAACCTTGTCCCAAAATACATGGTTAAAACATTTGTCAAGTAAATGAGAATACATAAACCAAGGAGTTGTTTTCTTATCAGTATCCAAATAAACAGAAGAAAAAAAAAACACCTATTAACTTTTCAATCTCTTTCTACTTTTATTCTTTATATAGATTAACAGGTAAAAAACATTGACACCAAAGTTGTATTAATTAATTTCAAAATTAGCAGGAATAAAATGTTAATGACAAATCATTCTGGATATTTTATGCTAATAATAAAAAAGATATATTGAATTAACTGTATTCCTTTAGAAATGCATTGATTTTTTCTTATATACAACATAAACACTTGAAATATCTTTTAATTCATAAGGTGTCTTTGATAATTACAAAAGATTTGATATATTTTAAAAACATGCGTAGTTTTGTTTCAAGACATTATCTATCTCTACAATTATTCTACGAACAAAAATGGGATTTAAATATATATATAAGATGTCCTATGTAAGTAGTATATCACTAGTAGTGATATACTTATATACAGATCATTACAACAATTATGTGGACATCTTCACTTTTATATAGATCATATTTAAAATGTTGGGTCATTTGTTCATATTTCACCATAGGTCACAATTAATTTAAATTTGGTTAAGATTATCTAAACATCTTATATTACTTATGAAGTTATATACAGTATTAAAAGTAAATTTAGATGTAAATAAAATAGAAATACATTTTTCTCCTTGTTATATATTTTGTGATGCTTTAGGTACTAGAATTTTAAGGCAGTCTCAAGACGAGTTTTTTGATTTGACTTTTAGTACCTTTCATACCATGTGGTCTTATTGGTATCACCTTGCCTTATATTACATTTTCTTGCTTTAACTTATTCTTTAGTTTGTCTAATATATTTCTGGATTCTCCAACCAGGATCGCTTAGGCTACTGAAACAAGACAAAATAAAACAAGTCCAAACTTCTTTTATTTGTTTTGTGTAATAAACTTCATGAAAGCTCGGCGCCTTAAAACAGCTACCACCGCATTATATTTCACATAGTAGACCGTCAAGGATGCAGGCAGAGTTCATCTAGGTGATACTTCTGCTCACTGTCACATTGTCTAGAGTCACTGTCGGTGCCTGGCTGGCATCTGGACTGGTCTGAAAGGACCAAATGAGCTTCACTCACATGCCTGGTGCCTTGGTGAGGAGACCAGAAGGCTGAGCTTAACGGGCTTGCTCCTTTCTCCAGGGAGTCTTTCAGGCTCTTCACCTGCAGAATTGTTATCTATTGACATATGGTGACTCTTAAGGCCTAAACCTGGAACTAGCAGAGTGCTCCTTTTGCCGTATTAGTCAAATTGGTGACAGGCCAGTCCACACTCCGGAGGGAAACAGACCCACCCCTCCATGGGAAGCAGAAGACAGACAGCTCTGTCCTTGCTATTCTTCCTCAGCACCAGTTCCAAAGAAAGCAAGTGATGTCTTACATTTTTCAACTTCTAAAGTCTTATTGCCATGTACTACAACTTTTCATTTAGGCAAAAGAGGAAACTAAATATTTTAATATTTATCAAAGTTTTGTTATATCTCATTTAATGGTAAGACCATACATACAGATGTTAAAGTGATGTTTTACATACTAGAAAGTACATGATACAATTTAATGATGTTGAAAATTTAGCTTTATTAGATTGCCTTTAGTAATTATAAAATAATATACACTAATATCTTAAGGCAGTTAAAAACAGGAAAAGTTTTAAGTGCTTTGAGTATTTTTTGTTTATTTAATTCTTCACTATTTCCCCAAGAAGGATAACATTACCGTCCTTGTTTTATAGATAAAGAAACTGAGGCACAGAAAGGTTGAGACTTCTTAAACTTAAAGACCTAGTAAGATCTATATCTGGGATTCAAATTTAGTCAGTCTGGTCTTAGAACCTGTACTGCCTTTCTTTCTTTTTTTAAGATTTTTATTTTTTATTTTTTTTAGAGAGCAAGGAAGGCAGAGGGAGAGAAGAGACAGATCGATGTAAGAGTATGCCCACTACTGGGGATTAAGCTCACAACCTGGGCAGCATTTGCCCTGACTGGGAATCAAACCAGCAACCTCTAGGCGCATGGGACAAAGCTCAACCAAGCCACACCAGCCAGCCCGTGGAACCTGGGCTGCCTTTCTATTTAGTCTTTCAATATATAATGATTTCAAATAGTTCCACATATTTAGAAATCTGTCCAATATGATAAAGTTGCAATGATTTTTAGTCTCTCCCAACTGGTTAACACCACAGTAAAAATAAAAACCATGTACTCTCAGTATCATTTTCTTTATATTTTTGGGCAGTTGTGTTTTCACAAACTCCCAGTAGAATAAGGCCTGGGAAACTTTAAGAATTATTCAGTTGGATGGCTGATTAGTATTAAAATAATTCATATAAAGTTAGTAATTCTTTTAGAAATTAAAAAGTGCTTCCGGTTAGAAATGCACATCTGGGATCAGAAGACACATAGACTTGGTCATTCTCCACTCATTTCTTACAGAGCTGTTTGGATATTTGGGGAATAATCTAAGCAGAAAAGCAAAGTGTAAGAATTCAATCAAAGTAATGATTAGTATTCATCCAATTCATTACAGAATTCTAGACCTTCTGGGTTAGAATTCCAGCATATACATATGAGACACCTATTCTGAAATACCTCAGATACCTATTTTGTTATAGAGGATTCACAGTGTATTACAGAAAAATTTTAGTACTACTGTACTCTTTTGACTTGTGTCAAGGAAAAAAAATATTTTAAGGACACCTCACTGAAGATTCACAGCACACATTAGTATGATAAAATCCTTAATGGCAGGTTGTTTAGAAACCCTTCAAGTGTTGTTTAATCCAACATTTCCCCAAACACATTCTAAAAACTACATTTTAGGCAAAATCTCTTGATGCTTTGATCATTACCAAATACTTTAGGAAATGCTGCCTTAGAATATAATTTATACAAATACTTCAGGATCTACTCATGGAAAGTGTATTTGTGGATAGCACAGCTATTTTCTTAGTGGGATTATTTATCTTTTTCTAAATGTGGACCTACTTGTTTGATCAAAAATACAACCCAAAGGGTAACACAAACACAATCCAAAAGTACAATTCCAAGGAAAGAGATGAAATAATATATTTAATAGATATATTGCACATTATATATTGAATATTTATATTTAATATTATAATATAAATATATTATTAATATTTAATATTATAATATAAATATATTATTAATATTTAATAATAACTGAATGGTATATTTTAGTATATCTACTATATCCAATAATTATCATTTCAATGTGCAATCAGTATAAAGTGTTATTAACCAGATATTTACAATTGTTTTTTCACACTAGGTCTTAGAAATACGGTATCTTTACACTTATAGCACATGTCGACATGGAAAAGCCAACTGTCAAGGTTTCAATAGCCACTTGTGGCTAGTGGCTACCAAATTGGCAGCCCAGCTCTGCTTCATGCACTACTTTATGCTCACACTCTATACATTTATTTTGACAACTACAATTACATTAGTTTTGATAAATTGAAATCTGATGGATTCAGAAATCTTTCTAGAAGTTGATATATACGTTTTCAAATTTTAATTAAACTTATTGTGATATAATTTATACATAAATAAATTGAGGACACAAAGAACACAGTTCTATGAGATTTGACCAGTGAATACAAGTATGTAACCACCACCACAATGCAATATAAATAATTCCATCACCTCAAAGAGTTCTTTTCTGTTTCAGTCACCTCCCTTCCCAAGTCCCAGATAAACACTGATATATTTTCTGCCATTAAAGATTAATGTTGCCTGACATAGAACTACATATAAATGTAACAATGCATTATGTATTATTTCTTTCTGGCTTGTTTTACTTAGCTTAATTTTTTTTTTTTTTTGATTCTTCCATTTATGTGTAACTATGGTTTGTTTCTTAAAATGTTAAATAACATTCCATTATAAATATATCACAATTTGTTAATCTATTTACTTGCTATTGGACATTTGAGTTGTATCCATTTTTAAGCTATTATGAATAAACCTGCTACGGATATTCTTGTATAAGAATTTTTGTAAACATTTTCATTTATTTTGGATAAATACCTAGGTATGGATGTCTGAAACATGTGTTTTTTTCCAAAGTCAATTTCATTTTCTATACTGTTTGTACTATTTTATATAGGCCAAGAGCCGTGTATTGTTCCTGCTACTCCACTTCCTGGTCATCTTTTGATATGGTCAGCCTTTATAATTTTAGCCATTCTAATGGGTTTACAGTGATTATCCATAGTGACTAAAGATGTTAATCAATCTTTTATGTTTATTGATCATTTGATATATTTTGTGACACCTATGTTTAAATTGTTTGACCATATTCTTCATTGGCTTGTTTCTGTATAAATTCTGGATATAAGTCCTTTATCAGATATATGTGTTACTAATACTTTTCTCCCAGTTTTTGGTTTGTCTTTTTTGTGTACTTAATGGTGAATGTTGACTTTGAGAGTCATTTGATGTTAAATTTGATGTTCAATTAATGATTTTATTTTTTATGGTCTGTGCTTTTTGTATTCTAAGAAATCTTTACCTAAAAGCAGAGGTGGGGAACGTCCGGCCTGTGGGCAGTTTGGTCTGGCTCTGCCAAGGCAACTGCAGGTGGGACTCAAAATTCAATAAATCTAGGAGCTTTTTCATTGCTAATTTTTAAGTTGATAATTTTGTATCGCCCGAGAATGATGTTATAAATATCCAAATGGCCCTTGGCAGAAAAAAGGTTCTCCAACCCTGACCTAAAGTATCAAAGATTTTCTTCTATATGGTTTATACTTTTAACTTTTCTTAGATCTATCATCCATTTTAACTTGCTTTCTTTGTTTGGTGTCAGGAAAGGATGTAGTTTTTTTTCCCATATGTATATCCAGTTGTTCTAGAACCCTGCTATTGTTTGATAAGCCATTGAAGCTTTGATCATTTATTTTTCTATCTTTTTTTTTTCTTTTTTGTATTTATCGTTGTGCTTCAGTTTACATATTGGTAAGAACTGAAATGTGCCCTCCACAAAATTCATCTCTTGAAGATAATTTCCAATGTTAACTATATTTTGAGATAAAGCCTATAAAGGGGGAATTAAGGTTAAATTAAGTCAAAAGGGTGAGGCCCTGATAAGATAGGATTCTGGTTCTTATCAGAATAGACATCAGAGAGTTCATTCACATACTCTTCTCATATAAGCACAGAGAAAAGGCCATGTAAGGACACAGGAAGAAGGTGGCTGTCTGAAAGCCTGAAAGAGAGCTGTCACCATTACCTGACCATAATACCATAATGGCCCCTGATCTCAGACTTCGAGCCTCCACAACTGTGAGAAGATAAATTTCTGTTGTTTAAGCCACCCAGTCCAAGTTTGGTGATGATAGCTGCAACTAACACAAGTATTCTCAATTGTTATTTCTTTGAGTTTATGGCTAATTTGATCTTCAGTGCCTCAGACAGTAAATATTTTTAGATATTATATTTTTTAACTCTAGAATTTCCATCTGGTTTTATTTATATATTTCATTTCTCTTTTGCAGTATGTTTTTCTTAAAAATCCCGATTATTCAACGTTTTCCTTAAGTGGTTGACAATTCTGCTTATGTGCATGGCCAGTGATTGTTTTATTCAATCCCAAGGGTTGCACAGGCCATGTAATTGAGTGTTTATATTTGAATGACTTCCTTTAAAGAGTATTTAAGTTTGCTTTGGGAAGGCAGTTAAGTTATATGAGGAGGCATTACAAAAACAATTTATGTTAGGTCAGGCCTGAAGTACATTTTACTCAAGGGCTAATATAGCCCTACTACCAGTTGTAACCCTCCAAAGGTTTCTACTGATTGGTCCAAGTGTTCAACACGGTTAACTCTCTTTGCACAAACTGAATTTCATCCTTGTGTGCAGCCTGAGAATTAGTATTCTTGCTTGGCTTTTTGGAGTTTCATCCTATGTGTATGCACATTAATATATAGTCAAAAAAGAAAGAAGAGGACCAATATACTATGAATTTTTCTCCAATCTTCCCTTTCTGATGATCTACCCCACATATTGTATCAATCTTAGTCTCCCCAAACTCCAATCTCTGTCTTTTCAATTCAACAAAAGTTTCATGTTCTGCTTTGTTTTTTCTTGCTCTGTAATTCAGAAGTTGCCTCATTTTTCTCAGGAAACAAAACTGTAATCCCATCGTGCCAATGAATGAACATATCGTTTCATGCATTTATCCAGATTTCTAGTTGTGTGCATTGGGAGATAATCTTCATATTAGTTATTGCTTTATAAGATTAGCAATAAGCACTGGTTAGGGAAAAAAACACAAAGTAAAGAATATTTCTGGACATTTTTTGTGTTGTTTCAGAAATAGGATTAATGTGGGTAGGAATTTGACAAGCATAAGCATGAGATAAAGGATTTTCTGAAAGGCATGGGAGTTGTGCAGTAGTTAGTATATGTCTGAGAGGTGGACAATTAAGAATTTTAAAATAACAACATACGGATTAAGAAACATGTGGCTTGTCCTAGCTGGTTTGGCTCAGTGGATAGAGTGTTGGCCGGTGGACTGAAGGGTTCAATCCCTGCTATAGGCACATACTTCAGTTTGATTCCGGGTATGGGCTCAAACCCCATGGGGGTGCGTGCAGGAGTCAATCAATTGATGTGTCTCTCTCACATTGTGATGTTTCTCTCTCTCTTTCTCCCTCCCTTACACCCTCCCTGAAAAATGCAATGGAAAAAATATTCTCTGGTGAGGATTAAAAAGGTAACAGGTGGCTTATGCTCAGGCATTAACCACTTTTTCTCCCAACATCCCACTAAATTATGATACAGGAATATAAAATGTACAAGGGTTTACAAGAGAAGAGTTTTGTAAAAGCAAACATTTCAATGATTTCTGAATTATACAAAGCAACAGAGTCAATAGCTAATTTAATAAGTAGTGTTTAATGTAAAAACATTTTGAAAGGGATAGATCCAAAAAACCAAGCTTATTTATCTAGTTGAATCTATGAGATGCTTAGTACTGGGAGGGACCATTTCAAAGATGACAAAATCACTGAGATCAATTTTATGTTAATTTACCAGGTTTTTTTTTATAGGAAAGATATTTAAATATATTAGGGCAACTTCTTTAAATAAAAATATTTTACTCCTAAATTATACATGGAAAATTCTTATTTGTAAAAAGGACTTGATATTATATATTGTTAAAGCTGGCCCACATATTTTCAATTTCCCTCAAACTGAGCATATATACTCAAACTATGAGATAATTTGTGTAATGACTGTTATTTTGGAAGATGTGTAATAAAATGTTTCCTTTAATAATGCCAACTTAATACTTGTTGCCTTTTTTTACAGTTCACATACAATATTATATTAGTTTCAAGTGTACAACCCAGTGATTAGACATTAAATAGCTTAAAAAGTGGTCACCCCAATAAATCTAGTAGCCATCTGACACCACACACAGTTATTACAGTGTTATTTACTATATTCCCTATGCTGTACTTTACATCCCATGACTATTCTGTAAATACCAATTTGTACTTCTTAATCCCTTCACCTTTTTCACCCCTCCCCCACCCCTCCCATCTAGCAATCATCAAAATGCTCTCTGTATTTATGAGTCCGTTTAAGTTCTGCTTGTTCATTTTGTACATTAGATTACACAAATAAGTGAAATCATGTCTCCAAAGAGGACATACAAGTGGCTAAGAGACATATGAAAAAATGCTCAATGCCACTGATCATCAGAGAGATGCAAATTAAAACCACAATGAGGTATCACTTCACACCTGTTAGAATGGCTCCCTCAACAAGTCAACGAACGACAAGTGCTGGCGAGGGTGTGGAGAAAGGGGGACCCTGGGACACTGCTGGTGGGAATGCAGACTGGGGCAGCCACTATGGAAAACAGTATGGAGGTTCCTCAAAAAATTAAAAATGGAGCTGCCTTTTGGCCCAGTCATCCCACTTCTAGGAATATATCCTAAGAATCCTGAGACATTAATCAGAAAGAATATATGCACCCCTGTGTTCACAGCAACACAGTTTACAATAGCTAAGATCTGGAAACAGCCCAAGTGCCCATCAGTAGATGAGTGGACAAAAAAGCTGTGGGACATTCACACCAGGGAATACTATGCAGCTGTAAAGAAGAAGGAGCTCGTACCCTTTGGGACAGTATGGATGGACCTGGAGAATATTATGCTAAGTGAAATAAGCCAGTCAGAGAAAGATAAACATCACATGATCTCACTTATATGTGGAATCTAAAAACATTTGTTTTCTTTTTATACCACGGGAAATTTCATTTTTTAGACGAAGATGGCCAGGTATTGCAATATTTGAATGACAGAATTATCATTACAATCAACTACAAATATGAATATCACTCTATGGTTATAGACTCATCTTAATACTTGGTGTGGTCAATGATTTATTTTTGAATATCTACCAAATGATAGAGAACTGGATAGCATTATAAACCTGGAAAAGAAGACATAGTTTAATATAGTACAACATGAACATTTTGATTTGTTCAGAAGTGTAGCCATATAAGGTAAGAGCATAAAATGTAGGATTTCTTTTGCTAGTAATTTAAAAATACACCATGAGTATTATATATTATATCTTGTAATCTAGGGGGGGAGAATCAATCTCCTATAAAATATTGAGCTATTATAGTTGTATACATAAACAAAGACATCTAATTGTTCCTATTAAGTCCATAACACACGTAATAGCAAGACTGTGATTTATTCACTTTGGGCTGATTAAGAGCATTATAGAAGATGGCTTTAGCTTTTTAAAAATATTTGACTTCAAACTTAAATCATCAAAAAAGGAATATGAAGACAAGTGGTTGTTGGCTTTGAAAACCTATGTCTCACTTTTTTTTTTTAGCTGTAGTCAAGAACAATGGTCACAAGAAATGTCCCATAGGTTGAGACAAGTAGTCCCTATTAATAGATGTGTATAGTTGTAACTAGCAAAGCCAACTCCTTTACCCTTTTCCCCCCTAGAAAGAAACTTAAAAAAACATTTCTGTAGCTGTTATAAAATTATTCACTTATAGAAACAAGAAAGTTTTAATACAATGCTGTTCTCAGAGTCCTGATGGGTGAAACAAGTGCAATGAATGGAACTTCTGGTGTTTATAGTAATAAAATCCCTTGGACAGGGTCCAAACTCCATTTGCCTAACACTGAATTGTGTGTTCCTAGTGCTGTTAATAGTGGCATTTCAGTCTATTCCGGAAGAACAGATGCCCACTGTTTTGGTTTTGCAGATTTTCACAGAAGATTGGCTTTGTCTACTCACTAAATGGCAGAACAATTTAGAAAATATCTCTGGCCATAACTTCAGTTAAATTGATTAAGAGTGCAACTTATATAGTAACATAATTAGAACTATATATCATCCAGTGTTTCCAAATTGTGTTGCCAGGTTGATAAAGAATCTGAATTAATTTGACTAAAATCCAAAAACAGAATTATTTTATAGTATTTTACGAAACTATGCATGCCAACACACAAAATTAATTTTCATTAATTTTGATACATATTTAGAAATAGATGTTAAAACTTAAGACATCTAAAATGCCACATTAAAAAAAACCTATCATGATTCTTTTCAGTATGTTCAGTATTCAAAATAATGTTTTTGTGCAATGATAATAATAATGCTTTATTATTGAAATACAAAAAGACCATATATAGTTAATTTTTATTTACCCATCATTGATAGATATAATAGAAACAAAGGTTCTGCCAGTAACTTAATGTTTTAATTCTAATCCAAAGGAAGGGCATAGATCTTTTGGAAGTAGAAGTAGCCCATGGTGTTATTTCTCAAAGAATCTGGAAAACAATTCAAAACTGGTCATTACAAATTCAATTTCGTTCAATTTCAATTGTGTTCTTGCTGCTGTTTATCAAGTCTGTAATTAATTTGTTTCTGATTCCCTAGCTAATTTACCACATGGTATTTTTCTCTCTTCCTTCTTCAATGCTCTGACCAGATAATCACTCCTCCTTTTATGAAATTTAAAACAGTACAAAGACTATATAATTTGGCTTCAGAAAATCAGGGTTTTAATTAAGATTTTTAATTTATTAACTGTATTGTTTCTTTTAAGTCCTTGTATTGTCTTTCTGTTCTTATTTATAAGTAATAATAGTAACTCATTCACAGGAATAATATGAAAAGAAAATGGCAGCAAATATGTTGAAGTGTTCTGCGTAGCCTGTTGTGAATAAAACATTGGGTGAGACAGTGGTTCTCAAAGTGTGATCCTGGGGAAAGCAGTGTCAGAATAACTGAGAACTTGTTAGAAATGCAAAGCAATCAAACCTCAATTAAACCTACTAAATCAGAAATTTTAGGGATGGAGCCTAGTGTTTTTAACAAGTCCTGTAAGTAATTTTGGTTCTGAGTAAATACTGATAAACATTAGTGCAAGGAATCCTACTTGTTTGTTTTTAACTTGGCATCAGAGTCTTGCCTGCTACAGTCCTTACCCCTAATGATTTTTCAAGGGGTCACTGATAATGACTTTGGTCTTTCACACATGGCTTTATGCCATAAGTTACTGAATATTTAATATGTAATGAAAATAATCTGCAGATATGATTTATACATTATAAAAAACAATGTAACTCACGTAAATATCTATTTTGATATTAGTTTTAAATTTCACCTACCTATGGAATTGGTAAAGACATCATACATCATGTTGTGTTATGATCAAGGAACTACTCTGCTCCAATTTAGATTTCTTTTTTATATTACTCAAATTCTGATGACTCTCATTCCCTCCCTTCCTCCTTTCTTTTCTTTTTTCCTTCCTTCCTTCTTTTCATAAATGTTATATATCATCCTCTGCCATGTTTGCTTTCCATAAATAGTGCTGTTGATACCACTGTAACTGTGTAGAATATCTTTATGCATTTTAAAAATTCACATTATACAAACAATTCTGTTGGAATAGCATAGAAGACAGAGATGTGAAGAGCAGAGTAAAAACAATAAAGATGTTATTCAGTAAAACTTTTGATTTTTGTGTGTGTATATGTTTAGTTGTAATATAGACTCTTTTCTTACTATCAGTTGGGGGGGGAACTTCCTGTATAATGTCTTCCTTCAATATATATATTTTTTCTTTTTCTCTCTCAAGTCTCTAATACTTCTGCCAACACTGCTTTAATGGTTTTGTGTTTTAGCTTTATTCCTTTGGGCAAAAAGAGTAAATCCAAATTGTTTACAAGCTAAAAAATGTACTCCTTATCACAAAGAAATATATCTTTATTAAGCTTCTCTAGCTGCAGTTGTTTAGGGTTTCACTACCCAACCATTTCTATCCCACTGTTTGGTGGATTGCAAAAACATCCTTACACTATAAAACACACATGTCCACCCACCCGGGTGGCGCAGTTGGTTGAGCATCAGCCCATATACCAAAAAGGTTGTGGGTTCCATTGCTGGTCAGACACATACCCAGGTCACAGGTTTGATGTGCAGTCTGGGAGCTTACAGGAGGCAACTGATGGATGTTTTTCTCACACATTGATGTTTCTCTCTCTCTTCTCTCTCTAAAATCAATAAAAAATTATCCCTGAGAATTAAAAAAAACACAACTTTTAAAAATAGAAATCTCCTTACAATACTGATTATCTCCTATTTAACACCCTTGTTCATAATAATATAATGATTTATTACAGGTAAAATGTGCTTTATAAAATTATTTATATGCCAGGCAAAATCTCTACCTGCTTTAAATAATTTAACATTATAACTTTATAAAGTAATAATTGTTATTATTCCACTTTACAGATAAGTAAACCAAAGAAAAAAGATTAAGTGGCCTGTTAAAGATCACATAGGCAGTGGTAAGGAAGCAATTTAAATGATGGGGATCTTGTTACAGAGAGCTTGGTCTTAGCTGCTTCAGATAATACCAAAGACAAGATTTAAGAGTAGCAGTTCTCAACAATTCTATTTCAAATAATCTCAATCTGTTTTTATTTTGTCTAGCAGGGCTAGGGAATGTGTCAGCATTAGGCTCTAGGGTTTTACGTAGTTTCGAATTTTAACTTTTGAACATGTGAAGGGAGTGGGAATGGGATTCATCCCTTAATTGTCATGTTACTATTTCTGAAGGAGAAATTTCAAGTTTGCAAAAAGAGCCTCAGGAAAAGATAAAAAAGGAGTTGGCTTAGTTTTCTCTTATCTCCCCTCTGTCTGCCAGCAAAACCTGCCCAGTGTTCAGGACTTCAACTGGTAAGTGCCTAAACAACACAGTGCCTGCTGGGAATGCAGAAGCCATGTCTAGTTATATTCATTTCAATTGAGGGTATATTTGATCTGCTCTTTCCCTTTCAAATATTCATAGCCTTGGGAAATTTTATTTTGCATGATTTCATAGTTTTTGTCCAATAAGTCTGCCTTTGAATTCTCACCACATTTTATCTTTTCTTTTTTTCATTCTTCTATTTTGATTTTACAGCTTTGGTTTCTTCGTCTTTCTTTCTGTTACGTTTCTTTAATTATTTATATTTATTTAAAAATTTTTTATGTTTTCCAGGAAAGAATGAAGTTAAGACCTTGGGATGTGATATTTGAGACAGTAGCAAATTTCAGGGAATAATCATTCACCTTGAGGCTCAAGATGTCCGTAAGCAATAATTTTGCCTGAACTTTAATTACTTTGTATGTCAATTTCCCATCTGGTAGAAGCAGCCAACAACCCCGCACATCAGAAAGTTATGCCAGTGTTTCTTTTTTTTTAATCCTCACTGGAGGACATTTTTTCCACTGCTTTTTCAGGGAGAGTGGAAGGGAGAGAGGGAGGAGGGAGAGGGAGAGAGAGGGAGAGAGAAACATCGATGTGAGAGAGACACATCGACTGGTTGCCTCCCTCACTCTCCTTGACCCGGCCCGGGGACCGAGCCTGCAACTGAGGCACGTGCCCTTGGCCAGAATCGAACTCGGGACTCTTCAGCCCGCGCACCGATGCTCTAACCACTGAGCCAAACTGGCTAGGACTATGCCAGTGTTTCTTTACAAAAGTGTCAAAGTCCAGGTCTTTCCCTGTGGAACAAGTAAAAATGGCACATTGTCTAGCACAATCAAGGGGAAGTTCAGCCAGCCAGTGCGGCAAGCCATAGGTTTCAGGGTGAAGCCATGCGGGTGAAGATAGTTCTAACATTACACGACGCCGTGGATTTGATGGATTCCCCCTCGCAGGAATGAGAAAAACGAAAGAGGCCGCAAAGGAAATGGCCGTATTTGCACTCTCCGCGCACTGCCCTGCCTTGTGAATACATCAGTACTGTTGCATGTAAGACAAAGAACGTTCCTCCTAGTGTCGTGCTTCTTTTTATCTCCCCTACCATAAAACCACTTTTAAAAAGTTACAAAAGAAAGTGGTCCTTTAATTTATAAATACCTCCTAAAGCTTTTCCTTCTTAATAATTTAAATGTGCCAAGCCAGCCACTGGCCCTAAACATTACTATGTGTCTCATACCCATAGTCACTAATTGCTATGAAATTTTGCCTTTCTACTTGAAAAATTACATTACTCCTTTTTTGTTGCTGTTTCTGAAAACAGTTTGCTAACCGCTGTTATCAGGAGGTTGGTTTTCTCTTCATGAGCCTTACACAAACAGTGGTTTGTGCTGCTTTCCCAAGGTCTTCAGATATTTTGGCCCTGTTGCAGTTTTGGCAAATGTTACGGGCACCGTTTCAGTGCGTAATGATGAGCGGCTGCATGCTGACCCAGACCTCACAGCCACTGGGAGACGAAGCCAAATACATGCACGTGGAGAGGCAACAAACATTTTCAGTTTTTTCCATGCTGTTCTGAAAAGAACCTTACCCCTCAAGAGAAAGAATCATTTGTTTGTTTTGTAACTTTAGTGAAAAATACAAATTTTACTACTTTATGGTCTTTCATCTTCTATCTAGGCAGTGATAACGTAATTAAAGAAATATGTACCTCAAACATGTATGTTCTATGATAAGGAATTTTTAAATGAAGTCAATTAACTTGAAATGTTCATAACAGGCCAGTAACTTAGCATTTTAAACCCGGGGCTTAGTCCCAGCTAACCATTAATACCCTATAGCAACAGCCAAATCCTCCTGCCACCTGTTTCTTATGGCCAATGAACGAAAAATGTTTTTATATTTTTAAGTAGTTGAAGAAAAATCAGAAGAAATGATATAAAAATTATACAAAATTCAAATTAGTGGCCATAAGTAACACTTTATTAAACAGTGGTTTACATACTGCTGTTTCTGCACTACAACAGTACAGCTGAGTAGTCGAAACAGAGATCTCATGACCTGCAAAACCTAAATTAATAACTATCTGGCCCTTTATAGAAAAAGGTTGCAGGCCCCTGCTCTAGATGAACTGAGGTAAGTAATCAACCCTTATAGGGAGCTGGCTTCATGAATTAAATGGGGACAAAACCCCTTCTCCAACTGAAGCAGGTGGTCACAATAAAATGGTATCTTGGGTTGGACGGGGGTTCTTGAACTTGTGATGCTGGGAATGGCCATCGTGCATTTACCCAATCAATAGTTCATTTTATATATAAATGGTTAGATAACTTGGTTTGAGAGTAGTTGAGAAATACTAGAAGCCAGATTATAAAACTAATACTTGCCAATTTTATATGCTTAACACCTGTTGGCTCTTGTGCCAAAATTTTATATGTATTTTTGTACTTAATCTACACAACCTTGAACGGCATGTATTATCATCACCATTTATAGCTTAATTAAACCTAGTAGGAGTCATGTAACCTCCTCGTTGCTTCAAGTTAGAGGCAGAGACATTATTCTAACTTGGGTGTCTCTGACTCCTGGGATTTTACATTTAATTACAAACTAATGCCTTCCTTCCTTCAACAGAAATCTTTATTTTTTTGTACTAAGGTTATAAGAAAATGCATATTTAAGAAAGAACTGAGTATGGTCCATAGATGATAAATATTGGGAGACACTGAGTTGTATGTAGAAAACAATGTTTATTAATGCACAGGGGACAATGCTTCTGTTCTAGGAGCAGTAGTTCTGAAACAGTACTGAACAGTAACATGTAAAACCCAACTCCGAGGTGTTTTTTCAAGAGCATATTTTTCTCAGTTTAAAAAACAAATTGATACGATTATCTTGTGAGTGATTTTTTTATTTTACAAAATATATTTTCATATATGTTTTATTGTATCTTCAAGTCAGACAGTTGGAGATTTTCACTTTTCATATACAAATGAGAAAGTTGGAGGGAAAAGTAATTTCCAAAGAGTAAAGTGCAGATCTAGGGCCAGATATCATGGACTCAAGCACTAGCTCTGGGCTTGTTTGTTCCTAGCAGAAGACTACAGGTAACAATACCATTCTTTTGACAGTGGCCAGGAAAAAAGGGAACTGCCTGGGTTTGAGGGAAAGAGACGCAAAGGTATTTTTCTCTATTCTCATATGAACAAATAAACTTCACTAAATTCTTTTAAGATATGAAGCATGAAATACAACTGACTGTTATTTACAGCAAGTTTTCTGTTTTGTTTATATTTTTATGATTTTATTTATGGTTGAAGTATGCATTTTTTAAATTTGGTATTTAGTGAATAATTCTAATGTTTCTACATTTTTTTTCCTTCTAAAAAACACAAGGAGAAAATTAAATCAAAATTGACAGACTTATTTTCCTCCATTAATTAAACAGTATGGTTTATTCAAATACAAAGACTGTAAACATTTTTATGAATACTTGCTGTTTATGCCATTCACGAGACACTCATATTAAAGTATGAACATTTTCAAATGCAAAAAATATATATCTTTGATTGGCTAAGTAAATTGTATAGAGAGAATTTCACAGAATAGACCACATCATTTTGTGGTGTTAGGATGATCTAAAGAACACCATGGTTCTCTTTATTTCAAGAATTGTTCTGGCCAGCTTCCCCCAAAATAAAGATGTTAGGACTGCAGCTACAATTTTATTTTTAAGATCATATAGTGTAACTATCCCATTACACTAATACATTATATAGGGTAGAGCAAAAGTACATTTACAGTTGTTTGTATGGAAAATAATAATTAATAAATAATAAAACAATAAATTGTTTTGCATAATCACAACTGTAAACCTATTTTTGCCCCATCCTGTATTCAAATTGGCTTCCTTGCATATTACTTTATATAAAGAATAAGAAAAAAGTACTTTCCTGAATAAATCCAAATTATACTAAAATAACACAAATGTGGAATTAGTTAACAATTTATTCTATGAAACAACTGGAAATTATAGCCTACTTTAATTCTCTACTGAAACAAGAATCTTAGGGCTACAAAATAGCATTTTACAAGTTTTATCCATGAGAGCTCCTACTACATTTTTAAACTTATTCTTTACATAGGTGCTAAGGTAGATATATGCTAAGAAATTTAGCATAAATTACAAAATGATTTTTTTTATTTTTTCTCTTTTCCTACCTTTCTAGTTTTGGTTAAAGAATTATAAGAAACAAAATTAGTAATGCCTTTCTATAGTCATAGAATCATCATGTTAGAGATTGTAAAAAGACTGAATGTTTAATTAGTGAAAAGAAATATAGTCTAAAAGAAAATTGGTTTCAGAAAAGAAAAATTTATTTTAGTGGAGTTCTTATATAGGTAGTTAGGCAGACAAGGGCAGAGAAGGACAATGGGCAGGTACAGAAACTCACCAGGGCAAAAAACCCCAATGCTTAGCAAGGGGCAAAACTTGGGAAAAACCTCACCCCCAGGATAACTTATCCTTCCCTTGCATGTCACTGGTAATGCAATTTGGACCTCTGACTTTTCATATAGCTGGTCATGGGGTTTAGACCCCCTGACCATTTCCTCCCTAAAGATAACATCTAGGCCTCAGTTATATTTCAGCTCCAAGCCCAGAAAAGCGGCAAAACCAGACAAGTGCAATCACTGCCTCAGGACCAGCTACACTGACTAATGACCCCCTGCCCTGGCACTGACCAATCAGTGGAGACTGTGACCCTGAAAGAGCACACCTAGAAAGCTGATGAATATTCTATTGAGACCCTCCCCTGAGCCCTCCCCTAAGATTTCCACCTGTAAGAAAGAGACAAAGGACCCAGTGAGCGCTGTCCCCTCCAGGGGAGCATGCCAGCACCATCTCCTTCCTCCCTCTTCCCTCTGAGGGGGACCCCATGAGACTTGCAACAAAGGGAGCAATGCACAGCTGCAGCTCGTCTAGGGCTTACCCCCTGAACCTGTTTCTGAGGCCCCCATCTCTCCAACTTCTCAGTGAGCCAAAGCAGCCCAGCCGAGGCTCTCCTGTTGCTTCCTCTATGCACCTTCCTTGTTTCACTGTCCTAAGTATATTTTTGCTGTGGTCAATAAATTCTTTCTTGCTTTTCTACACTTTGTCTCAAAATTAAAATCTTTCCCTCACAAAGACATGAACCGAGAGGTCTCATCTCCCAGTAACAGAGTGATCTCGAAAATCTTGGAATATTTTTTCTCAAAAGAATGTTCTGCTGAGTAAAATCCATGTGTCATGTTTCAAATGAAATCAGTAACAATAAAAAATAAAATTATCAAAGTATAATCAAATTGAGGTCTCTGAAAGTCAGGCGTATTTGTCAAAAGAGACCGTAACTGGCAGTTAAGGTTTGTGCAAGTGACACATATTAAAATAATTTTTTAGTATATTTTCTCTCTGAAGTAGGAAGCAAGGTGATCCCTTGAGAGTAAAGGGAAAGAGCATGATTAGCAGGTTTAGAAGAGAAAGGTTTAAATAATTACTGCATTATATTCACCCTCTGCACACAGTGAATGCTGTCCATTGACTTGAAATTACAGATAGCATTTGCAGAGCCTAAGACTGTTTGTGATTCTGCCATTTCAAGTGAATTGTTGAATCAATTTGGTCAAACATCATGTTAATAAGGTCAAAGAGCCAGTCAAACCGGTTGTCTGACTTGAATGATTGTGTGACTGAAGAGATTAGTGGAAACAACCTGAAATCCACATGCATCCCCACAGCTTGTCTTCCAAAAAGCGGCCCTGCTTCGGATGCTCGGTTATTTCTGCATAGTCTTCCTGTCGACATTAATGTTCCTCAACATTGTAGAGCCCATGCTTCCTGTCGAAAGCATGCTCAATTTTATGCCCTCTTTTATTTAAAGTTTTTCTAATACAAAATAATATTTTTAATGCCAAAAGACAATGGGACTTTTCAGTTGGTTTTCAAAATAAAGATACCTTTTCTTTATCTTGTTATTCATCAATGCCTACATTACAGGAAACTGTCAAAGCAGTGGCTTTGAATCTTCACTCTGTTCATTATCTCCATACGCCCACTAAGGAAACTGTGTGCTAGTAAAGGTCTTTTAATAAGAAGAAACTTCCTATTTTCCAAAATCTAACTTTTGTTAACTTTACATTGATATTTGCCTTCATATACTGAACTCCCTGAGTATTAATCCTGCATTTATCACAAGCTATCCAACACAGTCATTGGTTACAGACATGGTTGAAAATAGGTTATGACATTAATCAACTTCACCTGAGTCAGTGAAGACTCATTTGTGACTTCTCACCATTTACAGATTAAAATCTTTGTATTCAGATGATAGGATAAATCAAATCTAGGTGGAGACTCTGAGTAATTTGTTGTTTTAGGAAGATCTTTGTAGGGCAAATAGGATTATTTGACATTCTTTTCTGGTAAAATTAACTAATTACAAAGATCAAAATCATTAACTAAGTGAACAGATTTAACTATGGATGAAACGCTATCCTACCATGAGCATCTTTTAATAGTCCTTTAATTTCACTAAAAAAAAATAAAAAATTCAATATTGAAATTTGAGTGTCCATTAAAGGAGATTAAGATTCAGCATCTTCCTGTTCATTCTTATGCATTACACACATCATGATCCAGGTGACCTTCCATTCCCTTTTGCCCCATCCAAGAGAGATGTACCTGATGCTAAGTGTCCTTGAGGACTTTAAGAGCAAAAAAGAAAAATTTTCTCTTATCCTCAATTCCATACATTATAAAAAGAGTGAAACATTCAAGAGGGGTGTTGGTTAGAGAGGGAATGCTGTACTAAAATAGGGAAAACTTAGTAAGAAGGGAATACTTTATTATGGATTAGAGATCATGAGATGAGTTACATTTAATGAATCACAGTTACCTAACTGTGAGATAGCTATGTATAGATGATGAGTAACCAATTACATATACATATAGCTTCTGATGCTAATTTCCACTCTTCCAAGCATAGTTTCATAGTTTTCAAAAGATATGTTTTTCCCAAGAATGGGACCTTACAAATCACAATTTTGATCCAGTCACCCTAAATCCAATATTTAAAATGTTGCTCACTGTTCATAGGTTAGTGCCGAGGTCTTGCACAGTCTAGCCGTAGCCTATATTTCCCACCTCATCTTGTTACACACTCCTGTGTTCCACTGCTATTGCTTTCGGTGCTTTCCTCCTACCACTCTCCTTCACCTGCAGGGATTTCTGTATATCTTGCTATCTTGCTTACATTGCTCGTTCCACCACCCTCCAAGAAAATATGGCACCTTACAGTTTTATCAAATCAATCATTTTAGTTCCTACATTCATTCTCTAAAATACATTGTACACAGAGGGGATAAAAGGAAAACATAAATAAGAGGTAATTACACATTTAATATGAATGAAAGAGTCTGAGTGTAGCCACAATAAAATAATAAAATAAAATAAACACTTTGGAAAAATATTTCTAATAGGTTGACAAGAAATTATTGTACTTAATTAAATTTTGGGAGCACTTATTTTTCCAGTGGGGAGACTGCATGAAATAGTTTCTGGTTCTTTTATTTATATTTGGCTCAATTATCCACTGTTATTAATCTTTTAGTCTTTAAAATTTAATAATTTTGGTTTTGTGTCATGAATCACATACTATTTTCCCTGTTATACTTTATTTGATAAAGATCTCTATTTCATCTAATTTAAGACAGTCTAATAGAAATAAAGTGAATGTTACTTTTATAATTATACCCCTTGGTCTTTAGGTAGACAAATAAAATGATTTCTAGTTCACTTTAATGAGCAAAACTAGATATAACTGAAGAGATTAGATTTTTCTAAAAATCTGAGCTACGTAGCATGCTTCATGAATTTTAGCTATCTAAATGGACAAAAGTATTCTTGGACCATTTATGTTTTTCTAATTTGGGAGCTTTATGGGTTTCTTTTCGTTTAAGTACCAAAAGCCTGTGCTTATAGAATAAGTCTAACTTTGAAACTAATAGTTTCAGGCACTTCAGGCTGAATATTTGAAATATAATTCCAGTATACTAAAAAGGTTCGTAATTTGCAAATACCTGGTAGGATTCTTGAAAGCATTTGCTCAGAAAATTTAGAATACATGTTAATTATGGTAATGTTAAGTTTAGAGTATGTATTGATTATGATAATTAGACAGATATTTATCTATCCAAGGAAAATATTGGTTATTTACTGTTTCTCCTACACTTTTCCGTATTTTACTATGTTTGTACAAAATATAAAGTAGAAACCACTTGTAAGAATTCACTTATAAGAAAGCAGAAACCACTTGTAAGAATTCTAATTAACATATCAGTATCTTTATTGTGTTTCTGACTCTCCTGAGGTTCTAATTACATCTATCATTTGGGTACTGATATATAATTGATTGAAAAAAATTCAAAATGTTCTCCAAAGCTGCTGCACCATTAGAGGACCTTGCAATGATACAGGAGAGAACAGGTCTGCTTTTGATCAATGTTGCATCCATAGTACTTTGCTCACTAGTCAAAAATAATTACTTAAAATGAACTGAATTATTTATTTTGTTTAATTAATTGCCTGTCTGTGATATAGCTATTCATGTAACCAAATATAGGATAAATATGGTATAAACATTATTTTTATCTATACATGTCTATAGCTTTATTTTTAGAAAATTTAAAGAAACAGTCTACCTTATCAAAAGATGACTAGATAAATCTGATTTTCACTTTCCAAATAAACAAATGCTGAAAATGTATTTTTAAAAAGTCGCTGATGGCCTTTAACAATAATCTTAACCTATGAACATAAAAATAATAATGGCTTCTCAGTACCAAACTCAAGTGACTTTTATTGAATTCTCTGTACATTAATCTTGTTGACAATTTAAAAACTCAAAGTTTTATATCAGAAATTAGTAAGGTATATGCTTATGAAATATTTTGTGATCTCATCTGGTAATAAACTGAGTGTCTTTTTTCCAGCCACCAAGTGTTTAAGCAAAACAGGATGAGCATAGTTTATGAGGCTATCAATAAACATTTCAGGCTGGTTGGTGTGGCTCAGCAGATGAGCATCAACCTAGTATCCAGGAGATCAGGTTCGATTCCCAGTCAGGGCACATGCCCAGGTTGCGGGCTCGATCCCCAGTGGGGGGCGTGCAGGAGGCAGTCGATCAATGATTCTCATCATTGATGTTTCTATTATCTCTCTCCCTCTCCCTTCCTCTCTCTGAAATCAATAAAGATATATTTAAAAAATAAAAAAAATAAACATTTCAGGATACTCCCAAATGCCTGATAACCCTGAGCCTTTTATAAATCACCCCATAACACACAGTCTGAAACATTTTTAAGATATTTTAACATGACCCTTTAACTTAGTCATCTTAAAAAGCAGTAAAATTTAAACTTATTTCTATGATATAATGGAAACTACTCAGCCATAAGAAAGGATGAAATACTGCCTTTTGTGACAACATAGATGGACTTTGAGAATATCATGGTAAGCGAAATAAGTCTACAGAAAAAGTTAAGAACCATATAATTTCACTAATATGTGGGATATAAAACCGAAAGCAACAAATGAAGATAGAAGAAAAACAAACAAACAAAAATTCACAGACACAGACAAAGGTGTCTACGGTAGTTACCAGAGGGAAGGTGCTACAGGGGTACCAAAGGCTAAAGTGGGCCAAATACACGGGGACAGATTTAATGTTGGGTGGTTGGCACATAATGCAATATACAGTTGGTTTCATAGAATTGTACACTTGAAACCTATTTAATCTTATTAACCTATATCACCCCAATACATTTAACAAAATGAAAAAAAGAAGAAATACAGTTGTACCTTGGTTTCCGAATGTAATCCGTTCTGGAAGACTGTTTGAGTTCTGAATCGTTAGAAAACCGAGGGATCCACAGCCGACAGCTGGGCCTCAGGATCTTGCCCTCAGTGGAAACCGTGGGGCATGTTCGACTTCCGAGGCGGATTCGGAAACTGAAGCATTTACTCTCGGGTTTACTGTGTTCGTAACCCGAAATGTTTGTCAACAGAGATGTTCGAAAACCGAGGTAACACTGTATACACAACATAAAAATGAGGAAGAAAGGAGTTCCAACTGTTTTTCTTGTTCTTGACCATTGAACATACTCATTGTCACTTAAAATTAAGCTAACGTTCATTTGACATGGTTGTTCTAGTCAGTGGCCCCTTACTGACTCCAAAGCTTTTTTCAACTTCTATTTTGTATTGGAAAAACCCAGTCCAGACTGGTAGCAACCCATTCAAATCAGTAAAGCACGTGAAATTTTTTTAAAGCAAATTACCCAATAGGAATCTTCTGCTTAAAATCCTTCCTTAGCTTTCCCTTGTCCCATGGATAAAAATTTCAATTACGTAAGGTAGCCTTTAAGTATATCTGAAGCCACCTGCCTCTCATTCTCCCTCCTTCTCCTCTAGCTACACTGGCTCTCATTTCAGAGCATCCCACACACACTTCCCCTTCTGGCCATGCTTCAGACCTGATGTTTTAAGGTTAACCTGTCATGATGCCTTTTAATATCATCTCCCTCCCCCATTTAACCACTACCATCATCTAAAAGGGTAGGTACTGTGAAGGCAAAGGTTGTGTATGTATTCCTTTTATTCACTATAACAAGCTCTTAGCATAATACTAGAGAACCCCAAAGCTTACCAAAACCCAGGTCTTTGGGGTTTGAATTGATGAATCTGACCTTAGCCCAGGAACCCCAAAGCACTGCGCTCTCAGACCCTAATAAAGGCATGTTCCCAGGTCCTGTTGTTCTACCTGTACCCTGCCTCGACTTCCCCATGGGTGGCCCCTTGAGGCATGATGTGTACTTATTCTAGGACCTGTGAATAATAAAATTATCTATTTCAATCCCTTTGTGGCCTTTTGTTTAATATGGCTCTATCTGACATCGTAGGCTCTACTTAACATATGTTAATTTACTAAAGTCAAAATAATAGATTTTAAATTTCTCTTATATATACCCTAATTTATTTTCTGCCAATGCATGTGGTTAAAATTATTATCTTTACAAAGTATGACTAGGCATAGTATTTGACTTAAAGTAATTTATGACTTGGGGATAGGCAAAGTCAAATAGAAATTAAAGAGGTAATGTTGATTCAATGTTGGATTTACAAATTTATTATGCCAAAAATATTCACAAGATGGAAGCAATAAATGCTCTTAGAAATGCAATGTATAATGATTACCATACTTGATTAAATCTAAGACACCCTCAATTAGAAGATGCATAACTCTCCCATGTAGAACCACACACACACACACACACACACAGCCACTTAAGCAATGACACAATGTCTTAATTATTCACTCTCAAAATGTTTAACACCAGCCTGATGTTGCTTAGAAATTTTTTCAAAATTTTCAGGAAATTTATTAAGTTTATTAATATTCTTGCCTTCAGTTTTATTGCCTGGCATGTTCTATCCAATCTTCCTAGAGGTGCGTCCGTAACAAAAGCTACTATGATTTAAACTACTTTTTGTTATCTTCCTTCCTAAGTTCTGTAACCACATTGTTGCTTTTCAAGTAATTATGGAATTGTAGTTATTATCCACTGGCATGCATTTTCTTTACTAATTACCAAATTACATCCTGATTTTTCCATACCTTTGAAGTATACCCTGTAGTCATTTGTTTAAATGCCCAGTCACAGTGTCATCTTCTATAAGACAGTTGAAATGCAATTAAATTCAAAATTGTTATAAAACTGCATGTAAATTAATTGAACAAAAAAGTATGAAAATATTATGATTAATTTCATATATTTACAGGCCATGTCAACCATTTCATAATGACTGCCCAGAAAAAGAGCAATTGCTAAATTTCATCAACTGTACACGTCCCAAATTTTAAAAATCTGAGCTATGAGAGAGGAAGAGAGAGAAGTGTGGTTTGAAAAAAATTAAACATTATATTAAGTAGGTAGCTGGATATAAAACTCAGGCACAAGTGTTATATTCATATCTTATGACCCTTTTTTTCTTCTGTACACTAATGCTTTTAATTAAAATGTGAATAAAAAAGATAAAAATAATTAAAATATTTCACTTTTGTTTTTCTTCACCATATATGTAGAATAAGTATCATTTGAATTGTTGAGTTAATATCAGTTATATAATCACAGATTTATAAACAAATATTTATAAATTTAACAGTAATAGTAAACAATTGCATCCCTTTAGCTTTCTAAACTGTCTCCATTTAGCTCAGAAAATGTTCAGGTGCAAGCACTTGCATAAAATTCAAATCTCATCAAGAAAAATTAGGTAAAAATGTACAATCCAACATACTAACATACATTTTTCTGAAAGGCAAACATGGTCTTCAAATATGCAAATGTGCATTGCTCTGATTACTCTGTAGCATGTTCACTGAAAGAATTTATGGGGCAATTAGGTAACTTGTTTACATTATTCAAAACTCACACATGACTAAGCTTGATCCTATCTTTGATTCTAAACAGATTATTGCCTATTGATAGTAAATCATTGCAGAGCTCTATTTCATGAAGAAGAGTAAATATGACACACTATACTTGCTGATTACTTGCTTAAATATATTTTTTAACTTACAAAATCAACTCTTTCAAAAGAGATGGCTTCCTTTCATCCTTAACTCTCTCATAAATTAAGCCTATGCTGGTCTGTCTGAGGATTACTAACCTGAGCTCTCTCTTCGATTAAGTCTTCAGTGACATGAAGTGACACAAACTTAATATTTAATCTGTCTGCCAAATAATGTCATGTTTATTCTGAAGTATGTTAAATATATTCCATTGTCAAAAAAGAAAATATAAAATAAAATCCTTTAATAATAAAAAAACTTAAGTAAAAAAAATGAATTCTTTAATTCTAGAATACTTCTCTTTTATTATGTCCTTTTACAATATGACATTTACACAATTTTACTTAATTTGTATTCACTTTCTACAACTATTATTTGGGGGGAATCATTATTGAAACTGTTCTATCTAGTAGATCAGGAATATTAACAAGCACTGAAAAATGATGCAGTATCAAACGAGTTTTGTAAAATATTTAACCACAACAAATGGATTCTTTATTGAAATACTTTCCAAATCTCATATTTTTATATCAATTGTGAATATCTATAATGGAAATACAGTAGTATTTCTGAAAAACTTGTGTCCAAGATCCTTTTTTCATTGGCAAATCTTACATATAAGTATTCTTTGTAGTGTGCTATGAAAATGTTACTATATGTTATTTCTGAAATATTCAACATTTAAGAATAGATTATACCACTGATCATCTGTAAAATCTAGTCTAAAATTTGCATAACACCTTTATAGTTAGATTCAAAAAACTTTTTTATTGTTTTCAATAAGCTATTTCAACAGTTTATTTTGACTCTTCTCTATCAGTTAAATAAGTCATAAAGGATTTCATAAAAATTTAACAACTTAAAAAGTATATATAGTAATAAAAATAACAGGACAAAGCCTGAGAGGTTGTGTCTCCAAGAAGGTTGAGCAAAGAAAATGCACAACAGAAAAAATAGAAAAGGAATAAAAACAAAGCTGTACCTACTTTAGTCTCTTTTTAAAAAAGTATCTTTACTGTTGAAAATATTACATATGTCCCCTTTTTTCCCCATTGACCCCTCCACCCTACACCCAATCCCCACCCCAGGCCTTCACCACACTATTGTCTGTGTCCATGGGTTACGCAAATATGCATATAGATTCTTTGGTTAATCTCTTTCCACGCACCCACCCACCCTCACCTTCCCTCTGAGATTCCTCAGTTTGTTCCATGTTTCTATGTCACTGAATCTACTTTGTTCATTGGTTTATTATGTTCTTTAGATTCCACATATAAGTGAGATCATGTGATATATTCTTAAAAGGATTTCCAGAAGAGAAAACTTAAAAAGTGTAGGTTAAAAAAAATCATCAAATAATAAAAGAATATTTTCTAAGTTATAGAAATACTTAAATCTTTGGAAAGACTGGCATCAAGAAGGATGAATTAAATAAGATGAATATTTTCTACATAGTTTTGAAGTTCCAGAAAACGCTCAACTAAGAAAATTCTCACACACATCTCTCAGATATGGGAAAATACACATATACATCAGACTGGCATCAGATCTGTTGTGAGATAAACTGAATATTAGAAAAACAATGAATTAAAGATCTCAAAGAAAACTATATTGAACTTAAAAGTCAATAATCAGCCAAAATAGCCATCAAATAGGTGAGAACAAATCAAGGTACCGTTAGACATGTAAGGTTCAAGTAACTCACATCTAAAGGACAACTTTTACAAAGAGAGAAAACTGGAAAGCAGAATATGTGGCATACAAAAAACAAAGGACCTGAACAAGGAATACAAAGAAAAGAAATCCCAGGATGAAGGTTTTGGGAAAAAAAATTTTAATAATTAATCTAAATTAGAATAGTAATATAATGGACAAAGAATTATATTTTTTTAAACGTACATAAAATAAATTGCCATTGACTAGATATTGTGAAGTCACATTCTGGAAGAACTTCATAATGTGGTAAAGAATACATATGTTTCTTTACTCAAAAAAAGAAAAAGAAAGTCAACTGGAATCTTCTGGAGGAAAAAAGGTCATACTACATGTTATGGTCCAAATATAAAAAGAATAATATATGGCATGGTTTGTGACATGTTGAGCATTATTATCAATGGATATGTCACTTATACTTAAAACTTAGGTAATTTTGATCTTTTAGAACAAATATCTAGAAAAGAAAATGATGGTAACTATGAACCAATTTATACATAGGGTTATCATTGAGAATGTAAAAGATATCACGCATTTACTATACTTTTAGTCTGTTGTTATTCCAAATTCACATAACCCTTGAGGGTAGCTGCTGATATTGCTTAACACTGTATATGTTTGGGTGACTTCCTATAACTACCTTGGCTTCTGTGACTTACTGCAATATTCATCCTTTGTACTAGTAATGAAGTTACTATATACTAAACAATTATGATATGTTGGGCAATGGGAACTTTTTTAAAATTATTCAAAATGGAAGAGCATTCTGAACCCTCACGGTTAACATGTCAGTATCAGATTTAATGAAACAAACTAAAAATAATGAGAAAGCATAATGCAAAAATAATGTTAAGATGCATATGTTTATAAACATTTTTTAAAATCTTCCCTTAGTACAAAAATAAATTACATTATTCTTAGATATGTATCTGAAACCTTTCTGCTTTAGCCTCTCCTGATGTGAGATCAGCCTCTTGCACAGTTATGTCAGGGAACAATGGTTATGTCACTTTAATGTTTGGACACTAGTGGTGAAGAGAGAAACACCACCACGAATTAAGATGAAGTATAGAGATATATACAGCTTTCTTTTCAGTAGTATCTTTTTGTTTTATTTCATCAGAAAATATATGTGCTTTTTTATGTAAAATGAAGTAGGTTTTGTGCACTTATTAAAGCAGAACTAGTGTTATTATTAATTAAAATACTAAGAGGCTAATAACTTACTAGGGGTTAAACATATAATATTGACACTTTTACAAATTAAATATGAATAGTTAAATCACATTAACAGAGAAATTTAAGGGGTGAGAATGGATTCAGAATTTCCTGATTTTTGCAGCACACAAGTACATATATACACAAAATACTGACCTTTCGTTCCTTTTATCATGGAGAAGATAATTTTTACAAAGAATAAAGTTATTGTTAAAAATATTGTCTGAAATAGCAGTCCAAAATAATTACCTATAAACAACAGGAAAAAACATATTAAAGTACATTAGTACAAACTATCCTGGATAGTGCATTTAATGTCAGAATCTGGAAAGTATTTTCACTAAATATAAGACTGGCAGGCCAAAAATTATAGTTAAAATAAAGAATTTATCCATTTCTCACTCTATAGAACTGGCTATGACTTTAAATCTAGAAAGGGATAAGAAGAGGTTTTGTCATTTCAAATTTTATTTCACATAAAATATAGTGAAAGTAGGCCAAAAGGCCATAGGATTATAAGAAATGGGGGAGTGGCAAAAATCAAAACTATACTGAGACAATAATAATTAGAATTTACAAAGTGATAAAAAATATAAATTTTAGAATCTCTCCCAGAGTGCAGAGAAATATTAAAGACATAATCTTAAGATTTTTATTAGGAAACAGATGTCACCCAAATGTTATAGCTAAATTTCTCTTATTGTTTAAAGACCACTAAATTATATATTCAGATATTTAAGGTGGAAATATGCAGTTTTTTTAACCTGTTAAAAAAACAGGTGAAAATCCTACAGACGGAGACAAATGATAGTCTACAATAGGCATTCTCTGAAAAGGCCCCATGATTGTTGCCCCCGGTATTCATGCTCTGCTGCAATTGCCTCCTATCGAGTGTCCACAGAACTAACTGACACACTTCTAATGAAAGAAAGTGGCAGATATGATGTTATATCATAAATAAGAATAGGCTAAGGAAGACTGTGGCTGCTGTACTAGGAATTTGCTATATCTCTTGGATCTTGCATGCGAGGGGAAATAAGCTGTCATTTTGTAAGTACATTTCCAACTACAGAGACCCAGGTGGCATAAACAAGAACTAAGGTCCACATTCCAAAAGCCTGCAAGGAACAGACACAAGCCAACAACCATGTGAGTGACTTTGGAAGCAAATTCTTCAGCTATTGTCAATTTTCCAATGGCTGAAGCCATGCCCAACGGCTTGACTGAAACATCATGGCAGATCCTGATCTAGACTAACGCAGCTAAACTGCGCCCAGATTTGTTGTCCACACACAGTGCAAGATAATAAATGCCTGTTGTTTTAAGCTGCTAAATTTTAGAATAATTTACTTCTCGGCAATAGATAATTAGTACAGGGTCCCTTAAAGGACTAACAATTGTGATAGTTTTGAATAACATATTTGGCAGTAAACATTAAAATAGTTAAATAATTTTAACTTTAATTCATAGTTACAATTGTAATTAAAGAATTAAACCCAATTAGTTCTCTTAATGTACATATACTAATCTTGCCCTATACCATATGCTTACAGATTGTATGTGGAGATATGTTTTAATCACTTAAGTGGTTCTCTTTAAATTCTTACAAAGAATATAATAACTAAATTCTACTAAAGTAGAATTCTATTAAAGTAGAATTTAGTTATTATATTCCCATATAATAACTAAATTCTACTTTAATGTCTAGTTTACATCTTTATGCATATGCTTCCTTCTTAAGAGATTTTCATATTTTTAATACTTTATTTTTTTGGCTACCATACAAATATATTTTTAAATAACACAAATTTGTAATAGGACAACACTTCTTAAATTTGGTTATACAATCTACACTGCAAATTTGAGGTAAGTATTAACGACCATTTGGAAAAGGATGCCATCCCATATGTTTTTTTATGATAAAAGTTAACATTTATTGAGCATTTAATATGCTAGAGGCACAGTTTCAAGTTCTTTACTTTGGTAAGTTGGTCATTAGAACCACCCTATGAGATTGGTACTAATATATATATATATATATATATAATTTTATTGTTGACAGCATTACAGATCCCCCCATTTCTCTTCCCTTCAGTGATAATTTTAATACTAAGAAAATATGCCTCACATTTCATTGCAGTGAGTTTCTGAATCCAATGTTACATTTTTATCAATTCCTTAGTGTGTAAATGGAACAGGACATTTGGCATATAGCAGCACTCCAACTGTGGCTGCTTCACATTTGGAGTCTAGTTAATTTGTGATAGAATAGACATGTTAATACTCATAATAATAAAAACAAAATTTTTTGCCATTCTCCATCCCTGAGAAAGTTGAAAATTTTTGTAAACTTCAAAAGATGCCAGCCCTAAATTCATAGCATATCTCTACTCTCTTGACTACTCTGATTACTGTAAAAGACTATTAAATCTTTAATAATCAAAGCTGAAAGTGACTGAAATCAAGATAATTCGTTAATCACTACTAAGGAACTCCTCTATGCTACTTCTTTGTATTCACACTCACCTTCCACCTAACCTCACCCTTCTCCCTATCACCTGGCAACTGCCAATCTGCTCTCCATTTCTAGTTTTGTCATTTTGATAATGTTATATAAGTGGAATCATATAACCTTTGGATGTTACCTTTTGCAATTGACTTTTTTACTAAGCATAATATTCTTGAAGCCCATTCGGGTTGTTGTATGTAACAGCAGTTCATTCCTTTTTATTGCTGAAAAGTATTCCATTGTACAAATGTATCAGAGTTCAACTACTGATCCATTGAAAACATTTGGGCTGTTTCCAGTGTTTTGTTATTACAAATAAAACTTCTAAGAACACTTGGTTCCTAGCCGGTTCACTCAGTGGTTAGAGCATCGGCCTTCCAACTGAAGGGACCCAGGCTCAATTCCAGCCAAGGGCTCCTACCTTGGTTTCAGGCTTGATCCCTGAGGGGGCAACCAATCGGTGTCTCTCTCTCACATCGACATTTCTCTCTCTCTCTCCCTCTTCCACTCTTTCTGAAAAGCAATGGAAAAAATATCCTCAAGTGAGGATTAAAAAACAAAAACAAAAAAAAAAAAAAGAAAAAACTTCTAAGAACATTTGAAAAAACTCAATTACTTCAAACTTATCATTTAGTAAGTCCAACTATGCCTGTTACCCAGATGTTCTCTGCTTATTAGAGCCCACATATATATGCCTTGGCAATTAGTATGTTTTTATTGATCAAGGAGTTTCATTGGAATACAAATTAAAAGAGTAGCTTGCTTTCACTGCCTCTGGAATATTCTGCCTCTAGGATATATCATACCTCTAGGTTTGTGCCATGAAGCAGTTTTCAGGAATCTTATCTAATTCATAATCCTATAGGATGCCATACTTGTCCAACATATTATTGATATCATGTTGATAGAATCTAAAGCTATAACAGTATCAGCAACGCCAATATTTATTGTTTATATATGTTAATATATTCATTTAGTTCTCAGTAAAAATCTTATGAAAGAATTAATATTATATTCTTTATTTTATAATTGAGGAGAGTCACAGGACTGTTAAGTAACTTTCCCCCAGCAACAGCTAAGAAGGAGCTGAGAGGGATTTTAGCTCCAGGCAGTTGATGCCAAGCTGCATACTTATTCACTGTGCATAACTAATAGTGCAGGAAGGATTAGCAAATTCCCTTTATGCCATAATAAAAACTCACATAGAGAAAAAGGAAAATATTTTTCTTGAAAATATAAGTACTCCCAGTGGTTCAAAAAGCATGTGCTAGTTTTCTGTTGCTGTGTGAGAAATAACTACAAACCTAGAAGCTTAAAACAACACAAATTTATTACCTAACAGTTTCCATGGGTCAGGAATCTGGGAATGGCTTTTCTAGAACTTCAGAGATCTCACCAGGCTGAAAATAAGGTGTCTGAACAATGCCATGATTCTCCTTAGAGACTCAGGGTCCTCTTCCGAGCTCAATGGTTTTCAAAAGATGTCATCTCCTTGCAGTTGAATGATTGATGTCCCTGTTTTCTTGCTAGATGTCAGTCACTGTTATTAGATCATAGAAGTCACCAGCGAGCATGCCTCAGACTTCTTTCTCTGCATTCAGCTGGGAAAAAGTCTCCACTTTTAAGTGGCTCTCCTCATTAGGTCAGGCCCAGCCTTTTTCTATAGCATAGTAATGAGTTGTCATTTTCACAATTCCCATCAACAATAAAAGGGATTATATAGGACAAGCACACAACTTGCGGGAATTCTGCTGATCACAGCATGTCTGGATTTTCCCTCTAAAGTGAGGGATGTGTTATTCCTTAAACCTTGCCATCAAAAAAAGTTATCCTACTCTTAATACTCTGCTATTTGAAAATCTTTCGCCATTTACTGTAGTTGAGAAAGAGAAAGCAACCGAGCTGGTCAAGACTGAAAAGTCAGCAGCACTATCACTTTTCATGATCTAACAGATCTAATGCTGCTGCAAGTGTTGAAGGCAGATCAATATCATGTGGAACACACAGATAAGAGTATCATAGCAGGTACTCCTGAGGCTTGGATTTAAAAAAACACACAAGCATCTCTTTAACAATGAATGTTCTATTTTTAAAAAAGTAAAAAGTGCACTTGCCTTTCAAAGAATATTGCATATGTACACTTAGAACATCAAGTAACCAAAGGATATAAGCTTGTATCATGTCCTCAAGTGCTTTTTAATGTGCCTAACCATAAATTTGGGAGACAAGAAGTACTACACCATTGTGTGTCAATAGTACATATGAAACAGTCCCTAGAAGGCCCTGAAGGTACAAGTGAGTTATAGGAATAGGTTTATCATACCTACTGTTAGAGGGCTTCCCTACCTCAACCTCAAACTATATGGGATTACTAATAACCATATAACCAAGAATTAAATGTTGCAAACATGGTACATAACATACGTTTCGTAAGTCAGCACTACTCAGAAACAGACAATTTTGACTTTCTCTTAGGAGTGGCCCTGACCAAGAGTGGAAAAGGAAAATCTCAACCCACTTTTGAGGTGAGAGTTCTACATATTCTTGATATTAGCCCTTTGTTGAATAAGTGGTTTGCAAATACTTTCCTTTAGTGTGTAGCCTGTGTTTTTATGCTCTGAACAGGTATTTCCATAGAGTATAAGTGTTTTAATTTTGATAAGGTACAATGATCCCAATTATTTCTTCTGTAAGTCATGTTTTCAATATTAAGGCTAAAAATTTTTTACCTACCCTTAAGTTCCTAAGTTTTTCTCATATTTTTTCCTAAATGTTTTCTAGTTTTACATTTAAGTCCATGATCGTTTGGAGTTATTTTTTTAATATTAGGTACTCAGGCATCCATTTTAGTCACAGGCCATCTGTGAAAAGTTGGTGGGTCAATCGGAGAACCTGTGAATGAGGCTGGCATCATATAGGACAATGACAATATTGCTTATACTTATGTACGAAAGTCATAAGGTAACAGTTTTCTTCATATTGGCTTTATCAAATGTGGGTTTTGTTTGCTAACCCATAAAAATTTCTAACATGTCAATATTAGTATGCAGAATTTTACAATGATATTTGGAAGAAATATAAATTAGTAAAGAGATGTGCTCGTTAAAAGAAACAAGACACATAACTGTATATGTAAGATGATCACAACTGGATATAAACAAACAAAATTTCCACAAAAGATACACATAGACTACTAATTGGAAGAAAATAAGTAAAACATTTGCATGCTATTAGAGTTTAGGTGATGTTCCTTATTATATGATATTCTCTTATTTGAATATACAAATTTCCTAAATGTTATTTTAGCAGCACATAGTCTTTAAAATGTTGAAAAAATATATGTGAGGTAACTGACATATTTCACTCTAGTTAGGTTTTTCCCCCCCAATATGTTTTTATTGATTTGAGAGAGAGAGGAAGATAGAGGGAGACAGAGAAGCATGGATGAGAGAGAAAATCCTTGAGAAATTTTGATGGCTGCCTCCTGCAACCCCCTACTGGGGATGGAGCCTGCAATCAGGGCATGCGCCCTGACCTGGAATCAGACCTGGGACCTCTTAACTGAGCCATGCCAGTCAGGACTCGTTAGTTTTTAAATTGTCTTTTATCGTTAAATTTATTTTCCAAATAATTTATTACAAATAAAAACCTAAGTAAAATATAGAATTTTGGTTAAGTATGCATGCTAAAAAATATAACATTCAAGTATACAGAACTACACACACTTTTTTAGAATAAAAATACCTAATATTAATAAAGCTCTAAAATATATTAAGAATATAAGGAATATATTTAGGGAAGGCTATTGCTTCTTTATTTGTATAAATTGTTACAAAAGAGTAATTAGAACCTTTAATTCCTGTTCATTAACTTAGCATTTCTCTTAGAAATATGTTTCAAAACATTTCAGTTGATATTTTGTCTTAACTTCCAGAATGCTGAAACTTAAAATTCCAATTTTGGTTTTATTTAACCCAAATCAAATCTAGATTTTATGACTGCATTAAACTTTACTTCCCTTAAGTCCATTTAAGAATTATTTAAAATATCCCTTTTATGGTTTTCTATGATTGAATTTCCTTTAATCAATTATCTACAAATTAAATATTTTCTCATCTGCACAGTTTATGTCCCCATTTCTGCTTATTTCTGCTTTTTGTCTTGTTTATAATTTTTAATTTTTAAATTAAAGACAAATTTTTCCAATTTAAATCACTTTTTCATTCAAATAAGCAATTTTATCAGCTCATACCCTGAAAATGCCAAATGTTTATCATACTTTATTACGAGACTACAGATATTTTTTGACCATCTGACATTTAAAACCAAAACATCTTTGTAACAAAAACTTAATGTCCTTTTATGTTACCAAAACATAATTTCAAATAAAGAGACAATTCAGGAACATCAGCCTCTTTTCCCCCAAACATACTAAAAAAATTTAGAATAACTTGCATTACATTTTATATTTGTATTTATAGAAATAGGTGGCATAATGTAACAATGTAAAACTTGATCAAGTTAACATTTTCTCCATTGGACATAATATTGCTAGTTTTACCCCTAACATTATTAAGAACCATCCATATTTAATATAACATGCATAATTTTCTGTTCTTTTTTATTTAGCATAAAATTTTATTTAAAGAAGAATGAAATACTTTGCTAACTATATCAAGCTCATATTCTGAGAAACCTAAGCTTTTAAAGATCATGAAGTGTCTTCTAAAATGTTCTATAAAAATACCAGCAGCTAAATTTTTCAGAGGATACCTGTAATATTATCCTCTCATTGAGAGAAACTTTAAATGCTGAAAAATCAGTGATTGTACTTCTAGGAGTATATCTGAAGAAACCTGAAACACTAATTGGAAAGAATGACACGCACCTCTATGCTCACTGCAGTGTCATTTACAATTACCAAGAACTGGAAGCAGCCCAAGTGCCCATCAGTACATGAGTGGATAAAAAAGCTGTGGTAGATTTACACTATGGAATATTACTTGGCCATAAAAAAGAAGGAAATCTTACTTTTTTCAACGGCATGGATGGACCTGGGGAGTATTATGTTAAGTGAAATAAGCCAGTCAAGAGAAAGACAAATACCATATGATTTCACTCTATTTCCGGTATGTTTTTGTTGTTGTTGTTCCTTAGTGAAGTTAACTGGAATAGAGCCAGTTGAGGAAAGAAACAGGTTCTGAATTTAGCTTCCATAATGTACTATGTGAACGTGGAATATAATTTTAACGTCTCTATAGCTACGAGTTGCCTCATCAGTAAAATAATGGAACTGCAAGTGATTCACTCAGCCACTTCAGGATTATGTGCTGAGTGTTCGCCAATCTTGAGAACACCCTACGTCCGTGAAATGAGAAGCTTACACATTTGGAAAACACGGCTAAACGGAAGACAGACCTTTGACAGAAATTGTCAAACTCTTACGTTAAAAAGTGTCCGTAGGTCAGACACTGGTATGGGGAAGGCCTGGGGTGGGGTGGATGCGGGGTGGAGGGGGTCAATGCGGGGGGAAGGAAAAAGGGGCATCTGTAACACTTTCAACAATAAAGATACACTTTAAATAAATAAACAATAAATAAAATGAGAAAGAAAAAAAAAAGTGTCCGTAGGTGAGGTGGGTCGTATTTGAGAAACCAGAGTCAAGGAGCCCAGGCGCTGCAGTCGAGCACGCGCCGGGCTTGAACTCAAGTCCTAACCTGTAACTGCCCCAAAGCGTGTGACTCCATCTTCCCAGTTTCAATCCCCTGGGAACCATATAGGGTTAAATTAGTACGTACCGGCCGTGATCTCAGCCACCGCCTGGCCTCTCCCGGCGCTGCCCTGAAAGCCACCGGCCTCCCAGCGAGGCGGCCGCGGGCGCTCGTCTCCTCGCGGGCGCCCGGAACCCAGCGCGGGAACAGCCTCCCAGAGGCCCCCACGCAGCACGTAAGGCGACGGCCTCGGCCCCGCGAGCGAGTGCGGCCCCTTCAGGCGCAGCCGATTGGCCGGCTGGGGCGCCGCTCCCATAATGCAGCGCACGACACGACACGTGATTGGAGGGAGACCCTGAGGCCTGCAGGCCGGGCCGGAAGTGATCGCTCAGCTGGGAGCCTGGCCCAAGTTCAGATGGGACCGCGGTCCGTGGAGAGCAACGAACAACGCCGACACGTATTCTTGTCATTGGGGTGATAAGAATGATTTGCAGCTTGCCATGACATTTACTTCATGCTTTGGAAGTAACAGTTGAAGACAGGTGAGGAAGGTTTGAGAAAATTGTCATCGGTGATGACCTGCCGCCTGCCTGAGGTGTCTTCTGAGAGGAGCTAACCTCTGTTAGTGCAAGAACAAGGTCATTGAACTAAAACGAACAAACAAGCAAAAATCAGTAATAAGTAAGGTGCGCTATGGCCTCTTTCAAATTGCCACGGCCACAATGGAAGCAGTTTTCCGAGAGGGGATTCTCTTGCAAAAAAGTAGCATCAAATCACTGCAAACATTCCTTTTAACCTCTCATGTTTTACAAAGGCCTAACCTCCAAAAGTATGTTCAGGAACAGATTCTATGAGCAGTACCTAGTAGTAGTAATTTAAAAACAAGGATCGTTAGCAAGAAAGCTCTTCATAAAGTCAGCCAGTTGATAAGTACATATCGACCATCCTACTGTGCAAATTGTGGCCTATTCTCTTGTAGCTGCACTGAGTGCATACTCAAGTCCAAAAGAAACTAGAAACATTGGACTGAGCATGGAATTCCATTTGTAACTGCAAAAGAGTATTTCAGGGGGAAGGCCTTCATTAAATCTTTTATGTTAAGTTTTGAAGTTCTGCAGGAGTTCACCAGGAGGGAAAACCTCAATGCTCAGATGTCTTTGGTATTTCAGCATTTCTTTGTACTTGCCAATCAACTCTTTGGCTGGAACTTCCTCCAAATCTGGGCAGACATTATATATCTGTGTTTGAATCTTCACAAAATGTGCCATTAAAGCCAACAGGGAGCTGGTGGGAGACACTTCTGAACAGCAGAGTTATGAAGCTCTTCCTTACAGTACATGGAAAAATCAGGGAAGATTCAGATATGGCACAAGATTCTCTTCACTGCCTTGCCCAGTTAGCTTCTCTTCAATGTATTTGTCTTTCCCCATGAAAGACTACAATTTGATCACCTAGCAAACTTCATTGTGGGATTACTGAAGATAATTAGTGGAATTAAAATAGAAGATTCTGGCGTTGTGGGCATGTCCAGCATTATCAGCAACCTGATAACTGTATTCCCTCTCTCTATATATATGTAATCCTCACTGAAGGATGTATTTTCATTGATTTTTAAAGAGAGAGGAAGGGAGGGAGAGAAACATTGATGTGAGAGAGAAACATCAACTGGTTGCCTCCCATACTTGCCCCGACCAAGAATCGAACCCACAGCCTAGCTATGTGCCCTGACCAGAAATCAAACCCACAACTTTTTGGTGTACAAGACAACCCTCCAACCAACTGAGCCACACAGCCAAGGCTCCTTCAAAATATTTTAACTGCCATTCCAAATTAACTTTTCTCCTCCTTGATTAACTGCCTTGCACACACCACTTGTTCTTTTGGTTGAAGTGCTGCATTGGAAAAAGTCTTGATAAAGATGATATCGAATACATGGAAGTATAAGACAAATTGCTGGGGTCCTGTCTAACTTAGATACAAGAAGACATACATTTTTCATAAAGTATTTTTCCCTCCAGCACGCAGTTCAAGTTTTCAAATCCTATATATTCAGTGCCACCTAGCTACTCCAGATGGCACTAAGAATTTGACTGCCAATGGTATGACCTCTCATGAGGAAGAAGAAATAAGTGAACATCAAGAGAATGATCAAGACCAGTTTTCAGATCAACTAGTCTGTGTAGTAATGCTAGGAGGAACTACTACAGAACACTATTTACCTCTTATAGTCCAAAGAAACCCCATAAAGCAAATATTATCTGTTCACAATTTGCTGGAGAGTACTTAAACTGCTGAAATATTTTAAACACCCCCACCCTGTTTCCTAGCACACTGGGACAAAGGCACAAAAACATACACATGATTGCATTCCTTGGTTTGTATGTTTGGAGCCCAGGTCCTACAGCAAAAATCACAGAAATTATGAGAAATATGGTATGAGAAATTATATCAACCATATCAGTAAAAACTTGGAATAACCAGTTTTCAAATGCCTGTTGTAAAACTTGATTTTTTTATAATGTTTTAATGTTTGAAGTCATAAACAATAAGTCACAATCCCTATTTAAAAACATATACCTATAAAGTTTATGTAAATATTAAATAATGTATTTAGCACAATTGTTACAGTTCCTGGTATATAATTCTCGAAAAATATTGTTTTAATATAAAAGTTGTGACCCTTATGGGAAGGGGATCATTCATATCTATGCTGAAATCTCATCTGTCACTTTTGTTAGTTAAAAAAAAAAAAGAGGTACATGTAAGCATGGTAAATGAAAATATCCCAACTATGTGGTGAACCTAGAGACAGCAGATGTCTTACTGTGCCTCAGTTCCAAGCAGCCTTCTTAAATGGCCTTGAGTCTGCAAGTAGAGGCTGATTTAGCCCTCAATTGTGAACTGTTACATAAAAAAATTTAACTAGCTAAACCAGACTATATAAACTCTTAAAAGGAGAATTAATAGCTTAGAGTTATCACTTGACATATTTTATTACTCCATTCCATTCCCAAAAGGTAATTACTCCATTGTAATGTTTAAATTCAGGCTTATAAATGCTGTTTATAAGACTATAAAGACTCTTTTCCTTTCTGTAATATCTCTTCTTTTTTGTCTTGGCAGCCATTTCAGTCTTTCACTGTGAAAGAGACAGACCTCAGCAATATGTGGTGAGAGAAGATTTAAAAAATAGAATACTCACTAAATTAAGTAAGTTAGTTTTAGTGTTAATTACTCCTAATTACTCAAACTTTTTCTTGAAATGCATCCAATGAATTGAAGAATAGTTGGCTTGAAATTAGAAAGTGTTTGAAAGTGTACTATTTTGAAAAATATATATATCACATACATATTTTATAAATTTTTAAAATATGTGTTTATTGGTTTGAGAGAGAGTGGAAGGGGGAGAGAGGGAGAGAGAGAAACATCAATGTGAGAGGAACATCGACCAGCTGTCTCCCACACTCTCCTTTACCGGGGATCTTGTGCCCACAACCAGGGCATATGCACTGACCGGGAATCGAACTTTTGACCTTTAGGTGCACGAGATGTCACTCAACCAACTGAGCTACACAAGTCAGGATACATATATATTTGTAGATTAGTTAGGGTGTGGCGAAATTTTACCAAAAAAGTACATTTTAGCTAAAATGGGCTAAACAGGTTTTCTCATTATAAATTCATACCTAGGCTGTCAGAAGTTCTATCATCCCACTGTGCTCTCTTCCCCCACTGTGTTACATGAAATTAACAAAATCGATTGGCTGAGACATTGTGCAGATATTCTTCAGAGTCTGCAAGTTGGAAGTAGATGGTCTTTGAGATATGCACAAAAATACTACATAGATATTAAGCGCCAACATGTATTAGCTATGTGACTTTGGATAAGAAAAACTCTATAAACCTCAGCTTCTACATTTTAAAATGGAGAGTATATTTGATGATAAAAATGCTATAGATTTCATTAGATGGTGTCAATCTCTCTTATACTGGTACCTGGAAAACATTAGATATTTCTGTCTCCTGTTCTATTGATAAGGATACAAGTGAATAAGTCAGTGTGTAAGAGGGAAAAGATTTAAGGGCCTTTAGGGGTGAATAGTATACTATTATGGCTGTTGATTATATTCTGGGTCATAATTGGAGTACCAGTTACTTCTGATGTGTAACATGAGTAGGTTGCTTTGCATGTATACTTTTATAGACAGAGTATATCTGGGGAACCCACTTGCACTACCCAAATAAATAAGAGACTGATTTAAAGTGAAATAATAGTTAATTCTTTAATTTAGAAATGTCCTTACCTTAGATTTATATAGTTTTCTAAATTAACACGAATTTTCTGTTTGAGTTAGCTCCCTCTAAGTACCTGTAGTCCATTGTGTAAAAGAGTGGCATTCTCTGTTCTATAGAATTCAGAATATTTTATTATCTATTTTTTTAAATCCGAAATTAAAAGAATCATTACTTCACCAAAGAGTTATACAGTGTCAGGTATACCGTGATGCTTTATGTTTATTCATTGGAGTTACACAATTCCATTTTCAGATTATTGTCTTAAAAATATCCTTGACCCCCATGATGAGATTCGAAGGTGATTATTCCCTTTTCTGAAAAACACCTGCAATATATGATGATGGGTAATTTATTTTGTGTATCAATAGCTTGTTCCTTTCTATTGCTGAGCAGAATGTCATTATGGATGTCCCCCTAATTGTTTATCCATTCTCCAGGTGAGGGACTTTTGGGTTGTTCCTAGTTGTTGGTGATTTGAATAAACTCCTAATTACTCAAACTTTTTGTTGAAAGGTATCCAATGAATTGAAGAATAATTGGCTTGAAATCAGAACATGCTTGAAAGTGTTCTATTTTGAAAAAATATACATTACATTTATAATATTTCTGTAAATTAGATAGGACTTGCCTAACTTTTACCAATGCAGTTTTGCTAAAAAGTGCTGAACTGATTTTCTCATTATAAATTCAAACCTAGACTGTCAGAAGGGATATATATTCATACAGGTATCTGTGTGAACATAGCTTTAATTTACCTTGGATAAATATCTAGGTGTGAGATGGCTGGGATGCATAGCAAGTGTGTTTGACTTTATAAGAAACTACCACATTCTTTTTCATCATGACTGTATAATTTTATATATTGGCCAGTTATATATGAGATTACCAGTTCTGAATTCTTTCCTAGCACTTAATATTTATGGTGGCAGAATACTTGTTATTTTGGTGCAAATGTCTTTGGATCAAAAGAAATCACATTCTAATTTAAGTTAGAGACTTCTGAACACCACCTCCTGAAATTGTCACAATCATATTATATAGAGATACTGGGCTTTGAGCTTGATGACCTGACTAAGACAGAACTATCTTTTCTTACTTGGAAAGTGTCTGCTTATTTTCTGACTGCAGGAAGAAAAGTAAGCTGAAAATTAGGTGCACTCAAGTAGACATTAAATCTCTTCACCAAATATCTCCATCTTTCTTTCTTCTTTGTAGGATTGTCTTTTTGGTTCTCTTATATGGGGTGGGGAGATTTGAAAACCTGTGAAGTGAATTTTGTCACTATTTGTCTGGAATATTCCTTTCTTACCCACTAACCAAAAATTTGGTTAATGTCCGCTCCATTAGCCTGTGTACCCAAGTGGATATATGAACTGAGCCTGCTAAACCACAACAGACACAAAAGGAACAGGAAATAAACTTTTATTATTTTAAGTCACTGAGATACTGGGGCTGTGGGCTACCCCAGTTTATCCCTAGCCTATCCTGACAGGCACACCTGACAAATGCAATGCCTAATTAGACAACTCATTCAACACACTCCTCTTCATTCAGAAAACCATTCTCATGGCCTTACATGCTTTTTTTCATAAACCATATTTTACCTATAAAATCTTAAACTTCCTCTTTGTTTATATCTGTTAAACACAACTTTATTGTTTGGAAGGGGTTACACTTCCAAACACTTCTTTTCATTTTGTAGAATTATGCTTTTTGTATTGTAGCATCCCATGCCACCAGTAAATTTGTTCTTTGGTTCTGCTGAGTTATTTAGTCTATTTAGTCTATTATTTCTCTGAAGTTCATAGCCTTGGTCTGTCAACTAAACATCGGAGTTTCCATTTTTGGCCCTTGTAAGACTTCATTTTCATTGTTCACATTTGTTAGTCTCTTCCCTGCCCTCTCCAACATAACAATGACAATGTTGAACTTTACTCCAAGCTTTGTGATCCTGGAAAACATTATAATGAAAAAGATCCCCTCCCCCCTTTGTATTGTAGAAACGGTTTATAGCAAGGAACCATTCTTGCCCGTATGACTTAGGCAAGATTCAAGAATACTCTCTTGTTTACCTATAAATAGGCTAACCACAGACCCTCCAAATTACCATTCTTTGCCTTATAGATGATTAGTTGAATTGTTTGGACCTGCTGACTAATCTGCATAAAATACCTGCTACCGTGACTTGACAAAGCTTTAGTTAAGCTTTTCTCTCGTTCCTCCAGGTTCCTGAACTTTGACTCCCCTGCCCCCATCCGAAGCCAGCAAACAAACCCCTCCCTAACAGCTCCTCCTCCAGAATGTATACTGACCTCAGGGGAAAACATCCCCTGATCAACTGTCTGATCACGCCATCCTTTCATCCCACTCCCCCACACTTCTCTCTAACTTTGTTCACTCCTCCCTATTAAAAAACAAAACAAAACAAAACAAAACCCTTTTTGCCCTACCTTTGAAATTCTTGCAGATGTCATGGTGAGGGCATTCTTGCTATTTTATTACCCCTCCCTGCCCCCCACACACATCCTGCCCTTGCAATAATCTCTTCCAATAAAGTCTTTCCTAACTATGTCCCAATTTAATTTTATTTCATAGCAAATACACATTTTGACAAACACAATTATCAGCCTCTGGAGTGTTATTTCATATATCAAGGTAATTTAAACATTATAACCAAAAATAAAATAAACAGAATTATGAGAAATTTAAATTCTCAAACTTAGTGTGCCACATCTCTACAGAGATTCTATTAGCTCTGCTTGGCTTGACAGCTGCCATTTTTGGTAGTATCTCTTCCGATTCTGTGATCTGGATTTACTGTTCTTCCCTTCCCTCATCTGCACAGCCTTATAATCACACTTGCCCATGGAATTTTGTATGTATTTTTGCCCCGGCTAGGAATGCTGCCTGTACAGTTTACCCAACTCTTTCTTCTGTTAAACTAAACCCTTAGTCTGGAAGTCAGTTCCTCTGAGAAACCTTCCTCCAACTCCTCAATCTGTTTGCAATTCCCTTTTATATACTACTTCATTGCCAATGCTTCTCCCATCAAAGCATCATGGTGCCGAATTGTAATTGTGTCTTACTGAACAGGTGCAATGGTCATTTCTCTTGGGGTGGGGTGGGGGGAACTGCACACTAAAAGAGAATGAGAACAATAGTGCATTTTGCAAAGCCTGAGTTATTCAAGCTGTAATGTCATATACGGAATACAGTAAAAAAAGGTCCAAAGTGATTTGACATTACCATTCTGGTCAACTCCTGTGTGCCCCAATAATATGCGTTCAAGATAAGCCCCATTTCCTGTGGATCTGCTCCTAATCTCCTGGAGAGAATACAATTGCTACTAATAACAATTTACACAGGCAGCGAAGTACAAATCTATATCAAGGGGAAAGAGCTCCTAAAGGCAATCACATTTGAAAGATGTTACCTATTACCAGGCACAAAATAAAGAAATCTTTTTATATTATTATGCAGAGCAGTTAGAACCCTATTGAACATTCTTGAATAGGACCTTAATTTTAACTTTGAACAGAGAAGACCCATTGAAATATTTGATTCAAACAAGGTTTCTCTTTACTTCAAAGGTGAATTCAAGTAATACAGAGAGGTTACAGTGCTTTTTTACCAACCCTTCCTCTCTTTTTAAACGATTATTTTCCTCAACCAAACTTCTTTTTAAATCCTCACCCAAGGATATGTTATTGTTGTTGTTATTATTATTATTATTATTATTATTATTATTATTATTATTATTGATTTTAGAGAGAGAGCAAGGGAGGAAAGAGAAAGATTGATGTGAGAGAGAAATCAATTGCCTCCTGTAAGAGTCCTGAACAGGGGATGAACCCACAACCTAGGAATGTGCCCTGATCAGGAATCGAACCTGCAACGTTTTGGTGCATGGGAGGATGCTCCAAACAACTGAGTCACCTAGCCAGGGTGATCAACCAAACTTCTAAATGTTGACTATCTTTAAACCTTGGTCCTTTTATGTACTCTTTCCTAATGTGATCCAATTCAAGACCATGTGTTTTAATAGCTATCCAGACTCAAATGTTCAAAACTACCAGGCATCTCCATTTTAGTGTTTATTAAGTATCAATAAGTGTGAGTGTGTTTAAATCAAAATTGTGAATTCAGAGTCCTAGTTTCTTTCTCTCCCAGTCATTTACATAAAGACAAATAGTATTAATGGTTCAGTTACACAAGTCAGACTCAGAACAGAAATAAACTCAAAAACTTGGATCTGAGGCTATTATATTTGGGGGTTGGGCTCTATCAGAAATATTATACAAAATTATGAATATAAAAGTTAGATGTAAATGATAGTATTTGTTTGCAGTGAGAAAGTCATCACAACAAGTTAAAAATTTTTAAAAGTTGATGAATACCATAAACACCATCCCAAAATGCCAGATGTGATCAGGGCAAGATACATCAGATATAGGTACCTTGAAATATTTTTGGATGCACAAATCAGAACACTCTGAACTCAGATTTAATCTTTATAGTATACTGAAAGATTGAATATGTAAAAGGACCATAGTTAGATCTCTATCTCTATCATCTCTCTCTCTCTCTCTATCTATTTCTATCATCTCTATATCTCTGTATCTCTGACCCACAATCTGCAGTACCCAGCCCAGGAAGACAGACCTAGCAACCTGTCCATCCAAGAAGCTAAACAATAACCCCTATATAATTTGGCCCCAAACAACTGGGTCTTGGTTTATAACTGTCAGCTCCTCTAATTTTTGCTCCCTTTTCCAGTATAGGATCATCTGTAGAAAGTCAACTAAGCACCCCTAATCGGTCAGATAATGCCCTGCTTCTATTTAGTTTGCCTGCAGTTTCTCCCTGCCAGCAGCATCCAATCAGGACATACCTGAAGTCTTCTCTTTTTCTCACTATAGAGTTTTCCCATTCTCTGCCTGCCTTTGAGTCTTTGCCAAACTAATATTTGATAGCTGATTCACTTGCTATGGCAATCTTTGAATGAACAGCAAGTGAAATCTCCACCGGTCACTATCTACCCCCCATGTCCTCTTCCACCTCCACCTCTGCAGTCACCATACTGTTGTTCCTGTCCATGAGGGTTTTTTCCCTCTTTGTTTTCTTTTTTGCTCAATCTCTAATTTCATTTTAAAATATATGAATAAGTGGGAAAGAAATAAAGCACAACATTTTTATTGTAATTTCTATGATCTTTGTTTTTTTCTTTCTTTTTATAATACTCTTTTTAATAACTTTGTTTGTTCCAAGAATGGATTTTTTGCACATGCTTTTTGAATTCTGTCATTTACTTAATTATTATCAATGAAAATGTTACTTTATTATTTGATTTAAAAATTGGAACTTTGTGAACTAAACATCAAATATATTTGGAACAGGTTTTTATAAAAATATTTTCATCGTATGCAATCAGCAATTTTTCTATGTGTTAAAAAAAAATCACAAACTGGCTATATTTTGTTTTCCTTTCTTTACCCATCCCCCAAGTTCTTTTTTTTTTTATGCACATTTTTTAAAAGTAACATTAGTCCTTTTTTATTTTCTTAAGCTTTAGCCATATGCCATTAATTCTTATTGAGACTAGTCTTTAGCCAGGATCATATTAAAGTATTGATTTTAGATGTTCTCTCATTATCTTGCCAGATGGCATGAGAGTGAAATCTCATCTTGGGATTTTAAGAAATGAAATAACCTATTTTCCAGAAATAGAATGACGTTGCATGAGGATGCTCTTTATAGATATTTGATTTCTAATGATGTGAAAATACGAAAAACAAAATGCAGTTTAACTCAATTGAAAATAAATTATTTTAAAAATGTCCCTGTCATAAGCTTCATAAGTTTGAAGTGACATTGCTACTACTCATTATAGCTTAAAAAGCTTAAAACATAAGTAATATTATTTTACCATAGAACAAAAAAATCAATTAAACTTCTAAGTTGAAATGGCATTTTGCTTGAAGCCCTTCCTGTGGTATACTTATTTTTTTAAACTTTACTTAGGTACCAAAAATAAAGATATAAATATGGCCCAGAGTAGGATTAATGGTATGCCAGAATTTAAACAGGATTTTCATTTACTAGAAGGATGAAGGAATTGACCATTCACATAAAAACAAACTAATCCCTTGACAGAAGGAAGACTAAAAAGAGCACTTTTTCTTAGTGGGTTTGAAAACACGGATTAATGTATTGAGGGCTTAAAATAAAAAAGAAAAAGGAAAAGTATAGAATATAACCTTTTAGATGATTAAGAATTAATGATTTGACACTAAGGGGAAAAAATTTACATGGAATCGATATCATGTCTTTCTGAGAGTTGGTTTATAGAAGAAAGTATGGTTATTAAAATGAACAGAATTGTGGAAAGGTTTGGAAAATGTCTGAAAATGTGGGCTTTTATTCTTACTTTAAATTCTATAAGATAATTAATGAATTTTGTTCATTTATTATTTATAAATCCAGAAAAAATAATGAAATAGTTTTCTTGCTATTTTTTTAAAGTGATCAGAATGCACATTTAATCAGCAGATATAAAAGAATAGATCATGATAATAGAATGTAATTGTAACCTTATGTCATTTTTGCTTTAATATCAGTAGCTTTTTGATTTTGATTTTTTCCAGGAGAAGCTATTCTCTGGGGAGATAGGGTAGGACTTTTAAAAAAATCCTATTGAAATAACATTAAAGATGAAACTTTAATAGAACGTGATCAAACTCCATTACCAAAAGGAATCCTAGCTTCAATACATATAGTTAGACACCTCAGCTTCTTTCAAACAACACATAATGCCAATGTATGAAAAAAAAATAAAGATAATATTAAAATTCATACTACATATATATGTACTAAAGTTCTGTAATCAATCATCTCAAATAAAGTGTAGTTTTAGAACATATCTTAAGGTAAACTAGCTAAAAAACAGGTCTTTGTTTGTTCACTTCCAAAAAGTAGCACACCATTTATAGTACCTTAAGAAGCTTTTTGATTAGGATTATTTTTTAGAAATAAAATAAAATATAGTGAATATAGTCTGTAAAGTTCTCCAGAGGTAAATATTCACATTTGTTAAGGATTTATATGAAAGCAATTAATTTTTAGACAAATTTTTAGCATGCTCGGATCCTTTTAAAGAAAGAATTTTCATAAAAACCCTGATCATAAGGTATCCCAGTGTGATACTAGGCATAACCACACACAAAGACATTCAGAAGTGTAACAATATATAAAACTGTTTATTACTATTAATACTCATGAATTGAGGTAATTTAGAACTCCTGCAAAGTCTTTGAAAGTATATAATTCTGTTAATAATTATTTATAAGACACTTGTAAAAATTAACTGTTGAACTAAGAAAAACGTAATTTTTCAATTAATAGTAAGCTTATTTTAAAGCCTTCAAGATATTGATATTGTCAAAGAAGTTCAGAAAAGCATTCTTCAAATTAATGAATTAAATTAGGAAACAAAATCAAGCCAAGTAAATAGCAGAGGTTAGGTTTCTCATTCCAAAGGAGGAAAAATGAAACATTATCATTAAACTTGTAGATGCAAAAGGAACTACGTTTGTTTTAAAATTTTTCATGAAAAATTTAGTTTCAAAAACTAAAACCATTTCCCCTAAGAAAAGGAACAAGACAGGGTTGTCCACTTTCACCACTCTTATTCAACATAGTACTGGAAGTCCTAGCCATAGTGATTATTCAAGAAGAAAACATAAAAGGCATCCAAATTGGAAAGGAGGAAATAAAACTCATTATTTGCAGATGACATGATATTGTACATAGAAAATCCTAAAGATTCCACTAAAAACTACTAGATTTAACAAATGAATTCAGCAAGGTAGCAGGATACAAAATTAACTTCAGAAATCGATGGCATTTTTATACACCAATAATGAACTCTCAGAAACAGAAACTAAAAAAACAATTGCATTTACCAATGCAACTAAAAAAATAAGATACCTGGGAATAAACTTAACCAAAGATGTAAAAGACCTTTATTCAGAAAACTACAGGACACTAAAGAAAGAAATAGAGGAAGATATAAACAAATGGAAAAATATACCATGTTCATGGACTGGAAGAATTAACATCATTAAAACATGCATATCACCCAAAGCAATCTATAAATTCAATGTAATCTCTATTAAAATACCAACAGCATACTTCACAAATATAGAACAAACTCTTCAAAAATTTATCTGGAACCAAAAAACACCCCAAATAGCCACGGCAATCCTGAGAAAGAAGAGCAAAGTTGGAGGGATCACAATACCAGATATCAAGTTATACTACAAAGCCACTGTAATCAAAACAGCCTGGTACTGGCGCAAGAACAGACATATTTATCAGTGGAACAGAACAGAGAACCCAGAAATTGACCCCATGCCATTATGGTCAATTAATATTTGATAAAGAAAGCAAGAACATACAATGGAGTAAAGACAGTCTCTTCAATAAATGGTGTTGGAAAAATTAGACAACTACATGCAAAAAAATGAAACTGGACCACCAACTTACACCATACACAAAGTAAATTCAAAATGGATAAAAGACTTAAATGTAAAGTATGAAACCATAAAAATCCTAGAAGAAAACATAGACAGCAAAATCTCAGACATCTCTCATAGCAAAATGTTTGCTGATACACCTCCTAAGGCAAGAGAAACTTAAGGAGAAAATAAACAAATGGAACTGCATCAAAATAAAAAGCTTCTGCACAGCAAAAGAAACCATCAACAAAACAAAAAGGGAGGCCACTGTATGGGGGAACATATTTGCCAATGACACACCAGATAAAGGGTTAATATCTAAAATATATAAGGAACTTATGCAACCTAACAAAAGGAAGACAAACAATCCAATTAAAAAATGGGCAAAGGACCTAAATAGACACTTCTCCAAAGAGGACATACAGATGGCTAAGAGACATATGAAAAAATGCTCAATGTTGATAATCATCAGATAGATGCAAATTAAAACCATAATGAGGTATCACTTCACACCTGTCAGAATGGCTGCCATCAACAAGTCAACAAACTACAAGTGCTGGGGAGGGTGTGGAGAAAAGGGCACCCTAGTACACTGCTGGTGGGAATGCAGACTGGGGCAGCCACTATGGAAAGCAGTATGGAGTTTCCTCAAAAGATTAAAAATTGACCTGCCACTTGACCCAGTGATCCCACTTCTAGGAATATATCCTAAGAAACCCCAAACACCAATTGCAAAGAACTTATGCACCCCTATGCTCATAACAGCACAATTCACAATAGCTAAGATTTGGAAACAGCCTAAGTGCCCATCAGTAAGTGAGTGGATAAAAAAGCTGTGGTACATTTACACCATGGGATACTATATAGCTGTAAAGAGGAAGGATCTTTTAGCCTTTGGCACAGCATGGAGGGAACTAGAGAGTATTATGCTAAGTGAAATAAGCCAGTCAGAGAAAGACAAGTACCAAATGACCTCACTTATATGTGGAATATAATAAACAAAATAAACTGATGAACAGAGTGGATCCAGAGACATAGAAGCTTGGAACAAACTGAGGGATCACAGAGGGAAGGTGGGGAGGGGTTTGTGGGTGGGGAGAGATTAATCAGGGAACTTGTATGTTTATGGGCATGGCCCATGGACGTGGACATTGGTGTGGGGAGGGCCTGGGGGTGGGATGGATGTGGGGTGGAGGGGATCAGTGGGGTTAAAAAGGGGACATCTGTAATGGTCTCAACATTAAAGATAAACATTAAAAAAAATAAAAAATAAAAAAATAAATTTTTTCTTGAGTACACTGTAGGAAGAATAACACTATTTTTGGCATATATTCTAAAATTCCAATAGCTTCCAGAGGAATGCAGATATTGAATATTAGGCAAAGATATGGCTGCTAAATTTCATTTAAGATGATTACTATACCTGCTTCTAAAAAGATATATGGATGCCGACAAATGATATTTTGGGAAATAGGAAATGAAGAAGTTAAAAAGCAAATTCAAACAATGAGATTATTTGTCTTGGAGGAAGCAGAATAAATGCTGTCAATGCAACTGAATGGAATGAAAGGCAAAGAACCAAACAAAAGCCTTGACCTGGACAGGTTTGAAAGCGTCTGAAAGTTAAGAGAAAATAAAATAAAGATAGTCTTCAAGATAGTTTTAATTTTTTAAAAATTAATCTGCGAAGACTTGAAGAGATTTTTTTTTTCTCCTAAAAAATAATTTCGACCAGGAATAGATCACCTAATCTTGCAGAAAAGACCTTGAGAATCAGTATTGAGAAAGTGCCTTAGAGATGGTAGTTTAAAAAAAAATAAAAAATTTATAGCGTCTATTTTAACCTAGTAAAAGCCTGAAAACACTTAGACAAATTTGGCAGTTTTAAATATGAAAAGTGTAGCATTCTACTATATACAATAATCTGAGTGGTGTGGCCTTGAAGTGAGTATTTAACTTTTCAGAGGCTCTTTGTTCTTTTTTAATACATTTAATTGTGGAAATGAGGATTAGGGTGAGGAAAGGTTACCAGATTTTTTTCTAGATTGAAGTTCTCCCATACTTTTTCCACCCAGATGAAAAATATGAATCACTTGCACATGATATATACTTTCAAAGAGGCTAAGAATAGTTACATTCAGTTGACAAGGAAACTACTCTGACTCCACTCACTCAAAAAAAGATGTCAGTAAAGTTAATTGAAAGTCCCCTTTCAGTTACAATTACATTACTCTTTTTTTATAGTCAACTTTCAAACTATGATTTATTTTTCTCTTTCTTCCCTCCATCCTGCCCATGTTATGTACACTGTTCTTGTTTATCAGTAATCACCATGCTGTTAAACCCAATGGACATTTCCCAGTTACCATCTTATTTAACATCTCCACACTCTCTATTTCTAAACATTCTCCTCCTTTCTCCTTTTTTTCCAAACATATTCATGAAACTGCCAGGATGAATTTTTTGAATTTCTGAATGTAGAATATTTAAAATTTATGTAGAACTATTTATGCAGCATACTATGTGGTCATATGGGGGTGGGGAGCGGAATATAATAAGCAGAGAGTGTTCATGAGGAAATTTCAACCATCAACCTAGGGTGTGATCTTCATAGGGAGTCTTCCTGTTTCTAAATTTGCCACAATCAAGGGCATTGTCTCATCACTGTATCTCTGAAGGCTGATTTTGTAGACTGCAGAGAACAGTTTACTCTTAGCACAAAACTCACATTTTCTATTACATTGATTAGGAAGTGAAATATAAAAGCTGAAGGGGAAAGTCACTCAGACCCACTTATTCTTTACTTTTTCCTTTCCAAAAATGTGGGATAATTGGAAATTAATTTTAATTAGAAGGCCAGGTTTTAATCTAAGTGGAAAAAATAGTTGCCAGTACTATTAGACATCATTATCTTATTCTATACTATCAGTAATAGAGGGAACATTAGGTATAGAGTGGGAGTTCCTCACTGATCTAGGGGGGATAAATCATAAACAGTTATACTAAAAACATACCTATTTGATTTAAGAAATAGCATAGAGCCCTGGCCAGTGTGGCTCAGTTGGTTGGGCATTGTTCCATGCACCGAAAGGTCACCAGTTTGATTCCCAGTCAGGGCACACGGCCCATCCCAGGTTGGGGTGCATGGGGGTGGGGAACAGCTGGTCAATGTTTCTCTCATGGATGTTTCTTTCTCTCTCTCTCCCCCTTCCTCTCTATCCAAAATCAACAAAATCATATTTTAAAAAATAGCACGGAATATGAATTAACCTAGTTTCAAGTCCTTCCTGCACTTTTTATTTGCTCTGTTACTTTGGCAGTTCTCTTACATTGCCAGGGTAGCAATTTCATTATTTGTGGAATGAAGATAAATATCCTTAACCTGAATTCTTCAAAAGATCACTCTGAGGATCAGGTATAACATCCTATGGGAAATCTTTATATAGAAAATGAAATACAAATATGACATTATATTTGTTCCTCAAAGAGGAAACAGCAACTACTTTTACTAGTCAGCTAGGACTTCCATAAGAAAGTACGACACACAGGGTTGCTTTAACAACATACATGTCTTGACTAGTTCTGGAAGCTCAAAGTCCAACATCAAAGTGTTGGCAGGACTGGTTCCTTCTGAGGACTGTGAGGGAGAATCTGTCCCAGTGGTGTGTTGGTAATCTTTGCCATACCTTGGCTAGTTAGGCACATCACATAGCATTCTTCCTGTGTGCATGTCTGTAACCAAATTTCTCTTTTTAGGAAGGACAATAGCCATATTGGATTAGCTGCCCACCCTACTCCAGTATGACTTCATCTTAAGTAGTTACACCTGCAATGACCTTATTTCCAAATATAGATACATTCTTAGGTATTGGAGGTTAAGATAGTAGCACATAACTTTTTGGAAGGGCACAAGTGCAGCACAGAAAATCATCATATCGAAAATGGACTGAGTTCACTCTTAATCCTTTAGTCTTAACAAACTTCCTGACTCATCACCTGGCAATTACACAAAGATTTTCTATCTATAGTCTTTTTTTAAAAAATAATTGATTTGAGAGAGAGAGGAAAATACATCAATTTTTGTTCCACATATTTATGCATTCATTGGTTGATTCTTATATGTGCCCTTACCTGGGATGGAACCTGCAACCTTGGCATACTGGGACAATGCTCAAACCAACTGATCTACCTGCCAGGGCTCTATTCATACTCTTTAAAACGTTACTGCCCACAGAAAAACGATGAAAGAACTCTCCTAAATCTTTACTTGTTTTCTAAATTTCTTGCTTATTTAGGCCATTAAACATCTTCAATTCTTTCCACTAAGAATTTTTTAGTTGAAAGGTTGTTCTCAGTAAATCTATTTCTGCAACAAATATTGAGTGCCATACAATCTATAAAAGAGGTTCCATGAAATCTAGAAGGATATTTAACATGCCTTCCAATATGAAATTTAAAAAAAAGTAAAAGTAATTATAAGTGTTTTCATACCTAAATTTCTAAACTGTAAGGGAATGGAGCATAATTAAGATTTTCAACATTTTCAAAACTTTAGAGGAAATAGAATCATTTTTAAAAAATATATGTTTTTATTAATTTCAGAAAGAGGAAGGGAGAGGGAGAGAGAGAGAGATAGAAACATCAATGATGAGAGAGTCACTGATCAGTTGCCTCTTACATGCCCCAGACTGGGAATCAAGCCCACGACCTGGGTATGTGCCCTGACTGGGAATTCAACAGTGATCTCGTGGATCATAGATCGATGCTGAAGCCCTGAACTACACTGGTCAGACCAGAATCATTTTTTTAAATTGGAGGTACTTATAGGTGGATCTTCGATATGTCCATTCAATAAAAACAATTTCTATGGTTTCTATTTAATTTCTATTTAATGTTACAAAAATACCAAACATGAATACGTAAAAAATGTTATATATTTTAAACTAGGAATTAGTCAATGTGTTGTAGAACTATTTTTTCTCTTAGAGACATATATGTTACTCATAGGAGATCCTATCATCAAATGGATAATTCTTTTGAGATTCATTAAACTCTCCCTAGAGATCTATAAAATTCAATTTAGATTAGAGAACAGGACTTGGGTTCTGCTTAAGTTTCCCTTACAGTCATTGATTATACAACACATGTTCTTGTAGAATTGAGCACATTCTGATATAAAGGTAGTAATAGGGCAGGTAGGTATTATATAGCAAAACTCCTCATGGTAAACAGGGATGGGTAATTTAATTTTCAAGTTGACAAATTATCTTATCATGGATGAGCAAGCAATTTCTTCCCTGAAATAAACTAAGTAGCCCAGGAGAGCTTTAACTAGATGAAATCATTATCCTTTTAAAGACACAAGTGTTGAATAAAGTTAATTTTCTCTGCTTTAGTGTCTTGGTAGAAATTGGCATAAGAAAATAGTTCTGCTTTAAGGTAATGTTAAGCTGTTGAATCTCTTTAGTAAGAGAATAAAAATAGTATTACTTTAGAAAAAAGTACATATGCACACACATATTTCTAATAAATTAGTCTGCAATAATAGAGTATTAAAAAGACAAATGTCTTTATTTCCTCACCTTTAAAGAACAAGAACATAAAAAGTACTTATTTTATAATCACTTAAATAACTACTTAACAAGTTATAGCTTTAAAGCTCTTCTGACAGGGGCTTACAGCATTGTGTGTTAATATATGCTAGGTATACTGGAAACATTCATCTCAGAGTTCAGAATAACCAACACAGCTCTTCCTGATAATGACTTCTCAGGCCTTCCTGAATATTTCTCTGCTAAACTTAGGCTAAAAAGTATGCCTAATTCTTAGTACCTCAATAATGGTGAATCACCTCTAAAGTAGTTTGAGTTCTGTGATCCTTAAAATGTTTTAATGTCTTTCACGCAGGTTCAAAGACCTGAGCGTATCTTGAGTTTCATGATTATGAAGTATAAGTATTTGTGGATTTTAAACTTCATTATAATCTAATAGAAATGAGTAAGGAAGGGTTGGGAGAGGCAACTGACATGAACCCTGAGCAGGCCTTCGCATTCTTGCTGACATAGAAAGAATGCAAAAGCCGGACTACCTTTACCCAGAACATTTCTCACAGTTGTGTTTACAGAGAGAAAACTTGAGAGATGAGGTATGTTCCCCCCTCCCAGCTCCCAACCAGACATACAGCAGGCTTCCTCCCATTTACTATAAAAGCAAGCCCACCCTTCTCCTTTACCATAACCTATTGCATCTGCAAGCATCCTTAATGGACCCTCTTGCATCACCTCTGTGGAACTTGGGGCAAAGGTAGAAGGGGCACCAATCATGGTGAAGCTCCAGCCATGGCTCTGGTGACTCAAGAAATCCTTTTACTTTAACCCCAGAGTCTCCTATCTCCTCCCAATTTTCATGAATAGTAACAAACTAGGTTATTAGCTTGTAAGTAGGATGAGATCTCGGACGCTACCCAGTTCCTGACACATAGAAATTAGAGTACACTCTTCCTCCTTGTTTCTGTAGTTGAATTAGTAGATAGAGAAGTAACTCATGTCTTTGTTATTCTTGGGAAGCATTCTTTTCTCACTTCTTCCCAAGTTATTTTAAAGAATTGTGGAGACATGAAATGCAATATACTAGCTTCTTGCAATACTACATAATATAACCTTGGTACTCCTGTACTTAAACTTTCTCTTCTACTTACAACTAGAGAAAAATAGCATTATGTGTCTTTCTAGGGAGAAGGAGAGAGAGAGAGGAGGCAGAGAAAGAGAAACCAGATTGCTTTTAAACCCTCAGTTAAAAGAATTTGGAATATTCCAAATGCCCACTTAATGGAAAATATAGAATTTAATAAACAGCTTGAACAAGTTACAAATAAGCAAATAGAACATAAAACTATAATGTTTTGTGAAGTATGATGCCTTATACAATAAATTTAATGAGCAAAATGGCATTTTATTTGCTTATAAATTAATACAAACATCTTCACAATGATGTTTAGCCATTGCACACTAAAATTGCACTATTAACTTTAAAACCTGGTACAAATCTGAAAACTTTTGTAAATTATGCTTTGTATTCAGGCACTATGGCCTTTTAGTCTCAATGAATTATTCCTTTCAAATCTTGGCCTTTCCCCAGCTCCACAGGGATTCCTTCAGGTGTGAGTTTAATTCTTCGGGGGTGTTTTAACTTTCAGCACTCATTTCACCTAAACCTACTACATGCTGTACGTGAGGAAAGGGCATATGTAGCAAAGATATTTGTCTCAAAGTCTGTTGAGATTTTTCAGGGAAAAAAGGCAAACATTGCAGCATTTGATGTTTTTGTATATGTGAAATGTATAAATGCATATATGTGCATAATTATACACAATTTGGTTACACATCACAGCAAATACATTGTTACATTTTAAACAGCTGAATAGATAGGATTTTACTTCATAAATATTATAATTATTCTTTTAACTAAGCACATGACATTACTTATTATTAGCAAACTTCATATCTACTAGTGTCTAGGTTTTCATTGCAATGGTCCAAGTGTACTTGGAAGGATAATAACTCTAACATGGAAGAAAAACATTATATTAGAGTTATGTTATAGACATTTGTTTTTTCCAACAGTGAGTCAAATGCCATTTTAATATGAAAAATTCGTTCAAAAGGATTTTTAAAAGACAAAAATAATTTTAGACCAATTGATGAGATAGCTTTACTAATTACACTAGTTTAGATTTTTAGAGGTATTTAACACTCAGCTTTAGATACATTCTGATAAAAGGAAATCTTATATATGCTTGACGTTCAGAATTATGTTGATGATAGCAATTAAGAAATAATTGACTATTTTGTTAGTACAGTATCAAAATTGAGTTAAGGTAGAGGGTCTGCAAAGTCACGGAAAGGGCATCTTCGCCTCCATGGAACTTCCTGTATTAAATGGTTGTGTGTTTTTTACTACCACCCAAGTCTATACGATATTAAAATAAAAGTTAATCATGCGCCAATTTGTGCTGTGATCTAAGATATGTCATTCAACATAGGGACAAAAGCAAAATGATGTTACGAAAAAAATTCTGCACTTGTCAGAGAATGTGACTTCTAATTTCAACTCCACGTAATCAGCTGTATGACTGGAAAATTCACGTCATATTTTTAGGCTCTGAATTTTCTTCTCTGTAGAATAAATAATTTCTAATACCCTTTCCAACTCCAGTGCTTTCTGATCTATGTAGTAGGCATTGTGAATATACTTGAGACATTAACAATACCAAAATGAGCTAGATAGGCATTTGTAGAGTTCTATGATTAGCTAAAACACCCTCTATGAAAGAACGTATGACCAAATAAGAGAGAAGGTTATATTTAGATGGAACCTGGAAGAATGGCAGGATAAAAAGCATTGTAAGTTGAAGAAAACCCAAATAAAGATCTGGTGTCAAGAGTACTGCTTTTGGAGAGGCACTGGGGAAGGGGGTGGGAAGGGGGGGAATGGGTCATTGGGGAGAAGGAGGGACATCTGTAATATTTTGAACAAAAAATAAATAATAAATAAGTACGTAAGTAAATAAAATAAAATGCTAAAAAAGAAGAGTACTGCGTTTAGATGACAAGGCAGAATGAAGGTGCAGGTTTCTATTGTTAATGGTAGTGTTGGTGATGACAGTAATAATTGATTTTGGGTTTTAAACTATGGGAGAATTCACACTTTTGTAGGCTAACAGAGCAACTAAAAAGGAATGTGATAAAAAACACTAGCTAGAAAAGTTCGCCATGGAGGAGCTTTTTATATGAGCAAGGAAGAAATTCTATAACCTTCAAGGTAAGGTAAATAAGCTGGGGATGTTTGGATGAAGCAAAGTTAAAGGAATCTAGAGTCTAGCACCATACATGCCCTGCTATAATGAGTAGGAATTATTAAACCTTTTTGAAATTATTCAGTTAGCTCTAAAATGATGTATTTCTTGAATTCTTATCCTTTCTTTAGATTTGTAACAACGAAGAAATATACATAGTTTATGAGAGAAGAAAGTTATTGGAAATAGCTCATAAAGGTTTACAATTATTTTTAGCATTCATGTGGTTTTAAATTATTAAAATAATTTTGAATTTCTTCCATGCTTATATATATAATTATATCTATATATATAATCTAAATTAAGAACTTTCAAAGCATTGTTTAATGAGATGATGAGGTTACTTCAACAGCTATTTCATTAATACTGTTTTTTATAAGGTTAAGGTTTAATGGTTAAACACATACCCTTGTCCTTTTTATAGTGTTGTATATTTCTTTATCATTGCTATTATGCTGGATTTTTAGTTTGTTCATTCCTTACTTGGAAAAGAAAAATAAATAATTTTGTATAAAACAATTTAATCCATAGGGTTTCAACACAAGACTTTTTAACCTACAATTTTCTACATTAGGTTCAGGTTTTAGTGTTGATAGGTGAGAAAATGTGTTATCGAGGGATCATGAGAAGATATAGAACACCACAAAATTACATTGCTACCTATATTTTTGGGCCAAATCAAGTTCAACAATATCCTAGCCTTAGGGCTATATCGTTTTTTCCCTTCAGAACTCTGTTACTTGCCTCAAAGAGTATTGACTTTGCAGGGCAGAGAGCTGCAAAAAGAGTTCCTTCTATCATTTTGCTTCTCAACCTTGTGTACATCTGTGATAGAAAAAAATTATATATATATACATATATATATGTACATGCATAAGGCAAATTGTTTTTGGATAATGTTTTGCATAAAAGTGCACAGTAAGTGTTTTACAAATAAAATATTCAGCTATGCTTCTCTTTTCTGAGCTGCTAAGCAGGAATCTATGGCATTGACTGATGCATCATTTTGAAATCTGCAATGGTCTTTATCGTTTTAGTTATGAATATGTATGAAAAATCAGTTTAGTAACTGTGCTATTAGAGATGGTCTAGCACTATAATTCAATAGCAATTTCTTTAAAAGACAAAGGAACTTGAATTACAATAGAATAAGTATTGATAGCTGAATGTCTTATTGAGAAATGGCTTCTTGTATTCAGGGACATTTTTGAACAGCGGCAAGAAGTAATGACTAAAGGGAAGCATCCTTAGAGATATGTCAACATCTAGTTAAATTACTGAAGAAGAAATACTTTAACATGCTGTCCACCTGTGTCACATTATTTATAGAGATTTTGAAATGATCATCACAGCACTGAAATGTTTCTGCTAAAGGAATACAGAGTTTTATTTCCCATATATACATATCCAACCTGATTAGACAACAGAACATGTACTGGCATTTTTAAAAGTTGGCCTTGCCTGGCCAGGGGCGTGGCTCAGCAGTTGAGCATCGACCTAGGATCCAGGTGATGGGGGTTGATTCCCGGTCAGGGCACATGCCCGGGTTGTGGGCTCGATCCCCAGTCAGGGGCGTGCAGGAGGCAGCCGATCAATGACTCTCTCATCAGTGATGTTTCAACTCTCTCTCTCCTCTCTCTGAAATCAATAAAGATGTATTTTAAAAAAATAAAAAAATAAAGTTGGCCTTAAAATATGGTATTGCTTGAATTCTTAATCCTCTTTTCTAACATAACAACGATTATATATATTCTGTCATCAAATCAGTCTTTACTTAACATGCATATGCCTTATTTCAAGGAAAATTCAAGTAAACAAAGCTCATATTAGAGAATATACATATAGACATCCTAAGCTCAGCTGTCCAAATGTGGTTATTATCATAGTTAAAATGAAAACAAACAAAACCACTATTTGCTGCCACAATGTATTGTCTGTTGTGTTGTTCTGTTTATTCTGTGTGTGTGTTTTACTAATTAAAAGTTGTTTGCTACATAAACAAACATGCATAAATATACAAGATTCTGGATCCAAATTTCTGGTATAAACCCATTTAGCTAAAACCGCTGTCACATCCTATAACCATTTCTTTCCTAATACACTGTAGGGGGCGGGGGGGGGGGGGGAGAGCATCAGTTATGTTTAAAGAACAATTGATCTTTTATAGCTTTCTATTTTATATGCAATACTATTATATACTGGATTTAACATATAAGTGGCCATATATGATAATATATCAAAGTAGAATAACTTCCAGATCACATGTTCAAATCCTGATAGAATGAGGGGGAAAGAGGGCCTTTTTCTAATTGTGGAGGTTTCAGCCTTCTTTTAAGGCACATGGTTAAATAAAAAATAAGGAAATAAAGAAAACATATATTATATATCTGGGTTGTCATGTCGAAGAACATTGTTACACTGCCACAAAGTAGACTAGCCAGGCCAGCTCGACTGCATCTATTATTTAGGAAACAACATAAAATGTTAGAGCTACATAATGGAAAACTGTAAATGAGTCAACCTTCTTGACACTCAGACTCTCAGGCACCAGGTTAACGTCACAGAGGCAAACTGGTCAGCATTCAGGGCAAGGAGCCAGATATAGTATCTAACTACATTCTCTGAAAGAATGCAGCTCAGAGAGAAAACGGAGCAGTTCAAGGAGGCTGAGACAGTAATTCATGGTAGAATTACAAGGGGCAGTTGGGGCCTGTTCTGACTAGAAAAGTCTATAGGACTGCTTTTGACCACTCACAGCAACTGACAGCAGCTAAAATTATAGAATATGTCATCTGCAAGATAATAAACATAATCCATATTTCTTTGTAAAAGCAACTTTGTTACCCAATATTGCTATTATGTTTCTTATTTACCTATATAACTTTGATTCTATTCTTGCATACTAAAACCATATAATGTTTTTTAATTTAAACATATTAGTAGAAGTCATCATTTACTTTCATTTGTAAAAAAGTTGAAAGTGAATTTCTGATCAGATTTTCACTCAATCTAATGAAAAATAATTGCATTTTACATACCTATTAGTGAATTTTTAATTTAAATAAAGTTATTGCTTATTCTTCATAATTAGGTATCAAGCCTTATTAAAAAGACAGACACTATGATTTAACTTTTGTTTAATATAAATTTTATATAATTTAAATTATATATATATATATGATGTAGAAAATGTATAATGTAATAGAGATATAGGTTTGGTGTGCTCGATAGCTCCTAACCCCTGAATTGTTTAAGGGTCAATTGTACATTATTAATATTAATTTAGCCAGTTCTTTTTACTGTTTTTAATATGGCTACTGGGAAACTTTAAATGATTCATGTGGTTCACATTATATTTCTACTGGGATATGCCAACAAAGGCGATGCTGGTTCTGCAGTGAACATTATAATTGGACAATATTAAAGAATGGTTTATCCAAAGATTCTGGGACCAAGAGGTTTCAGTCTAATAAAGAAAAAGTAATAGTCATTGGGTGGCCCGTCACAGTCATGTCGAGCAGAAACAACCTTGGCCCAGTCTTCAAAATCTGAAAAAAAGCAAGCAGACAACACCACCCCACCCCAGAGCCCTCTGTCGGCTTGTGAGTATGTGCTGGTCCTTTAGAGCGTCCAAGGAACGTGCTTATACTCCAGACCAATCAGTGGGTGTAGGCTTCCTATGGCAAGATTAATTTGAGAAATCAGTAAATCCCATAACTACCAAGTGCTAACGACAACAAAATACTGTGTCTTCCCAAGCTGATATGAAAACAAAAAAAGAAACGTATCCTTTTTTAATAATTTTGTCAGTACTAAAATTTAGTTATACTTCAAATTACTCAAAATTAAAATCATCAGTCTCTTTTCAGTTGGCAGTTCTTTTTTCTCACAGGAATTCAGCTAGTTAAGCACATCAAACCAGCAGTCTTTGTTCTTCAATCAGAATTAATCATTACACGTGCCGCAGAGGCTTTAAGTGGCCGATTGTAAAGCTATATATAGCCCTATGTGCTTTTTTTCCGCTTCATTTTGTTCTCACAACTTTTAATTAGTCCCTTCAGTTTTAGGGTTTCTGTCTTTCTTCCACTTTTTCCTGATACATTACTTGATATACCTTATATTTATTCTCTATTTTTAAGAAGAGAGCACAAAGTCCTGGTAATGAGAGAGAGGCTAATGCCATAATTCGTTTTAAAACACTTTGTGGGGATTAGTAGATACAATTTATGTGGTTAATAAATCATTTTCTAAATCATAATTTGTACAGTATTTATTACGCAAGGCTCATATGTGTGAATGTTTTCTAAAAGAATACTTAAATTTAAATAGCAAATGTAAAATGCAAACTGAACTTGTTGGGGATGTCTATAAAATTGTTGTAGTATTTACCAGGCATCACCTGAATTCTTGATAAATATATTCATGAAAAGAATAATATTTAATCAAAATTTACATAACTATAATAAAATTCATAATAAACCAGTAGTAAAAAATATTTTGTAATTTTTCTGAGCTGTATTAAAATAGTTTGAAATCTGAAATTACATTGTTGGTATCAATTGGTCTTTATTTAGGAATTGATACAGAATTATGTACATTTAACATGAACAGTTTGCACAGACCATCTTTAAGTAAAATAAGTGTTTTGCCTAAAATTTTTTAAAATGTTAATAAATTTGATTCTTAATAAAGTTTTAATGAATTTTAATTTTTAATAAATATGCAATTTCTATGTTCATGGTTTCCTTTTTCTGATTTAATAAAATTCATGGGCTATAAATTAATCAACAAAACATAAAACTATTTAATTTAAAAATATTTTAAAATACAATATATATAATTTTTATATGGTTTATGATTATTTAAATTATACATATGATGTAGAAAATGTATAATGTAATATTGATATAGGTTTGGTGTACTTGATAGCTCCTTCATTTGCCTAAAATGCAGCTAACAGAAGGCTGACCTGTGTAACAGGATTTTGGCTAACATAATGGAATAACTGTACAGAATATAACTTAGAACTCTCATTCTTCCAATTGGCTATCCCTTGTCAGGGGAATTTTCTCACAGGACATCTCTCCTTAAGTTCTGGCATTCTTCCCAAGGAGATATTCTTAGCTTTCATTCACTATCTCTTTATGACCTCTCCCGGTGGGCGAGACTCTGGCCCTCCATTTCTTTATGAACCATAGAGAGCAGTTTATCACTTCTGCCTATTTCCCTTCTTAAACTAGAGCTAAGATCTACTGTTCTTTACTAAATTAATGACTATTTATAGTAGATCTCCACCCTCAGTGAAAAATTACTGTCATGTGCCAACACTGGTAATAATAATTTGTTGTTGTTAATCCTCAACTGAGAATATTTTTCCATTGTTTTTAGAGAGAGTGGAAGGGAAAGAGAGAGAGAGAGGGAGAGAGGGAGAGAGAGAGAGAAACATCGATGTGTGTTTCTCTCTCAGGGACACATCAACTGGCTGATTCCAACAGGTGCCCTGAACTGTGGGCAATAATAATTTTTTAACATGATGATTTTTCAGATGGATTCCTGTATCAACTATCCAGATTAATCACATGTGCTTGGGTGGGGATGGAGATAATTTCTTGCTTTTGAGTAATGTTTAATTAACTTGATAATTCACTCCAGAATGGTTCACATCCCAACTATACACCGAGGATTGTGTTTGGTGCTGGGCATTCACCAGAAAAACAAACAAAAACCCCCACAACTTTATGGCTCCTGCCCAAGTAGAGCTTGCAATTAAGTATTAAAGGAAACAACATTATAATGTTTTTTTTTTAAATATATTTTTTATTTATTTCAGAGAGAGGAAGGAAAAGGGAGAGACAGAAACATCAGTGATGAGAGAGTCATTGGTTGGCTGCCTCCTGCACCCCCTTGCTGGGGATTGGGCCCGAAACCTGGGCATGTGCCCTGACCAGGAATTGAACCTTGATCTCCTGGATCATAGGTTGATGCTCAACAGCTGAGCCACGCCAGCTGGGCAACATTATAATTTTTTAATAAAAAAGAGTCACTGTCCATTTGGTGCTGATGTAAATGGTACTTTGTTTTAATTTCAAAATATATTAATCCTATTTCTTACAACCTTGCTATAAATCTCTTATTAGATCTAAGAGCTCTTTTTTGTCAACTCTTCTAGTTAGACAATCTGTCATCTGTGAACAAAGACTTTTCTATATCTTCTTTCTCAATCTTTATTTCTTTTAATTCATTTTCTTATTTCATTGCATTAGCTAAGATTTCCAGTATGATGTTAAATAGGAGAGAGGAGAAAAAATAAATTTGCCTTGTTCTCAGTCTTACAGGAAAAGCATCTAGTATCTCACCATTGAGTATGATTTTAGCTGTAGGTTTCTGTTTTCTCCTTTTTCTACCTTCTCTTGTTTAACTTTTTATTTTATTTTATTAAATTTAAGTGATGAGACAGTACAGGTAAAGTTTATTCTTTGGAGGTGAAGAGAATGTGAGTTTTCATACGGTTTGCATAATTATAACTTTTCCAGCAAACTTAAAAATGTTTCTATTGTAATGCTAAAATATTTCTAATAAAGGGTGGGGCAAAAGTAGGTTTACAGTTGTTTGTATAGAAAATAATGCAATAATTAATAAATAATAATACAAGAATAATTTCTGTGTTTCACGTACTCACAACTGTAAACCTTCTTTTGCCTCACCCTCTATTTAAAAGCTAATTTTTAGCCCTCTGTTGTGGCTCAGTGGTTGAGCATTGACCCATGAACTAGGAGGTCTGGTTCAATTCCCTGTCAGGGCACATGCCCAGGTTGTGGGCATGATCCCCAGTAGGGGGTGTGCAGGTGGCAGCCGCTCAATGACTCTCTCTCATCAGTGATGTTTCTCTCTCTCTCTCCCTCTCCCTTCATCTCTCTGAAATCAACAAAAGCACATATTTTAACAAAATAATAAAAGCTATTTTTTACATAGGTGAATCTTATTATTTACTTGGGGGTAAAGATCAAACTTTAAAGTACTAAATTATGTTCAATATTCTTCATAAAAATATAATACATATTCTTCCCTTTATATTTATATTATATATTGTATATTCGTATTTTATATATATTAATATATCTATATCTATATAAAAGTTTTATAGCCAGGTATTTAAAAACAGTAGTAGGAACATTAGTATAAGTGATACTATAAAAATATAAACAACATTGATAATGCCTTCAGGTAGTACTCAGTAGAATTGACTAAAGCATCATTTATTTATTATCTGTAACGTAGCTAAAGACTTTTGGAAAACTAGAAATTGAATATCAAATCTCTAAAATGAACCAAATTATACAGAATAATTCTACTGTTGTTTTTCTTGCTATAAAATTATCTTGGTTTATTTAAGCTTATCACTTTAGCAGAGATTAACACTAAAACTTTTTTAAAGAATATATATATATATTATGTGTATATATATGTATATATAAAACAAATTACATATGTATGTATAAAATTCTAAATGTCTGTTTACATTCACTCACATTCACACAAAATATCTGAACTAGTTTATTCTAACATAGGTAAACATGGCAAAGAGCACTTAGAAGAATTAATGAGAGTAAATCAAATTAATTATAACTGTATCTATGGCATCAAATCCCCCAAACTGCCTCCTGGCACTGCCAAGACCTTGGCATGCATGAGTGTAGGTCACACTACTTAAAATCAAGGAGCTGACAGGCCAGGTTTTCTTCTCGAGGTTTTTCTCATTAGCCGAACCAGAACACTTAGTACATCAGGTCACCCTGCTTGAACTCCCAAACAACACATGACTTTGGGATATAATCCCATGATAACTCATTGAAAGTATCTAAATATATGTACCTGGTATAACAGGACACAGGTGACAAATTAGAGGATTTTTTCTTGCCTCTGTCAGGTATTTTTGACAGTTTTACAAACTGCTGTCCAACAGCAAGCTTTGGACTCCATCTTAATCATTGTTTGTTGCACTACCATGAGTTGTGTTCTTCTGAGTTTTTAAAGATCCTCATAGACATTACGATAACAATTTCTGGGATAGTTTCATAAATAAAAATATTTACAGATAAAATTAGAGAAGTGAAAAAATATTAACATTAATTAGAAGACAAAACAACATTTTAAAAGCAACTGATACTTGTTACATACTTATCCGCAATATTGATTTATGATTCATGTATCCCTATTACTGTAAGGTTTTAATTAATGTACTGTTTTTCATAATATGTCTAATACTCCTTAACATGCATGAAGACATGGGCTGTTTAAGGGAGTACATTTTTTCTAAACTCTATCTAATATAAAGAGATGGAAATAAAAATTTTCTGCACTCTCTTGGAAAATATACAGGGCAAGACTTAACTTACACAAAAATGTATAGGATATTATAAAGGTCATATATGAATCTTCTAAAATGTTTAAAATCAACAGAAAATCCTCACACCCCTCTTCCGTACTGACAATGTGTTTTCCTGATTAAATGAGGCAATCACTAGAGACCTAATTCAATTTTCTGTTACTATAATAGTGAAATACATGTCTGTCAATCTGTCCCTTCCATTCTTTTTCCAGTCATAATAAAATAAGTATTACTTTGAATGTCAGAAGTAATTTCTCTATTTGTATTTTGGGACACATTTTTTTTCCATCTCTGGCATATCACAGACAAAACTCTCTCCTATATAATCAACTCTTTCTCTTTAGGGATTCCCACCCTTTAACAAAGAGATGTAGATCAATCTGTTAAACAACAAACCAAATCCTTTCCCACTAAATATTTCTTCACATTCACAATCATAATTATTGAGAGGGTTGTTTACACACTTTGTCTACTGTCTTACTACACAACTCAATGTATTCTGAGATGTGCCCCAATTTAACTTAAATTATTTTTGTAAGAATAATGCAAAAATGACCTCAGTATTACCAGTCAAGTATAAACCTTTCAGTCACCTTCTCAATTTTCCCATTAGCAGCATTTGAGATTCTCTTGACTAGTGCTTTATGCTCTGATACCTTGGCTCCATCACAGCACACTCCTTATTCATAGTTATATATTCAAATGTACATTAGAAGTGTCCACTTGTACAGTTCTCAGGGAACTTAAAAAATGTCACCCTGAATTTTCCCCACTCCCAATCCATCAGCTCCTTGGTGTGCATTTTTAGTTTACTGTCTACACAATTACTCATGACATGTCTCATCATTGACCCCAACTTACTTCTCCAACCCATGTTAAATAATCCATCAAAACTCTTCTATTATATATTTTAAACATGGTTCAAATCCTCCACTTATATGCATTATCTCAGTTTCCATATTAACTAAGATCACATATTTTATGACCTAGCCTAATCCTCTTATAGGAATTCCCATAATAGAGTTTCTCAACAACAATCTATTTTTCTCACTGCATACCAAGTAATCTTTCTAAAGTTAAAGTCCTGTGATTCCACTATTTAGTGGCTTCCAGTTTTCTTTAGCTACAGCTCTAACTTTGACCTTACTTTGTTGATGTCTACAGGTTTTCAAATACATCAATAACCCTCCTTCAAGAAGCCCTCCTTCTACCAATTCACAATTGCTCATGAATGCAACTTGAAAGCTTAAAGCCTTCCAACTTTTACTTCCATGGCAAATGTCAGTTTCTTTTCTGTTCTACATTTATTATAGGTTTTTAATGATCAACAAGTTGAAAACTATGCTGCTGTTTTTATTAGCTTCTTGTATTTTTATTTTTTATGTGTCACTGGAAAAGTTTTTGAATATTGTGTCTTAACCCCACTTTTTTCAAAAGCTCCATGGTTTTTACCGTATAATTTTGTATATTGTTGTGATTTTTAGAAATGTGTAGGTTGCACCATAAGAACGGACTACACTAATACTTTTGTCATTTTATGTATGAGAAAATAATATGGCTTGCAGAATTCAACAGTCTTTTCAACACTACATAGTATTAACAGCTGGGGTATCAATGCAGGCAGACTAGCTCATAAGTAGGTTTCCCTAAGAAATTACATAAAATCCACATATTTTCAGCACCTTATTCTTAATATCTATAAAGGATAAATATTTTTAATTGAATTAATGAACAAATAAACAGAGGGATTTAAATACAAAGTGAGAATAGAAGCATAGTCAGGAATCTTTAAATGTATCTCAACTTTCCTTTTATGAGTCATTTGGTAACATATTCAGGTGTTATGAATTGAGAATTTGAACCATCATCTATTATTAAGTGAGAAATAAATTTATAGAATATTGTACATACTGTGATACTACTGGTGATTTTATATGAACGACACACGCCTTTATGTAAAAGATATACAACTTTCACCAACATTTTTATTCTTTACAATTGTGTGTTCCTCACAGAATGAAACATTGTAAAGAAACATAATATTAACTCTTATTTATTCTATTTCAACATACCTCATTTAAACTCCAATGACACTAAAGGCTATTTAAAATGAGGTATTTTAGTTTCTTTGCTTTAAGTATTTCACTTGTTAAAAGATATTTTTACCTCAAAGGGAATGTATATCATGTTCAAGACAATAAATTTCTCATAAATGAATTCTAAAGATGTTATATTTTCCATGGCGATGACATTCATACATCCTGTGTCAGATATTTTTCATAATTGTTTAATCCTAAAATACATATTGTTAAATTTTCAAAAGAAAATATTAAATTCTCTCAATATTTAAGTTTTGAAAACAGGAATTTAATGAAATATTTTAGAGTCGAATATAAAGATTAAATGCATTTTAAATCATTTTCCACAGTACAATCTTATTAAAAAATCAGTTCTTGATTAAGAAATTTTTATAACTCAATTTTGTGGAGGATTATGCTCATCAACACTTTTAATTACTTTTTGATAAAACTGCTAAATAGTGTATATTTTAAAGTACACTAATACAGAAGAATGATGTAAGCTAGACAGAGAATAATTTTGTTACTCAGTAAGGGAAAATATTCTGCATAGTCCCTGACTGGTACAGAGCTAATTTGAATGTGCGGTACTTCTAATTGGCCCTATTGTAGTACTGAAATGATTTGCCAAATAATATATATTTTTTTATGCTTGTGTAAAATTTTAAAACAGGACATTGCAGCCCTGGCTGGTTTTGCTCCGTGGTTAGAGAGTCGGTGCTTGGACTGATGGGTCTCAAGTTCAATTCCAGTCAAGGCCGTGTACCTCGGTTGCAGGCTCCATCCCCAGCCCAGGTTCTGGGGCATGGGGGAGGCAACCAATAGACGTGTCTGTCTCACATCGATATCTCTCTCTTTCCCTCTCTCCCTTCCACTCTCTGAAAGAATGGAAAAAATATCCTCAGGTGAGGATAACAAACAAACAAAAAACTAGGACATTGCAGATATCCAGAGGGTGACAACAGATTTAATGATGCAATATTATATCACGTTAAGTAAATTTCATTTAATTAAAAAATTTGTAAGTTTTAAAAATTTTCCAAGATTCATAGCTTGATTATTGAACAAAACCACAATGAGATACCACCTCACACCTGTTAGAATGTCTATGATCAATAAGACAAGAAATAAGGAGTGCTGAAGAGGCTGTGGGCAGATAGGAGCCCTCATGCACTGCTGTGGGAATAAACATTGGTAGAGTTATTACTGAAAAAAGTATGGAAGTTCCCCAAAAACTTAAGAATAAAGTTACATCAATCCCTCTTCTGAATCTCTATCCCCCTAAAATTGAGAACATTTATTTGTAAAGATACAGGTACTCCTACATTTATTGTAACATTATATATGGTAGCCAAGACACAGGAACAAATTAAATGCCCTTCAATGGATGTTTGGATATAAAATATGGGGTACATATATACAATAGAATACTACTCAGCTATAAGGAAGAGTGAAATACAGTCATTTGCAACAAGTGGATCTTGGGAGTACCATGCAAAATGAAATAAGTCCAACGGAAAAGGACAAGACCCGCGTGATTTCATTCATACGTGGGCTATAAAACAGAACACAACAAACAAACAACAACAAAACCCACAAAGAAAGAAATCATAGACACAGACAACAGAAGGGTGGTTACCAGACGGGAAGGCGAGTGAAACAGAATGAAGAGAGTAAAGGGGGTCAAACATATGGTGCCACAGGGAGACTAGACTTTGGGTGGTGAGCACACAATGCAATCTACAGATGATGTATTCTAGAACTGTAGACTTGAAACTTAATGTTATGTTATTAACCAGTGTCGCCCCAATAAATTGAATATAATAAGCCCTGAAATATAAACCTCCCATGATAGCAAGTCACATTTTCTTACTTTCCCCATAATCCTCATGCTCATTTTGTTACTGTGAGTATGATCTTGTTTTATGCATCTAGAAAAGAATTCCACCTTTCTTTCCCATCACCATCATCTAAGCAAACTCTCTCAGCCTTCAAACTAGGTTTACATTTCAACAAACTACCACCATCCCAATAAACTTCCAAGTATATTTTAAAAATAGCCCTGGCCAATGTGAGTCGGTTGGGTGGAGTGTCATCCTGTACACCAAAAGCCTGAGGTTCTATCCAGTGAGGTCACACACTTAGGTTTAGGGTTAAATCCCTGGTCAGGGTGCATGGGAGGCAGCCGATTGATCTCTCTCTTTCTCTCTCTCAAGTCAATAATTTTTTTTTTAAAGCATGTAAGAAAGAAGAAAATGTCATAAGCATATGTGGAAAATATAATTATTTTTAAAGATTGAGGGCACAGAGAATCACAGACATAAAGTAACCTGCCCAAGATCACAAAGTTTAGCAAGTGGCAGAACTAAATATGTTTCATATCGATATAGATGACTTCTTTAAAATTTTTATGTGATTTCCCACATTACTATTGACAGTAATAATAATACTATTTACATGAATCCTAGTGGAAATGAATTTCATAGGGTGCTGCAGTACTGACCACGTATAGTTAGATATCAAACAACTTTTCCTTACAGCCTCCTTTCATCCATCACTTAATGAAACTTTATTATAATACAATACTGTGTAATTACAATATTAGATGCTACTGTGGCGAACAAGCACACCTTACAAAGGTAAGCATAAAATGAATTGGTAGGAGCAGAGATGCACTGATTTATTTGAGAAAAGGTGAACCGTGGGCATCAGTCAGCTGTTTTGAGTGAATAAGGGTCAGTTCACCAGATGAGTCAGTTCAATGGAAGTTAGCTAAGCTTTTAGTGTATTTGAAAATTTAAGAAGTCACATCATTAATTCAAATGCTTAGAAATGTTGCTAAATTCACACATATAAATTATGTTCTGTAGTAGGATTATCTTACTAAAAATGTTTTCATATCTTAGATATAAAACAAATGTATATATATTTATTTTTATATAATGTATATATTTCTAAAGAAATAGTTCATGAGTACTGTTCAAGACGTTTTCTTTAGTAAAGGGTCAACCTTTTCCTTGATGGATAGATGGTGTCTTAGCTCTTCTGTGGGTTGACTGAAAAATGGTGTCATTCTTATCTGCGCATAAAACGGAGATTATGACCCAACTGTCATGTACCAGGAGGGATCATCTGTCTTTCCGTTTTTGAGTCAAGGGATTTTGGCAGGAACATAATATTCCCTTCAAAATCGGTTTGTTCCCTTGACTTTTTTTATAGACTCCATTTATCTGATTCTGCCCCTTCCACACAGTGTTTGGGCCTCCAGACTGATTAGATCCTAATTCTTTTGGCATGCTGTCAACATGTCCCACTCCAAATAACTATTAAGCCTTTGCTTTTGCTACTCCTCTGCGATTTTGCTTCCTTTTCTGTGCTTCGTGTCTCTGCTTTGTGATTTTCACCTATTTTGCCTCAAGCAATGCCTTGACAATGTGTTTCCACCTCTCTCTATGAATTTGTTTCTTCTCTACCCAAGTAATTTACTTGTTTCCTTCCTTATTTCTCTGCCCCACCTCAATTTATAATCCAATCTATTAACATTTTATGTAAACCTTCTTTTATTTTGTTTTACTATGAATACTCAGAAAGATTAGACATTTTATTCTATCTTAATTATGCAGACAGTACATTTTTAAGATAACAATCTTTACATACAAATACACATGTTACAATAAGCCAATCTCCAGATATTTGGAGAATTTTTCTTTAAAAAATATGTTTTTATTGATTTCAGAGAGGGAGGAAGGGAGAGGGGGAGAGAGAGAAAGAGAGAGAGAAGCATCAATGAGAGAAACATTGATCAGCTGCCTCCTGTACTCCCCCTGCTGAGGCATATGCCCTAACTGGGAATTGAACCAGATACTTCCTTCTATACGTGTTGAGGATCAATCACTGAACCACACAGGCCGGTCTTAAGGGGAATTATTTTACAAACTTAGCAGAAAAATTAAATGCTAATGTAAGCTAAATCATACATTTGGAGTTTGGGTTATTTTTTCCATTCCAATATTTTATACACTGATAATAATCTGTCTTCTGCACAGGCCAAATAGGAGAACTGAATGGGTATGTGGTGGGGATCTTTCAAGTCCTTGATGGTCACACTAATCTCTACAGTTCCTCCAGGGATAAGGTGCTACTCTTGGTTTACTATTCTCCTAGGTAGAGGCAGTTCTATTGGTTTCCACTTGGCCTTTCCTGTGATAATAGCCTCTCACCCCACAGGTCATGGTAGCATTATGGGAATTCTGAAAGCTGCTAGGTATTTCTGTTCCAAGTAGTCGTTCCAGAACTGGAGAAATAAACAAAGGATGAGTTCAGTGGGCACACTTTGAGATGGACCTGAGCTGAAACTCCATTGATCACCTGACATCCGTAAGTCCCTACTCTTCCCGGAGGGCCACAGAGACATTGTGGGTCTGCTGGAATTAATGTCAGTTCAGAGCCAGTGTCCAGTAGTCTCTGAAAATTTTTTTTTCTTCAATGCACAGTTACCCTAGTAAAAGGCCATAAGTCCTTTTGGAAAAGGTCGGGGAAAGATTAATAGTCTAAATTTTTGGTAGTGCACTTCCAGGGGTACTGGGTTTGTAAACTCTCTCAAGTCTGGGAATTGACTGGTATGCTATGACTCTGTTTTATGATTTAATCTTTTATTCACTTGACCTATAATTTTTCTGCTTATAAGAATCAAGTAAGAACTTTAGCTTCCTATCTGTTTCACTCTAGGAACACCATAATTAACTCCCCAGTGCCATGGTATCTATACAAGTCAGACTATTTTGATTGCTGCTTTGACTATGCTGTCAAAATAGAGCAACCAAACCAACCCTACCACTCAACCTTAATGAGGCTCATGCCACCCTGGGATTTAGTGACTTCCATGGTATTAGGTTTTCCAACTGAGTGAATGTGGTTCATTCTGCAGCACTGGGTCTGCAGGCAAAAACAATCTAGAATCTTTTCAACGTTGTGGGAGTTCCTCTCACAAACTTATGTCTCAAAAACTTGGTGAAAGGTATGTCTTTTGGATTCTCCCAGTGTGAGTGAGTGGGTCTTAAACAACTCATCAACTCTAACATGTCAGCCTCCCTAAGGCTTTGGATTTTTTTCTCCTCATTAATCCAAGGAAGATCCAGCATTCTAGTTTACTCAAGGTGGGCCACCTGTTGATTCATGTTTCAACCAACCAACCAAACTATTGGACCCTTTTTGAACTCCCTGAGTTGCAGCATTAAATGTTAAATCTCTGCTTAATGAGGCCGCATCAATAAATTTGGACTTTACCAACTTTATGTTCCTTCTGCCCTTACCTCCCACCCTTAATGTTTATTTACATAAATGTTCTCTTGATTTCTGTTGGTATAAAGTAGAAAACTCAGGTAGTTGTTTGGTGTGTAGTGCACCCCGGGATAGTCCATAGTCTGTACCTTCCTTTTAAGGGTCTGTTAGGGCTTCAGTCTAGTTACAGGTCTAGAAATCAAAGAAGGGTTGGTGGAGATAGGTCCTGAGAAGAATCAGCATTGTCCTGCATGGAAGCTGCCACAATGGAGGACATTTCCTCAGTTTTCTCAGTCAATGCAGCGTTAATTCCCATGCGATGGAGGTGGAAAGGACTATACCACTGAAGGTAGAGAGGCTGATAGCTTTGGGGTTGAGGAGGTGTGCTGGGAGTGGGGAGGCCTTTTCTGTTGGTGAGTAAAACTCATCAAAGGAGCTCAGTGTATCAAACTTTATCAGAATCTTTCCAGATATCCCCATCACAACTCCAAGATCCTGTTCTTTCCTAAACAGTGCTCTTACTTTAACAGCTGATACCCTGTGAGCCTGAGAATTCAACATGCATTGTAATTCAGTCAATCACGAGATGAGATTCTGCATTTGATTTTTTGGCAATTTCAGTCCTGTGGGTATGGAAGATAGGCTCTCCTCTAGGACGCACCTGGAAGCTATTAGGTCATTTATGTGGTGCTGAAGGTGGGAATTTGGATCCCTGAGCTCATCCTTTTCTTTCACCACTTTGTCCAGTGATGATAGAAGTAACAGACCACCCATTATATTCTTAGTTTCTAAAAATATTCCTGTCATGTAGAGTCACTTAGCTTCTTGCTTCTTTTAAGTGGTATATTAAGAGTTTCTAATTTTCAGTATCTCTTTGGATACTATGGACTATCATATCAGTGAAATAGATTCATTAACATCTTTAAATCTAATCAGATTAGAGAGCTAATAATTCCAGACACCCCAGAATCAATTCAGAGAACTCATCTTTAAAATTCTGTTCCTCTAGAACCACTTTCATTAACAAAATTCTCATACTCCCTAGAGGAAGGTTCCCTCCCATCTAACATCCCCTGGTGCCGCTCCTTTTAAATGCAACTCTACCCCTGATCCAAGACCCCAGCAATCACAAATCTGTTCTCAATACTCATTGTTTTACATTTTCCAGAATGTCATAAATGAAATCTTGCAGTATGCAACCTTTGAGTCTGACATATTTCATTTAGCTTAATGCTTTGAGATTATCCATCATTTTTGTTTCTATAAATAGTTTGTTCCTTTTCAATAGTGTGTTCCTTTCAAATAAAAGCCATTTGGCAAAGTAGCCTCAGAAATGCAATTTGCAGCTTCCTAGCTCTGCCTAGTATTAATGACCAGCACACAGACCAAGATCAGGTAGCTGTGAGATAATAGATACATAAATTGTTCAATACAAATGAAATAATTTAACTAGACAAGTATAAGATATGTTGCAAGTATAGCACATTTCTGTACATGCAGACAAATTATATGTAGTCTAATCATTAGTAAGATGATATAAGTCAGTAGTTTGTTTCAGCAGCAAAAATAGCTAATCACTTTAAACTATTATTTCTAAGGTGGCTGATAGAACTTCTCTTTAATCCTCTTTCAGGCAATCTAAGAGGGATATTTACAGAAGGTGACCCAGGATCACAAAGGGACCCTAAACATGCTAAATAAAATAAAACTCTATGAAACATCTCCAACGCAACAACAATAGCTGGAAGATCTGAGACTAGGATTTGCACATTTATAGGACAATTTGGAAAACCCCTTTTTGCTCTGTGAATCTATAATTCTAAATTGAGTTTTAGGGTCAAATTATTTTGAGCATGCAAAGTTTTTTAAATGCCATTACTCAGTTCACATTTTATAAAGCATAGGTCATTATGTACCTGTTTAACAGTAGTAAAAAGAAGGATGTTGCTTTTCAAGAAAATTTACTTTCAAATTGGACACAACTGGAGCTATATTCTGACTCTCTGGGATCCTAGAAACTTCTATAAAAGCATGCATAAAGTAGAAATATGGCAAAATGTTTCCCAAATACAAAAAGCAAGAATAAAAATTTCTCATAAAATACATAATAGCACTAGTATGAGGCTAATGAAATGACAGGATGATCTTGCAAAACTAATTTTTGGGGGTTTCCAGAGGTCGTGCCGCTAAACTCAAGTCCATTCCTGGTGTTAGACATATATCCTGGTTACATTTTCTTAATTCTTCCTTATTTTTTAAAAACATATACCACGTATAACACTGTGATATGCATTTAATGTAGGTAAACTGAAAGCTCTACATACTAGTTTTTATTTTATCTTTACAAAAATTCTATTGAGGAAATAGATTTAGAGGTTAAGTAATGATCCTAAGATTAAACAACAAGAAAGTGAAGAATTGTCATTTAAGTCCAGATTATTCTAACTCTAAAATCCACTATCGTTTCTGCTATGATATACTGCTAGAATTTCAAGAAGATCTAAGCCTAAAAAAATATTGATCCTTGAAATCATACAAACTAGAAAAGAGCTATAACAATTATTAACAATATAGAGCTAAAGGTTAATTTATGGGTAACATTTATACCCATTACACATTAATTTGTATTATAAAATAATATGTAAAATAATACCAATATTTAAAAACAAAACTCAAACAGTTGGATGTATATACAAAGAAAATAAGTACCTACCATAGCCCCCACCCCACAAACTTCCCATTTCTCTCTCGCATAAGTAGTTTTGATTAAAGTACATTGTATGCAATCTAAACATGTGTAAATGATAGAAAGATGATAGGTTGATGGACAGACAGATAGACGGAAAAAAAACCACCACTCACCACTGCTTTTGATGTTTAGATTGTATCCTTTACCTTTATTGAATTTTACTTTTCCCGATTCCCTTGAGTTTTTACTCATTTTCTCTGCTTTATACTATATGTGTATGAGATACTGAAGAGAGATGAGTTTACACATATAACATTTTCTGAATTACTTGTCTAATTAGATCTTTCTATTTTAACAGTAATACAGATTTATACATATATGTTCATACATTTGTGTACATATTTTTTTATAACTATTGCTTAGCAAGACATACACCATATTTTTCTTTATCTTGTGATTTCTTATAAAGTGCTTACCTAAAGCTTCAATTTTTTTACTTAAAATATAATCTCTTTTTTATGCTTTCACTTTAAATCTCTTAAAATTAGCCCCTATATTTTTTTGCAGTCATCTAAATATTAATTCCACTTTTAACATGTTAAAGCTACATTAACATTCTTTTCAGGGTTAATTCAGTTAACTGTAGATGTTGTATGTTTCTTCCCTCAGCGGTGCCCCCTGGGCTTCTCCCTCGCATTTGGAATTATCTTTCATTTTGTTTCAGAACATTGTATAATTCTACCAGGTCTTCTTAATGGTAAACGTTTATGTTTGAAAATGCCATATCTTGTTCCTTTAACTTCAATTATACAACTGGGTAAGAATTTTAAATTAAAAAAAAATCCTCCAGAGGTGAAGACATTATTCCGTTTGCTGTAACGTGCACATTGGCCAGACATCTCCCCGCTGTTTAATTGCCCAGGTCCTCTGCCAGGGCCGGCTCTCCCCCGCTCACCACCGGTTCTGATGTCGGAGCTGTCTCCCCCCCCCCCGTGTGGAGTTCCTGTCCCCACTCTCCTTGGGCTCCGTCTTCATGCCCTCCCCTCCATAACTGCCAAGGGCGTTTTATCATCCTCATGTGCTGGCTGTCTCTTTGGTTTTCAATGCTTACTTTCATTTTTTTCTCTTACTTCATCTAGAACTTCCATTAGATGTTGGAATGGATGAAATCTTATTTATTCAGTTAGATATCTTGGATTTAAATTCTGCATTATAATTTAATATATGCAGATTTCTTTATTTGCCTTGAGTACACTGGGTCTATACACAAACCTGTCGGTAGAGTTCCACAGAGTATGAATGATTCTTCTCTTTTTAATTCACCTAATACACCCTCTGTATTTTCTCTAATGACCCAGAATCCTATGGCTTGCTATACTATTTTTTGAAGCTGAAGACTTCAGTTATGCTCCAAAATTAATAATAAAAATGACACAGCCCAGCCAGCGTAGCTCAGCTGTTGAGCGTTGATCTAGGATCCAGGAGATTGCAGTTCAATACCCAGTCAGGGCACATGCCCAGGTTGCGGGCTCGACTCCCAGCAGGGGACATGCAGGAGGCAGATAATCAATGACTCACATCATTGATGCTTCTCTCTCTCTCTTCCTCTCTCTGAAATCAATAAAGATATTTTTTTAAAAAAAATGATGCTGTAGAATTTATATCAGGAAAAGATGGCATCACTCAATTATTGTCCAGCCTTGCAACTTATGTCACACTAAAAGTTAAAAAAACAGATTCCTCTTCCCAAACTCAAAGGTTTAACACTGCTGATTTTCTACCCACAACATGGTTGTCTAAGGGCCACCAATGTGTAGCTTACTCTAATACTCTCCAAGACCTCAGTTAAATTAGCTAAATATGACCTAAATGATTGGATTAAAAGTATGAAAAAAAGAAACAAATCACATTTATTTTCCTGACACAAAAATGACAGGCCTACACAGAGGTTTCTGTATTGACACAATATTATAGTTTGAGGAAAGCAATGGTAAAAGCATTGATATGTAAATGTATTGCAAAGGGTTCATGAATTTTTCACAGAGCAGATACGAAATCGTTGAATGTCAGAGTCATGGGCTGCTGCAGCCAGCAGGGATGTTTGATACTGTGTTATGTGACATACGAAGTAACACAAAAATCAATGACTTCTGTGTGGCTAGGAGTTGTTGTGGGGTTTTTTCCAGGCTATACTCAGCCTCGATTTATTCTTTCCCTGCCAAAAGGTGAAGCTGAATATGAACTCATTAAACGGTGCCACTTAAACTGAGAAGAGAAGCAGTAGAAAGGATTTAGCACACAGATTGAGAATGCTGAGGCAAAAAGCAACCACAGTGGCGATTTTTTAGAGTGTACCTGAGGAACAGCTGCTGCCTGATGTCCTAGAATTAATTGCCCAGACTTGCCTATTATCTACTAAAATCAGCAGGAGCTAGAGCTAGAGAATCGCAGAGACAAAAATATCTCAGAAAGTGCAATGAATGAAATGTGTGGACTAATGAGGGTTAAAGAAATGACTCACAAAGAAACTTTTAAAACAACTTATGATATTTAACATCTACTTATAATGCTTATCTCTGTATAGAACATATTAATGCATTTATTTTTTTACTTTCTTTTTTTTTTTGCTTTTATACAATATTTTTTCCCAGTTTTACAAACATAAGTATGAATTAGTTTGCAGAAAAATAAAAAAATTTTATTTAGTAGATTTTTATTATTATTTCTATTAGTTTGATTTAATTGTTTTTAAAAGAAATTCAGAAGATAATTTGGGATTGAGGGAATGAGGAAAGGGTGACAATCTAAAGGACCAGAAAGGAAGCAGTTTATGAAATGATGCTTGACAAAATTTGGTCCAGAATCTTGGTAAGGAAATTTGGGCATTAATGTCAGAATTACACTGAATAGCATTGTTAGTTTTCTGGGTGCAATATTCATAAATTTAACTAGGTTGATATAATATATTCTTCATTGTAATTTAATTCAACTTCAACTAAAATATTCTGTAGGTTAAAATAAATTATTCAAGTGGAAGCCCCCATTATGTATTGTTACATCTAGATATCTGAACAAAAATTGTTCCACATAACAATTACAGTTTTGGGTATGGTTTCCCCAGAGTTGAATTTCCTTCAACAATATTCATCCAGCATTTCTTCTGCCCAGGGATGGTGCTCTGTGTTACACTTAGCGTGATGGCCAAGGCATCGGCCTTTGTCAGGAATCCCCTTACTTAATGGTAAATGTAAATGTTACCTAATGAAAAGAACTTTCCCCTTAGAAACCCTCCCAGCCCTTCTCTGAATGGCTGTTATTGGATAGCAAATATTTTCCATATTAGGACAAGAGCCTTTTTATTTTTTTTAAGATTTTTCATTGATTTTTAGAGAGAGGAAGGAGAGGGTGAGTGAAACATCCATCGGCTGCCTTCTACATGCCTCCCACCAGGGATAGAGCCAGAAACCCGGGTATGTGCTGCGACTGTGAGTCGAACCAGCAACTTTTTGGTGCACAGGACAACGACCAACCAACTGAGCCCCACCAGCCAGGGCTAGAGCCTTCTTGATTCATTCCGTTTCTTTCATAAATGGCTGGAGTATCTGTGAGAACTAAAAATGAGCAGAATCAATTGAGTACTGGAATGTTCTCTATTATAGCATGCTAATAATACTACATGGCCTATAAAATTGATTTAATTTCCACAACATTCTGTATATCCTATGCAAATTCTCTCGATAATGCTAAATGTAGAATAAATCATTAGCTACTTAAAGCACTTTTTGCATGTTACCTATTTCTATATGTACGAGGAGGAGCTGATTCTTTAAATCTTTCAAAATTCTGTTAGGATATACTATATACTTTTGTATTCATAATTTCTATACAATATCTGTATTTGAAAAAGAATACATGTGAAAGCACTCTTGACCAACTCTATGGCAAGGAAGAAAGATTTGCAGCAAAGAGCCAATATGGTCCATTTTATAGCATGTCATCTGGATTCCTGTGCTATAGTGAACTCTGGGGAATAATTACATTTCCATAAGTTATATGGAGTGAACATTAAAGAAGGCGGTGCTATTTGTGGACCAGTTAGAAAGGCTTGGCTTATAGCGCTTTCCTTTGTAATTCTGCGGGTTTTCAATGAGTTGTAATTTGAAATTCATGAATATAAAGTTTCTTTCTGTATCAAACACATATAATGGATATATACACTATTAATAACAGTAGGAAGAATGGGGTTTAATAGTAAATCAAAGTAAGACTATACTCTAGAACTCATAGTATTAGTCTTTGTAGCTTCCTATTTCATTTTTAGCTGTTTATATTGAAAGTTTGAGGCTAAATTATGTTAATTCTCAGAGGATATAAATGCACTAAGAAAGTCTTTGAAACACTTTCCAAACAACAGTAACTCTTTCAAGCTATTTAGTCAGCTGTCATTGCAGCACCTGTTAAATGGAAGTCTGTGGACTGAGAAAAATGAAACATCTAATAACTTAAAACAAACAGAATGCTGAAAAGGTGGTTGAAGATGAGATGGGAAATGGCTAGGTAAATAAAACCGGGCTGCTCAACTGGAAACTAAAAATTCTAAAGGCACGTGTGATGTTGGCAACAGATTTATAGTTTCTCTTCTAAAAGAGTCTTAACCGAAGTGTGTACATTCAGCACCCCGTAGCAGTGCTTCTGAATTCCCAAACCTATGTCCCTTTTTCAGCAGTTTCCCCTTTGCAGTTTCTCTACCTGTTGTGACGCAAGTGTCTTCTAAGACCTGTGTCTGCAACAGATTCCTTATTCCCTCATTCAAGATGAGGTGTACCTAATCGTATTGTCATACAATAAATTATGCACGAGTTTGTCATTTATCAGACCATTCTCTGTAAACAGAACCTTCTAATATTATCAAGAACCAAAATGCATAGTAAATAAAGCAAGTCAGATGTTCTCCTGAGAGATCAGTGCTGACTGAAATAATCTGTGAAGGCTGAAGGAAGGAAATATTTGGATAGGCCTTCAAGTTAATGCTGAGGAGTGTGTTCTTTACAGAAAAGTCACTTGAACTTGCCTCTAATCCTATTGCAAATTAACTTGGGTGGTGATAAGATGAAGTCTTTCATAAACTGACAAAAGATGTGGGTATGTTAGAAAAAATCTCAGCTTTCCACCTCCTGTATAGGGAAAAACCCAGTTCTTTCTACAATATCTTTCTTTCCTGTGTTTCTCCTCCACTCTTCACGTACGATATTCTGGTCACCACACACGCAGAGGCGTTTTCCTCACCAAGCCATCTTTGCAACACCAGCTGATGTCCTACAATTTCACTCAATTCTCACACTATCTACCTGGACATGGCATCGGATTCCACAGGTTAAGGGCTCAGTCCACAAGAATGTTGCCCACTTCAGATACTAGTAGAAAGTAGTAGGTTCCCAGGTTACCCAAAACTTCTGTCCAATTTGGCTACAAATCAGAGGTTCACATGACATTCTCCTCCTTGGATTCAATGCTTTTGAGCATGCATAAGCATGAGTTTTAAAGGAGACTGGATACACACACAGCCATCGAGTTCCATTTCCCTTAAGAGTCATAAACAGACAAAAGTATACAAAACATTCTCGCAGAAGAGGTAAAGAAAAATTATTTTGTGGGATTTTGAGGAAGTGTTTCTTTTGTTTGAGAAACTTACACAGGAAGCATTGGTCTCTTATTCTGGTAGCTGTTGTGTGTGGATGGGATAAACAGAATTGCTAGCAGGGTCTTTATGATCATGTGGGGTGTGATGGGTTGAACTGTGGCCTCCAAAAGAATATGTTGAAAGCCTAACTCCCAGTACCTGTGAATGTGACCGTATTTGAATACAGGGCCTTTGCTGATACAATCACGTTAAGATGAGGTCATACTGAATTAGGTGGGCCTTAATCCAATATGACTTGTGTCTTATAAGAAGAGGAGAAGAGGTAGACACACACAGGACGGATGCCATGTAATGTAATGACAGAGGTAGAGACTGGGGAAGATTAAGCTGCAAGCCAAGGATTGCCAAGGATTGACAGTCATCACCAGAAGCTAGGAAGAGACAAGGTACGTTCTAATCAGGGTCTCAAAGGGAGAAGAGCCCTGCTGACACCTTGATTTTGGACTTTTAGCCTCTGGAACTTGAGAGAATAAATTTATGTTGTTTTGAACCACCCACTTGGTGATAATTTGTTATGTCAGCTTTGGGAAACTGAAAGAAGACAAAGTAGGTAGCTATAATGGTAGAATGGAAAACTAGAAGAAATATGGGTTTATTTATACTGACATCAGGGCCATTCAACAAAGTGACCCCAGAAACACCATAAGGTCTTATTATGTGGGGAAATATAGCTTTTAATACTTATTTTAATTAATTTTATATAATTTCTAATAAATACAATCTTTCATAGTAGTGCAGAAGAAGGCATTTTTAAATGGTTTTCTTCCCATCTTGATAAAATAATCATAATTATAATATATAAAGTCATTAAGCATAGATAACTTTTTAAAAATAATTTAAAAATGCACCAAATGCTAGATGATTAGAAATATCTAATACAGAGAATCTTCATTTTTCGCGATTCTGCTGTGCATGCATTTCAGTTACCATGGTTTAGTTAAACAAAGCCACTGTTTAGTAATCAAAATAGTCTGGTACTGGCACAAGAAGAGACATATAGATCAGTGGAACAGAACAGAGAACCTAGAAATTGACCCATGCCATTATGGTCAATTAATATTTCACAAAGGAGGCAAGAACATACAATGGAGTAAAGACAGTCTTTTCAATAAATGGTGTTGGAAAAATTGGACAACTACATGCAAAAAAATGAAACTAGACCACCAAATTACACCATATACAAAAGTAAATTCAAATGGATAAAACACTTAAGTGTAAGACATGAAACCATAAAAATCCTAGAGGAAAACATAGGCAGCAAAATCTCAGACATATCTTGTAGCAATATGTTTGCTGATACATCTCCTAGGGCAAGAGAAACTAAGGAGAAAATAAACAAATGGGACTACATCAAAATAAAAAGCTTCTGCACAGCAAAATAAACCATCAACAAAATGAAAAGGGAGCCCACTGTATGGGAGAACATATTTGCCAATGACACACCTGATAAAGGGTTAATATCCAAAACATTTAATGAAATCAGACAACTTAACAAAAGGAAGACAAACAATCCAATTAAAAAATGGGCAAAGGACTTAAATAGACACTTCTCCAAAGAGGACATACAGATGGCCAAGAGACATATGAAAAAATGCTCAATGTTGATAATCATCAGATAGATGCAAATTAAAACCATAATGAAGTATCACTTCACACCTGTCAGAATGGTTACCATCAACAAATCAACGAACTACAAGTGTTGGCGAGGGTGTGGAGAAAGGGTGACCCTAGTACACTGCTGGTGGGAATGCAGACTGGTGCAACCACTATGGAAAGCGGTATGGAGGTTCCTCAAAAGATTAAAAATTGACCTGCCATTTGACCCAGTGATCCCACTTCTGGGAATATATCCTAAGAAACTCAAAACACCAATCACAAAGAACTTATGCACCCCTATATTCATAGCAGCACAGTTTACAATAGCTAAGATCTGGAAACAGCCCAAGTGCCTATCAGTAAGTGAGTGGATAAAAAAGCTGTGGGACATTCACACCATAGAATACTTTGTAGCTGTAAAAAAGAAGGATCTTTTATGCTTTGGGACAGCATGGAGGGAACTAGGAAGTATGATGCTAAGTGAAATGTGCCAGTCAGAGAAAGACAAGTACCGCATGATCACACTTATATGAGGAATATAATAAAATAAACTGATGAACAAAATGGATCCAGAGACATAGAAGCATGGAACAAACTGAGAGATCTCAGAGGGAAGGTGGGGTGGGGGGAGGAAGTGGGGAGAAATTAATCAAATAACTTATATGTTTATAAGCATAACTCATGGACACAGACACTGGTCTGGGGAAGGCCTAGGGGTGGGATGGATGTGGGGTGGAGGGGATCAATGGGGGTGAAACCGGGACATCTGTAATATTTTCAACAATAAAGATAAAGAAACTTAAAAAAAAATTTTTAAAAACCCCACAAAACAAAACAGCCCAACTACATAGTTCAAATTTTAGTTACCATGCTATATCAACTAACATAATTACTTACATTAAGTACAAACTTTGCTGCAAGCTCTTCAGTCCACAAAACCACTATGTACTGACAGGTGTGCATAGTCATTAGAGACCGATCACACCACCTATTCCAGTCTATTGGTGATTTGTCATCACACAACGGTTAGTGTATACACAGATAGTGAAATGTATAGTCATGTTGCCTTTTTGCCTTCTAGTGATTAAACCACATGTCATTTACAGATATGGAAAATGACAAAAGGTAATGGGTCACTAAAGACAAACATGCAGTAAAGGAACAAAAACTGGCAACACTGGAGATGAAATTCAAATGGAACGTGAACAGAATTATAGAAGAAATCACTAGCCCTGAGAATGTGATATGGCTGTGGCTGGAGATGCTCTAGATGTGCAGCCTCAGGAGCTTAGCGAACGCAACCTTGTTGACATCGATGAGGAAAGTGATTGTGATGAAAATAATGACTATGACCTCTTGGAGCTCCTTCCCGACATCAAAAACACAAAGGATAAAATGCTGGAAACTGATACAATCATAGAAGTATGACAACTCACAGTGGTATAGAAAAGGTTCCCACTCTATAAGTTACACAATGAGAAGAAAAATACAAATGCACTATTAAAACTACTCTTGATAAGTTTTTACAAAAATATAAAATTAATTTTAATAAGTTAAATTTTAATTCTTAATGTTTCTAATGTTTTAAATTACAGTTACTAAACAAATATTAGCTTCACTATTTTTTCACTTCCGTACATATTTATAACCAACACTAAAAGAGTTTTTAACATTTTAATTAATTTTTAAAAGTGACAGAGCAATTTTAACTTCACCATTTATTATTAAGATCACTTTGTACTGTTTCAGATGGTATGGATATTTTTATAGACTTGAATTACCATGCAAAGTGAGGACTCTTTGTACTTCCATAAGCCAAAAAATTTTTCATGGTTTGACTAGTTTCAACTGCTGATTAGAATAATTAAGAACATGTCTAAAACAAGAAATCTCAGAAAAGGCTCAGAGTATTTTTCTTATCATTTTATAAGAAAATTATAAGGATGGAGTTTCCTCAAAAGATTAAAAATTGACCGGCCATTTGACCCAGTGATCCCACTTCTGGGAATATATCAATGTTGCTAATCATCAGAGAGATGCGAATTAAGTACTAAGAAAGTGAAGCAATGGCTCTAGCAGCTGGCAACTAAGGCCTTGATATTCCCAACTGAACATAAACAGTGTTCAGAGGCAATAAAAAATGATCAGGCAGGCCACTCTATGACTGTGGTTAAAGAAAACAAAGACAAGGGCACTCTTCAACCACAATAACAATTATATTCTTTTGCAACATGAGATAACTGCTTTTTTACCAGTGGCAAACATGTCGTGAGCTTCGATCTTCCCTCGTCCCAAAATGTCATGATCCTCACCTGCCAAATTGTTCTGATTTTCTGGCAGCATCCAGTCCAAAACTGGACCCTACTTCCTTAAACCCTCCTTAGAATTGCCCTCCATAAGCTGAAATTATATCAAAATCATCTCTCTGCTTTTTACCAAGACTCTCCTCTAGTCTTCCTCTGCTGTGTACCCTCCTTGACTACAGCCAAGTTCAATGAACCTTGACAACGTTTTGACCATAGGTAAGTTCCCAGTGGTCTTTGGCAGCTCGGTGTCAACAAATTAAGTTGAGGAAAAAAGACAAAACACTTATAATACAAAAACTGAAATAAAACTGCTTCACTTTAGCCCAACTGTGGTATACAGTAGATGCTAAACATTATCACTTTCTTTTAATAGTGGATTTCTCCTGCTTTGTGGGAGGAATGCACTTAAATAGGGGTTTGTGATACACAAGGCAAGTGGAGTAAATTGTAGAAAATTATCTTATTTAGTAAATGAAAATAGTACTAAAATAGTTAATATTTAACTTAATAAGTATATTTTCAGGCCTTTTAAATTTTGATCTTAAAAAACAGAGAATGGAAATATTACATATATTTATTCATGTACATAGGAAAACGTGTTTATCTCATAATGCATAAAATAATAGTGGTAGATTACCTCCTCTTTCATTTTGTATTTAATGTGGCACATTCTTAATATTACTTGTATTGCATTTCTCATATTTGTCCTTTACAGTCTAGGCCTTATTGTTTATATCAGCGAGACAAAGATATGTTTTTAATGAATAATTTTAGCTTTAAAAATTAAATTCTAGAGGTTACAGTTTCATCATGGATACATATAACTAGTTTTGGAGGCCTACACTTAAATGTAGTACATATTTACTTTCTGAAAAAAAAAATGTTAAAAATATTGCTCAAGCCCTGGCTGGTTTAGCTCAGTGGTTAGGGCGTCAGCCTGCAGACAAAAGGGTCATGGGTTCGATCCCCAAAGGCACATACCTCAGGTGCAGGTTCAATCCCCAGCCCTGGACGGAGTGTTTGGGAGGCAACCAATTGATCTGTCTTTCTCATATCGATATTTCTCTCTCTCCTTCCCTCTCTCTCTCTCTCTCTCTCTCTCCTTCTCTGTCTCTTCACCTCTTCCCTAAAAATCAGTGGAAAAAATATCCTCCAGTGAGGATTTTAAAAAGAAAAAAGAAAAAATATTGCTCAATATTTGTATTTTAGAGTGAATAAATTTATTCTAAACAATTTAACAATAAATAAATATTTCTCATGTAGAAAGAATATTGTCTCAGGAAAAAGACAATCTTATGGAGCACAACAATTTTTAATTCAAGGAAATATTTCGTATATACCAAGTAAGAAAAATTCTAAAACAATCAAATTTTAAGATTAAGATGATATACATTTCTTGGCTTCAAAAACAAGAAAGTTTGCCCCCAAACATAACTCTTCTACAAAGCTAATAGCAGAAAAGTCAAAGCATAATCTTACTTTCCTGAATGTGTTTCTCTTATTAAGTACAGAAACATGATTATATGTTCACTATTTACTAATAATTCAGCTAAACTCACTGGACAGCCTTGAGCATTTCTTGTGTTATTTATCCATGATTATTCTTTAATATATGACTTCCTTTGGTGCCATTTATATTTATCTGTTTGCTCATTTGCACTGTTTTCCATTTATTCAGGAGATGCAAGTGGCTGTTGAAACCATACAACATTGTTCACTGATTGTAACTAATGAATAAAAGAGCAACTGCAAATGTGAGCAGGGTTATTGTTTTCTGCAAAATTCATAAATGTAAATACTTGAGGAGGAAATTGGAAATGTAGCTGCTAAGTGAAGCATGTTTCTGGAGGCTTTCTTTGTAATGCCATTCCGAAGTATTTCAATCTCAGTCAAGAGACCAGCCCTGATGAAATCCATTATATATCATTCTTCATGCAAAACATTATTTTTTTTTGGCAGTGTTAATTATCTTTGTTCCTAAAAAGAGAAATTTGAAATGAAGTTTAATAAAATCATTGGCTCAATTGAGAACACTACTTGATTCAAGGTGTGTCTGAAAGTATTTTTGAAAAATTATGAAATTTATAGGAAAGGAAATGAGATGCCAGCAAAGTCAGAAGGTGAAGGAACCAGAAAGAGTAGATGGGAGCATTAATGATTGCACTTCCAGAAATTCAGTGCATTGATAATCAAGAGCATCAGTTGGTGACTCTTTGAAGTTGTCTTATCTTGAACAAATATCCTTTCTGATAGCAAGAAACTTAACATATTTTATATGGCTACTTAGATGGCTAAATAAGCTCATGCACATAAAATAGTTTCTGACTTGCATTTTTACTCCTCAATATTTTGATATGTCTGCATAGAACACCTAAAGACTTTGACCTAATCAATATGATGAGAGTAAAACTGGTTCCAGTGTTTCAACTACCAATTTAACTAATTGTCTGATAATTAGATAAATGAAAAGTCTGATGATCAAATTCAATAATGAAGTTAGTCAAATGGATTGATAATGGAGAAATGTCTTTTTGCTCCTTCTCATTGTATGAAAGCGTATGTGAAAATGTTACCAGAAAGATCCCCGTAAGAAACTCACCGGGGGCTGGGCCTTTGGTTCTGGCTCACTCTGCCCCTCTTTACGCAGCATGCTGCTCACTTTGAATACGCATCCAGATATCATGCTACCACTGAATGAACAGAAAGACCTTTCACATTGGAACCCCCCTCTTTCTCTTATTGCAGAAAAAGGGCAGATTCAAAACTATTGCTTTAGCTTCTTTTTCTCAGTTCCTAATGTTATTCACTTTAAAGAGGTAAAGTTTTCATTGACACTCCTTAGTGTCTCTGGATTTCTATTTTAGATTCATCTGTGGATTTTTGCTCAAACTCTGACAATAAATGCTACTCTGTCCCATATGAGAGGCAGAACTGAAAAGCATCTTACAGTCTCTGATGATTAAATTAAAGTCTTTGATTAGGAACAAATGTGCTAGTTGGTTTAAAAGCCCCAATAAAGTTGAGTTCATACATTTGAAATTAACATTTGTCTCTAATCCTGTTGATCTTCTGGCCTTGTTTGTGCTAAATACGGGTCTATCTTTAACTTAATGCATAATTTTATACTCTGTGGGCTTAAATTAAATGCCAAATAACTTCAAAAGCTAAAATTAATTACAAAAATCAAAAGAAGACACACATCAAAGATTCATATTTAAACTTAATATCTACATAGAATTTTATACCCATTTAAAACTGGCAGCTTATTCCTTATTTAGCCTCCCTTAACAGTTAAAAGCTTAATATACTGCAAGAGTGCACTTGCATATGCACTATTAAATCCACCCTATCCTAAATACATTAAAATAAAAATGTGTTAGGAAATTTATGATAGCCAATTTTTACTCCTAAGTGTACAGTTGATTCTTATAAATACAAAATAAATATCTAAATATTTTAAATTATGGCCCTTATTTAATGTTCAGAAAAAGTACATTAAACTTACTCAGTATAAGAAACACTAATACTAATAAATGGGCACATTTCAAACAATTATGTTGGGAAAACACAATGGCACAAATAATATATAATATTCAGAATATTATACATAATACATCATATGAATATGTATGAACACATAATATATGTGAAGTTGCTAGAATAGGCAAAATGAAGATCCAGGGATTTAACTCAGCTTGGTGTTTGCCTGGAGGTGGGTGAATAATGACAGGGCTGCATGAGAGCTTCCTGGCTTGATAAGAATGTTCTCTATTTTCTTTTGTGTGGTAGTTAAGTGGGTATATGTTAAAAATCTTTGAATAAGACATAAAATGTAGGCATTTATTGCATGCCAATTATACTTTAATAAACTTTATTTAGAATAAAACAAAACTGTAAAATCTAAGAGACTGAATATCAGTGCACTAAAATAAAATAAAATAACGTAAGTAAAATGATTAAAATGCAGAAAGTTTAGAGAATATGTAATAAAATTTAATATTTTAGCATTAAATTTATTAACAAAATATTTTATTTAAAACTTTATTAAAGTGTGCTCTTATTTCTGTTTTTTTCTCTTCAAATGCCGAGTTCTTTTATTTTTATTTTATTTTTAACTAAACTTATTGGGATGACTTTGGTTAATAAGACTATATAGGTTTCAAGTGTAAACTTCTATGATACACGATCTGTATATTGCACTGTGTGCCCCCCACCCAAAGTCCAGTCACCTTCCATCACCACATACTGGCCTCCTTCACTCTTTACGACGTCACCCTCCCACCACCTCTCCCCTCTGGGAACCGCCATGCTGCTGTCTGTGTCTGTGAGTTTCAATTTTACATCCCACATGAGTGAAATCATATGGTTCTTAGCTTTTTCTGACTGACTTATTTCGCTTAGAATAATATTCTGAAGGCCCATCCATGCTGTCACAAATGGCAGTATTTTATCTTTTCTTGGCTGAGCAGCATTCCATCGTATATATGAACCACATCTTCTTTATCCAGTCCTCTAGTGAGGACACTTTGATTGTTTCCATGTCTTGGCCACCGTGAATAATGCTGCAATGAACATGAGGGGCATATATCTTTGTGAATAAATGTTTTCAAATTTTTAGGGCAGATACCCAGAAGAGGGATTGCTGGGTCATATGGTGGTTCTATTCTTAATTTTTTGAGGACCCTCCATACTACTTTCCACAGTGGCTGTACCAGTTTATGTTCCCATCATCAGTGAATGAGGTTTCTTTTTCTCCACAACCTCTCCAACACTTGTTATTACTTGTCTTGCTGATAACAGCCATCCTAACAGGTATGGGTGGTATCTCATTGTAGTTTTGATTTGCATTTCCCTAATAGCTAAAGAAGTTGAGCATCTTTTCATGTATCTGTTGGCCATTTCATCCAGGTTCTTATAAAAGACCAAACAAAACAAGACCATTGAAGTTTTTCACTGATGAGCCACACCAGAGGGAGAAAGTACAGGATTCTGGGCTCATCTTTTTTACAAAATATAGAAGAGTGTAATAAATATCTCATCTTTGAGTTATTGAGAATAGACATATACATTTAAAAAATATGTTTCTATGATAATCAGAACTTCTGATTAAAATTCAGATAGAATTAGTTATATTATTAAATATGTACATATTCATATATGATGTGGTTCTTAGAGATTTTATGTAACTGCTAACTCTTTTTATTCAGATTTTGAAATTGTATTTCTTTTTATTGTAAGCATTTCCATATATTAAATCATAGCTTCAAATGAAAGTTAAGTTAAAATTTATATATGGAAATGAACAAACAAAAAAATTCATTTGATGAATTAAATTAACATTCTTCTTTAACAAGAAAATAAGGATTACTTCCTAACACAATGGCCATTGATTGCTGTTCTTTAATTAACAATGATAAAAATAGATAATAATGTCAATGGCTACAATGTTTATGATTTATCTGATTGTTGATAGTAAAGATGCTCTATATCGGTCAGAACAAAGCTATCAATAGCTATTAAAGAAATTATTTTATAACCTTAATCACATAATTGACTACATACATTTGATTCTTACAATCTATATAGAGAACATCAGTAACACTGATTATTTCTTTCGTACTTAGAAAATGTTTGCTTATTTTTAATCTTTAAATTATTTAATGTATTGAGAATATTTACTTTTTAAACATGCAAATTCAGGGTGATTACTACACAACTGATTTACATAAGTTTTCTAAATGAGGCAAACTAACAGAATAAGATCATTTATACTTCATAACCATGCAACAATTTTGTATTTTTGAATGATTTAAAAATGAATAGTTTTAAATATCCCACAGTAGGAACAAATAAAAGAGAAAGGCTTATATTTTTGTAACTACTAAAAGTTAACTTAACTAGGAGTCATTCTTAAATTACAGTTACTTTGAATTTTTTGATGAATCTATCATTAAACTACTTATTATGGTTATTATCCTAATGCTTCCATATCTATGAAACATGTTTGTTTTTTCCTTTACTTAGCAAAATTATTTGCCTACAATCATTAAACCAGATCCCATACGTAAACACTGTCTTAGTGTTCATAATTCCTGTAAGGATTTTGTGCATCTCATCTTGGCCTATTTCTAAACATCCATAAACCCTGATTATACTCTAATTAACAATTTGGGAACATAACGCACAAATACAAAATTAGTAAGTGACTTGAAAATTTTTCTTTTGTTTACTGGCACTCTTTGTTATTACTGTATCATTTTATGTTTTAGAAGTATAAAAACCCTAATTGAGATCACGTAGAAAATTTAACAGAGTATAATTTAAATATATCCATTGAGTTCTTTAGGATGCTTATACCAATAAAGTTAAAAAAATCCTAAAAATTTTAATAGGCAGGATTTATTTCTCCAACCCTATGGATTAATTAAGTTATAACTTTGTATAAAATGACTAAAATGTTTCCAGGGAAATATTTCTACCTTTGGTGTAAGTTTTATTAAGCTACCAGCGAAAGTAATGCTTATTAAAATTTTATGAGACAAATGATTAATCTGCATTGTTTTGAATCATAAATTTCAAATAGTTGCCATCAATAAACTATTATGACAAAACTCATTCCCAGATGTTTTTATCTACAGACTAATTTTATTTCCAGTAGATAACTGCCTTTCTCTTCAAGTGCCCTATCAAACAGCACCTCTGTTTTTCTTTTGTTATTATATAAACACAATGTTTATTTTTTTATATTTTAAAAATTTATGACATAAGTTTAGAATACATTTTGAAGAATAAAATGATGTAGATTTAATGACATATTTATGCCTTTCTTGTATCAAATAATACCAGAGATTTAGGATCATTTTATTTTTTTAGCTATCATGAATCAAAAAGTGTGTGATGTCTCTTTGAGATAAAGAGATATATGACATAAATATAGACTATATTTTTCTATTTTCTTTCATTTATTATTTACATTTTTAGCCTCAGTTTAAAGAAAAATATTTGAAAGACTAAAGTCAGACTGAAGGAAAAGCAATATTGGACTTTAAAACAAAAACATTTGGTATTTTACTTTGAACTAAAATGTCTTTAAAGATAACTTCACTAGTAGCTCAGATTCTTGTTAAGCCTTTTTTGAACCTTCTCTAGCTGGTTGCAGCATAGACTTTGTCCCTGGTGTTTCCGTGCATGTGTACTGTGACCTTTGGTAATGTGCTAATGAAGTTGTTTTACATTCTTTTCTTAACCAATTTTTTTTATTAAGTTGTATGGACATAGTAGTTATGTCAAAAAGAGAAGAGAAAAGCAATAATATTACATATGTGTATCTGAACACACAGATGCAGTGCAACCTCAGGGGAGAGAGATACAAACTGAGACAGAGGCAGAGTGAGGACGGGCAGAGGAGGGGGAGAGGGAGGGGGGAGGGGGAGAGGGAGGGAGAGAGGGAGAGGGAGGGAGGGAGAGGGAGGGGGAGAGGGAGAGGGAGGGGGAGAGGGAGGGGGGAGAGGGAGGGAGGGAGAGGGAGGGGGAGAGGGAGGGAGGGAGAGGGAGGGAGGGAGAGGGAGGGGGAGAGGGAGAGGGAGGGGGAGAGGGAGGGAGGGAGAGGGAGGGGGAGAGGGAGAGGGAGGGGGAGAGGGAGGGGGGAGAGGGAGGGAGGGAGAGGGAGGGGGAGAGGGAGGGAGGGAGAGGGAGGGAGGGAGAGGGAGGGGGAGAGGGAGAGGGAGGGGGAGAGGGAGGGAGGGAGAGGGAGGGAGGGAGAGGGAGAGGGAGGGGGAGAGGGAGGGGGGAGAGGGAGGGAGGGAGAGGGAGGGGGAGAGGGAGGGAGGGAGAGGGAGGGGGAGAGGGAGAGGGAGGGGGAGAGGGAGGGAGGGAGAGGGAGGGAGGGAGAGGGAGGGGGAGAGGGAGGGGGGGAGAGGGAGGGAGGGAGAGGGAGGGAGGGAGAGGGAGGGGGAGAGGGAGAGGGAGGGGGAGGGGGAGAGGGAGAGGGAGGGGGAGAGGGAGAGGGAGGGGGAGAGGGAGGGAGGGAGAGGGAGGGAGAGAGGGAGGGGGAGAGGGAGGGGGAGAGGGAGGGGGAGGGGGAGAGGGAGAGGGAGAGGGAGGGGGAGGGGGAGAGGGAGAGGGAAAGGGAGGGGGGATGGAGAGATGGAGAGAGAGATTCAAAATATACAAAATACATATTGCTAGATTTGAGAAGATACCTAGATTATGGTTTTATTTTTGCCATGATTAACTTAACACTTGCAGCACATAATGGAAATGCTACATTATATGTGGGTTTTTTTATTTTTAATTACACAAAAAGTATAAAATAAAATTAAGTGTTACTTTAAGTAATGTTTTAAAAGAAAATTGTATTTTTAAATGTGAATCTCATTTGTTAGAAACTGTATTCTAGTGTTATCTTATAAAACAAATCAGAGAACAGTTAGCATTGCCCATAGGAATGAAAATCAACTCACTAATTATTTAGCAGATTTGAATGAATCAGTATCCAAAAGGATTACTGCCCAAAAGCCTGCCCTAGGGTTGAAACAGGTGTTGTTTCATCAGAATTCAGTATTGCTGCTATTTCAAGAAGGAATTTAAAAAGACAACCCTGGGAAAGAAAATCCCATCTATGTGACATGAAAAGCATGACTCCTAAACTGGATGTAAGCTTTCTCCCTCTCAGTCGTTTCCTGGCCTTCTTCCTGTCTCAAATAGATCCCTTACCAATTCCAAAGCAGCTGGCATAATTTTTCTTCTGAAAATGGCAATGGCACCTTGTAGCAAATCTCAGGCACACAGGTGTTTGACGGGCTCCAAGATATAGCTAGATGGAAGCCAAATTCAGGTAGAATCTTTTAACTAAGAGGCCAAAAATTGCTTACTAATCTTCTTTCCAAAGGTTTGTGACTCAAGGCTACACTTAAGAACCTTCCTTCCTAAAGTGAGTCACCATTAAATTCCTTTGCAACTGTTTGGGAGATTGTTTTGGTTGGCATTAGAGCGGTATAATGACTGCAGTGCTCCCTGCTTCTGTGTGTAACACCTGCGAGTTCTCTAGTCCTTACTATCTTTCAAACAGTTTCAATAGCTTTGAATACTTTGCTTAGTGAGTGGGAGGAGTAAGAAAGCAGTCTGTTGTTCATGATGTTAATTGTTGCAAATTGTCAGTCAATCTTGACAGCAGATGCTTTGTTTTTTATTACATTCATTGTGTGACATTGATTAACAAGATTATGTAGGTTTCAAGTGTACAATTTTATGATACGTCATCTGTATATTGCATTGTGTCCACCACCCAAAGTCAAACTTTCTGTCACCATATATTTGACCCTCTTTACCCTTTACTAGCCCCCAAACCCCTTCGCTCTGGTAACCCCCTTACTGTTGTCTGTGTCTATGAATTTTGTTTTTCTTATTGGTTCACTTGTTGCTTTTAGTTTTATATCCCACATATAAGTGAAATCATGAGATTCTTGACTTCTTCCGTCTCACTTCACTTAGCATGATGTTCTCAAGATCCATTCATGTTGTCGCAAATGGCAGTATTTCATTTTTTCTTATGCCTGAGTAGTTTCCGTTGTATTTATATACATCTTCTGTATGAATTCATCTATAAAAGGACACTTAGGTTGTTTCCATGTCTTGGCCACAGTGAATTTTTTTCTTGTCATTTTCTGTGGGCATGAGACTATAGAAATTTGGCTTTGAAAAACAAAAAGAAAAAAATTCTGGTCTTGAGGACCACTCTCTTATTTGCACTATAGATGTAACATGTCAAGGAGAGCTAATTTTGTTGCTTTTGTTTAAATAACCACATATTTGCAAATTCCCTGTCTACTTGAATATGGGCACTTCTTTTGGCCTTTTAGCACATGAATTGGGGTTTCTCTGCATTTCGGAGAAACCAGTTTATATGTTGACATAAAGTTAATTCAGGGGGTCTGTTATGCAAAGTGCAGAATAACGAATCTGAGAACTATCCTAGATATAGCTTTTCTTCCCCTAGATCAGCAATTTTTTGATGCTTGTAAATAATTCTGACCAAATGGAAGATGTGCCTACAATTTCCTGCTTTTTGCATATAATTCTACCACTTCCAGTCAGTATTTAATCATAGAGGTGATCCTATCCATGAGTGGCTCTGCCTCTGAACTATTCAAGAATTTTGCTTAATTCCAGACAGGCACAGTGACATTGCACTTTGCAGCAGTTATTTCTTATTAGAAAAGAAAATTTGATACAATCAGCCTTAGATGCACCCTAATGTGTAGAAGTAACTGGCCTATGTATCAACTCATGAGCTAAAATCTTAACATAGCCCTTTACAGAAAACATTTCATTTAGGGACAAATTCAGGTGTGAGGAAGCAGAGCCCATGGGTGAACTTAGTAGCTCTGATTGTTCACCATATGGATGTCTTTGGAGGAATTAGATATTAACAAAGACTATAGGTGGCGATGCAAAATTTGAGAAAGGAGGCATATCCTACCCTTATTACTCATCATACCAAGGTATCAAATTTATCTTAATTTTTCATTTAATTTATAAAATACATTTTTTCAATAAAAACCTAGTTTTGTCTCCCTCATATGCAGGAATAATATTGGGGCTAAAAATCCTCAATCAAATTGTCCAATAAAAATTTGAGATCTGGTCTCATTCCAAAATGCACAAGAAAAGTCTAACACATCAAAACTCTAACAGCCCAGTTTTGTCTTTTTTTGTTTTTTTAAAAGTTACTGGCAAATCTTAACTAATTTATTATAATAGTTTGCAGTAGTTTAGTGCTTCCACAGAGTCCTCACATACTTTTAGCTAGTCTTCATCTGACCTTTAGAATAGCTGAGTTAGGTTTAGCATTAAAGCAATTAATGTCAGCACTCCTGTCACCATGCAGTTGGCCTGAGCAATTGGGGAGTGCTTAGCATCATTCTAGGTAGACGTCCCAGCCCAAATGAAGGTAGGTGTTGATATATAAATTAAATACTTTTATAACTCATACACTATCTTGTGGCTTTTTAGTGAAACACTGTATGGAAAATTATAAGGCAAGTTTTGATCTCATCTTTATAACTTTCATAAAATTACTGAAATTAGAATTATGGACTAAGTGCAGCTGAAAATTTTCCTTAAACACATGTGCGCAAATCATGTCTTCATATGTGCCTCTGCTGTTTCTGAAATAAAACTACCTTCAGTTACTTTGAAATTGGGGGTATTTTGTTAGAGATTGAAAGAAAAAAAATAAAAACCAAAGGAACAATTTAAGGTCCAGCAAACAGTATAGAATACTTGGCTGAGAACAATAAACAAGCATTTCATCTTAGGTTCTGTGAAACATTTACTGTCTAAAGTGATGCTACTTATTAAAACCTTGGTCCTGGAGGAGAGCAATCTGCCATCTGTACCTCCCACAATCTCCCTTGCTTTTGCTCTTCCACAAATATTTCCTGTATCTAATATTACAAGTAGATGAAACTGTACAACATATACCATATATGTTTTAAATATAAATACATTTAATTCCTTTAAATAAAATTTAAGAGGAAATTTTTCATAAGCATGGCCTTTGAGGTAGGCTGTGAAAAACTTCTATAGGCAGATATTACATGGGTATGTGTATTTTAGGAGAACCTCTAAGCTAATTCATTTTAAAAATAAAAGCACATAAAGTTTTCATTAAGCAAACACAAAAAATAATTGATAGTGATTTGGGGAAAGCTACATACCATTTTTTTCTGCATGGTTTTCTCAGTAAAAGGGAGATGAAATGCACCTTGGCCTGAACCCACCTTCATAATGACAATATAAATAATGTGTTCTGAATCATAATCAAATACAGTCAGGCTTTATTTGATAACCCAAACAACTAATTATATGCCACGCTAGATAAATCAGTGTAAATATAACAGAAGCTAAAAACAGCTGGGGGGATGTCTAGGGATTTTAAAGTTTTCTTTTTTGTGTGGATAAAGTCAGCATACCATGGACACTAACTTTTTTCAAAGGATATAAGAATCTTGTAAAGTCTCTTTATGATATACTTTATGTTTGTTTTACTTTTAGTGAAACAAAAGATTGTTTTACTTTTTAGAAATAGTATGCTTGGTGATGATACTGTAACACAAATTCACCATATAGAAATTAAGAAAATAAAGAAAAATCTTAAAAATTAATAGTCATCCATGTCCAAAGAAAGACAGCTACTATTGTAAGCACTATGTGTCTCATCTTGTGTCTCTTCTGTCCCACAAAATAAAAATTTATTTATTATTTTATTTGTCACCAATTATGCAAACATTTATTCTCTTCACTTTCTCTTATTTGCTTAACCATTGTCACCACCAGAAATCTGGTTCCTGTACCTAGCATCTTCAAAGTCTCATTTGGCATATTTATGTTTTGAATTAATAAACATTTAAGTGGATACTTTTTTAATTGCAAGAGAAGTAAAACGAATATAATCAATTAGTTTCCATACTGAAACATTCTTGTTTTTAGATTAAATTTGTTTCTTTGAGTTTCAGATTTCCATTTTCTGATTGTATTCTACAGGCCCAGAATGGAAGCCAAATGTCTGGAGGTGCCATGAGTTAATGAGTGAAGTCAGCATGGGCACAGGAAATACAGGGTTGGGTTTAAGAAGACACAATAGTTAAGGGAGAAACTGTGATAAAACCCAGAGTCCATACTTCACCCAGATGTGCAGGGAGCACTTTTCATTTATTTTTGAATGGGAATGCAAGCGCAGTGTTGCCTGAAAAAAAAATTTTTTTTTTTTAGCAGAACAGAATAGTAGATTTTAAGGAAAATTTCCTCCCTCTCTCTCTCTCAAAAACAAATAAACAAACAAACAAAATAAAACCAGTTAAATTAATTTTAAAAATACATATTGTGGAACAAAGTTCTCAGTTTAAAAATGATACTTAATATGAGGAACAGATATAACCCATAGATGAAGAATTTCCATAGACTGATGTATGCATGTCATCTTCATCTATGTTCTTAATGAAGGATTATTTCACATAATTTATACATTTATATTTTCAATTGATACATTAAAGCTCAGGACAAATTCATCACCCAATAAAAATCCTACTTGTTAGTCCCCGTGGCACTATTACTTCTACATGGTCAAAGTTAACTTGTTTTGTTTTTGTTGCAGGCATAGGGTCTACCAGTTACTACCTTATCGGAAATACTGGTAAATCATCTACTAGCTCTGTGCCTTTCTACAAATGTCGCAATCTTTCTAAGTGAGTCTTCATGTGTTGCTAGAAATCATCAAGATGAGAGGGGAGTGTCAACCTTTTTATTCACTCTCTTCACCTAAGAAATGCCTCCAGTTTCATCTTGTCCACCTCCTAAGTGCAGCCAGCTTTGTTACTTCCACGGGACTCTTGCACAACCATCTCAGTGCTGCTGTTCTAATGAACTTTTAAAACACTGATAAAACCAGGCCAGGCCTTAGGTGAAAAGTTTAAATTGCATTACAACTCTTTTAAAAATAAAGTCCAAAATCTTTGCTTGTTTTTAGTGGCCAGATAGGATAACAGAAGCAGTGCTGTCACTTAGTTGGAAAAACTGACTGGATTTTCAGCACTTGTACTGAGGCCATGGGAAAACTTTCTCTGTTGAGAAAATTTTGGGGTTATCGGTTTTCTCTCTGTGTGTTTCTCTCCCTTTCTCTCAATTTCTGCACTTCTTCCTGTGAATATCTTTTTTTCCTGCCTTCTTAATCTCATTATGCCTTAATTTCTACACCTGTAAAATGCGAATAATAATTGTATCAGCTTCACTGGGTCATTATAATTATATAAGAGATTAAACATGTAAACTGACCTGCCAAGTGTTGGGTATGTATTGATAACTCAGTATATGTTTACTAGTAATTAGATTATAATTTCATCTAGAAACTATTAGTAGTGTATTAGGATTAACAACCTATAGCTAGAAGCATATTACTAGGCATTTTAACTCATTTTATCTTAAGTTTAATAAACATGGCCTTTTCATATTAGAAAAAAATCAAGTAAGAAAAAAGTTGCCATTTTTATTATCAATAACTGACACTGTGCTCTAACAGAAAGATGTACCATGTGGTTTATGGGCATAGGTTATATTTTATAGTACATTAATTATCATGGTAACATAGCAAAGAAATCTAAGGTTGCAAAATATGATTCTGATTACAAACCAGCTGTAACTACTATCATTTACTAGATCACAAATTTAGTGTAAACATCTTGATCATTTCAGTGGTGACACAAGATAGGTACCTTTTTTACCCTGAAATTAATCTACACATACCTACAAATAAATTTCTATTCATATATTTAGGAACATTTTGAGAAGTATAATTTTAGATGTATTCCTTAAATCTAAATTGGTTGAAAACTATTATGTAGGCAATATTCATAGCACTACTTACTCATTGCTTTACTCAATTGTAGGATTTACCTACATAAATTATTTTGGTTAATTACTTATAAAATGTAACCTCAAAATAAAATAAATTAGAATGTTTTTGTGACTCTGCTATGTGCTTGGACTTGTGCTTTGTTCCAGAAGAATTTTCAACCAATTTTGGGATAAGTCATATATTTGTGGAGATACTTAGATAATTACATAAGCAATATTTATTTAGGTTCAAAATGGAAGGGAACAGCAAATATGCACATAAACTCATTTTTCTGTGCTGGAGTTAGGTGACAATGACATAAACGCAGTTCTCAACTGCCTGAAGACCTGGAGATTTTTCATAATTATGGAATTTCATAAGATATGAAGCAAATATAAAGCAAGATGGTAGATATTTAAATCACAGGAATTCTTACCTTCAAAAACTATGTAGTTGCATTTAGTTTATAAGTCTAGGAGTTAAGCAAAGCTGCTGATTTCATTTTCATATTTTAAATCTAGAGAAACTATTCAAAGAAGGTAGAGGAAATAGCTAAATCTCTTGAACACCTGTGATCTATAGATTTAAAAATATGCTTATTCTTTGCATAGTAAATTTTAATGTACTAAAAAGCAGATAAATGCAAATGGATCTAATTCACTTTAGAGAGCTAAACAGCCGCTTTTGTTTGATGGAACAAAAGGTATAAAAGGCACTTATTTTAAGCCCATGCTTTGATTGACTTATTAAATTATTTCCTCCTACTAATTTTAACTCTTGCTTCCCTACTCTCTTTATGGTTTAATACATTTTATATTATAACATTCATTTATACTTCCATTTAAGTAGCAAATTGTCATGGATAAGACAGCATATTAAAGCAATGACCTTCTCTTTCCCATGACTGCTTCTGTCTCCATTGTCTTCAAACATCCTCCATTGCTAACATTCTATCTCCACATAACACAGAACTTGCTCTAGCACAAACAGGGGGAAAAACGCCACAAAAAGATTTTATTTATTTATTTATTTATTTATTTATTTATTTATTTATTTATTTATTTATTGGTGATTCTGATGGGGAAAAACCAAGTAACATGTTTTCTCTGGGTGAAGTTTATATTTCTGATAATCAGGAAACCCAACAATATGAAGATCCAGTTGTTGTTGTTTTTTTACTTAGATAACTACTTGTTAGTGGGTAAATTGGACCTTACTTACGCCCATGTGTACAGACAAAACTGTGTATGCAAGCACACAAACAGCCACATACTCATGCACACACACATATAATTACTCTTGTTTATTAAATAAACGTAGTCTGCTAGGCTAGTTGCAGGCCCACACTCCCATTTGAACTAGCTTTCAAAATCTTGTGGGTCAGAACACTCAATGTCTACAATTAATCATACAATAGCCATATTATTCTTAATAAATGTTAATATAGGTTAAATGATTTCTCTCCAAAATTTATATATTGAAATCCTAACTCCCAGTACCTCAAAATGTGATCTTATTTGAAAATAGAGTCCTTGCAGCTTAGTCGAGTTATGATGGTCATATTGGAATAGAGTGTGCCCTTAATCCAATGTTACTGCTGCCCATAAAAAAGAATGTCACCTGAAGAGAAAGAGCTATGCATAGAGGGAAGTTGACATGATGAGACATGCACACTGGAAGAAGATGGCCATCTATATGTAAGCCAAGGAGAGGGATCTGGAACAATCTTTACCTCTCAGCTCTCAGAATGAACAAACCCTGCCAACACCTGGACCTTGAACTTCCAGTTTCCAGCACTGTGAGACAGTACATTTCTGTCGTTTAAGCCATCAGTTTGTGGTTCTCTGTTACAGCAGCCCTAGCAGGTTAACACAGGTGCCATGCCCCATACTGTCTTTGGCTTATACTTGGACACAGCTAGTTTGGACAGCTCTTCAGACCAGCCATCTAAACGATTCCACACCTGCTCTGCCACTACCTTAAACAGAGTCTTAATCTATTGCCCACAATACACTGACCTATTTATTTACTTACATCTACTCTTGCACTCCTACAATTTTTTTAAGGTGTTTAAACTAATCTTTAAAAAACTCAGCTCATACTGTCATGTTGTGGATTAGTTTTTTGGTAAATGCTCACTGTCTAAAGGTTAGAATACAAAAGATGTCCAGCATCCTTTCTGATCAATCTCCCCTTGATTTCTCTGCTCTAGTGATTCTGCCCTCCTTTTAGTTCCCTGATATATTAAAATCTCTCTCACATATGCTTAAACATTTTTTACTGGTATTTTATCAAAAGTGTCTGAGACAATGGTACTGCTTAATGAACACTCATCTACTTCTCAATACCATAAACTCCACGAGACAATGTCTGTGTCATTAATTACTCTTGCATCTGGAAAACTTTGACATCAAGCCAGTACTAAGTGTATTAATTAAATTAATTACTTAATTAAATGACTGGATAAATGAATTGGGCTAAGACTCTCAGAAATATGGTCTCTAAACCTGAAGAGTAAGAACAATAAATTTGTTGCATTGTCTGGCATTCCTTTATAGAAATTATCCATTACTAGGCACCTGCTTTTATTTCAGCCTCCTGGCTTGATATTTCTTACTACTCACTTCTCAGTTCCTTCCCATAACCACAGTGCTTTGTTTAGCTTATCCTTGACTCTCTTCCAGCCACATTATGATGTAGCGATGAGGAGCTCAAGTTTTGGCATTAAAATGTCTGAGTCCAAATGCAGGCTCTGGCATTTACTGTTTAAATTCTGTTGGGCAAAGTAGTTCACTGGTCACTATGACAATAGAACCACTTTCCCCATAGACACAGTGACCTTCCTCTTCTTTCTCTTGGCACAGTCTCTGCTTTTGCTGTTATCCTGACATGCCACGCATTTTAGTATTAATCCAACATTTCTCAATTTTCATGAAATATTTTTATTAATAGTGGCACTAAAATGGCCAGAGTGGATTTTGTAAATCTCACTTCTTCCAGTTTCCACTACAGTCTTGTCTATTAGTGTGCAAGAAGCACGTGTGTATGGTTTCATTTTAACTGGTATTTACATCTGAAGGACGTGCAGTGATAAACCATCTCCAACTCTTTCCAGATAGAGAACTAACACCATCTTGCAAGAGCAGTGGGCCAATGTTTACCAAAATTAACTGTATAAACAAGAAATTCTAGGCACGAAGCCCTTTCCTATCTTGAGTGATGATGGGAGAGTATTTCCTACTGCTGCCCTGGACTCCCAGCCCCTTGTATTATGTATCCTGCTGCCCAGCCACCAAACTGGGGTCAGAGGGAAAAGTGGGGAATTACAGGTTAAAGTTCACAAAACATATACAGAATATAGAGAAGACGAAGCAGTCTGTCATCAATGGTCACTGGAGTGCTCCTATCACAGTGTTTGGTCATTCACTGGATGGTGTAAATCTATTTCTTCACTTTACTATTTGATAAGTGACACTTTTTTTTTTATTGTCCAATCAATCATTTCAGAAGGAATGAGCTCTAAAAACAAATGAAAAGGAAGTTCATGTTTAATAACAATAAATTACCAAGCTTCTCAAGGAAGTTTATGATGAATGTATAATTTCTACAAAATGTTTGTAGACATTTACCATCGATGATGGGAGTTGTAGTGACATCACTGACCACGTCAGTGATCATGAGAAGAATAAGTCTGCCAAAGAAGCAGCTACCTTTTTGAGACAGTGCTTAAAACGGTAAGACACACTTAGAATCAGGATATGCATTTACACACTACTCTGTGAAGAATAACTTGACATCTAAATTTAAAAACTTTCCTTTGAAATTAATGTGACTCATTTTAATTCCACATTTGCTTGTGCAGGTATGTAAAGGTGAGAGGTTAGCTTTAATGTGTCGGTTTCCTTAGCAGAAGAAAAAAAGTGTAAAGAGTTACATTATGCCAGTTTTATACCAGCGACATCAGATCTTTTAAACACAGAATAAAGTCATTTGAATCATAGGTCTACGCTTCATCCAACTTAGGGATTCACGTTGTAAGAAAGAGTTTTACTCCATTTTTAATGTCTGATCACTGGCAGCTTTCAAGTTCCACTCCTCCCCTTTCCTTGCTTTCTCCACATTTGGGCAAAGGGATGAAAGAGCCCACACACTCCCTCCCTTGGCATCACTCCTGTCAGTGTGCTGCCACAGTCCCCACCTTACCCCAGCTCCACCTCCTAACAATAATAATCAGAGCCACTCCACCCTTCCCTTTGCTCAAGCCATTCTGGCACCTGGTTAGGGGCTTGCCCTACTCTCCCCAAGAGTCTCATGTGTGCAGTAAATCTTTACCCTCTTGGCTTTTTGCATTGTCATCAGTCATTCTCTAAACCAAATCTGAATTTAGTCGGTCAAAAGGAGATATTCTGGAGCTAATAAAAACTTACTTAAAAGGTTAACAGAGGGCTGAAAGTTTTGTTGACACTGTTAACACAAACAAAAAGTTTGGGGAGAATTGTTTTGATAAAAGATATATTTCTGCAAAACTAGAAACCTATGAAGTGTGCATTAGGGCTCTCCAGAGAAAGAAAACCAGTAGGAGATGTAGATAAACAGACAGATAGATTTACATTGACACTACATTGACTGAGTCCAAATCTGCAGTATGGGCTGCTGGCCTTTTTGTTCTACTCAGGCCTTCAATTAATCCCCTGAGGCCCACTCAACATTACAGAGGACAATCTACTTTACCTAAAATTCACCTATTTAAATATTAATCTCATTCAAAAACACTTTCCAAGTTGACACATAAAATTAACCATCACAGAGTAGATATATAACTGGCATTGTTGGTAATGTATATGTAATTTATAACTATTTCTCTCAAAGACATGACATGCTACTGACTGTTTTGTACATAAACTGTGTGTGTGTGTGTGTATATTGTAGTACCTGAAAGATAAAATTTGAGAAGCAGTTTGTTGGAAAACTCATACTGCAGCCTAGAGTATACCATTTCTCTGTCTTTGGTAATCAACATAATTTTAGAAATACTTCAATCGTTGAAGAATTTCTTATAAATCACCCTTTGTATTCCAATTAAGATTGCTATTTTAAATAAAGGAATGTATTAAACTTTGTATTTATTCAAAAACAACTAGAGATTTTTAGTCAAAGTATTTTACAAACAGAATGGCAAAGAAAAAAAACTTCTGAAGATTTTAGGGAACTACAAGTTTTTAAAGTGTAGGTTGCAAAAGAAAAACCTTTTTCATGACCCCAAAAGCTGGACCCAGCACTCATCACTTTGGTCCATGACACCCTCCATGCCTGTTCAATACCACACTTCAGGAGCTGAAAGTGAGTGCTCAAATGCTGGTATGAAGATTCAATTTGAAATCATGTAATTGTAATTTGAAATATCAAATTGTGGGAAGAATCTTCAAAAGGAGTTTCTATTTGTAATTAGGCAGATATATACTAAACTGAAGGGGAACCAAATTACAAAGGCAAAAATCCAGCATGGTCAACCATTCGTGAGTTTTGTCTTGCAAAATATTTGTGGCACTCAGAATGGTGACATTAAACCAATACCTGTGAAAATATCTTACAGATAAATCAATTGAAGATGTAAATAATCTCACGTTTATTAACCACTCTTCTTCCTTTCTATCACACTCCCCTTAGGGTCCGATATCACTGTATTAGCTGTTCCCATTTTGGCATTTTGCGTATTAAGGGAAAGTTGAGTACACATTTCTTGTATGGAATTTGGGGGACATATTTCTCTCATTCACACATTGCTTATGGCATCATGCTAATACCCACGCACTGAGGTGCGGTGCACAATAGGAGCATGTTAACATCCCCTCAAACTCTGGCCGCCCCAGCCACAAGTACCCTGTCCCTGCACACCCTTCTAAACAGACCACGCTAGACGAGTCCATTGATTTTCCTCCTATCTTGTCATATAAGGACACAATCGAAGTTTATGCAGACAAAAATGTTATGTTATTTCTGGATGTTTCAAAAATTTGTGGTACTTATCTACTTTTTAAAATTTTAAACTTGTTTATTTTCACATTTCAATTAAAAAGGTACTTTCATATTTGATTTTAATATGTAATTCTGAAGCTATCCCTTCAGGTTGGACTAGTTCAGGCTTGATAAAGACAGATTTGTCCCTAATTCCAATCCCAAATCTTCTTCAGCACCCTTCAAAAATCTTGTCAAGATCCTTATTTCCCCGTTTGTGGAAAAGGATAATGAAATGACCATCCCGAGGAGCACCTGTAGTATTCAAAGTGTTTCAAATAAGGCTTAAGCTCAGTTAGTCTAATTGGAAGCTAATAAACCTACAGGAATTTACGCAGCCTCCTAGAAATATATTCTAATCTAAAATGTCTACACCATTTTAAACATGGAGTAGAGAAACAGTTTAGGCTTATTTCCTTGGGTGTCTGCCTCTCTCTCTCTTTTAATAATTCATTATCCAGGTCAAAGCACTAATATCCAAGAGTAACAGAATTATTAATTATGTTCATGTATTATACCAATTAAAATTTAAAAGAAAAATAAATATTACTTTTAAAATATACACTCGATAATGTATTCAATTTAATAAAACTGAATTTATGATTTGTTTTTCAATTTATTCAGGATGAAAGAATAATCTCATAATATATTTTCTTTATATCTTTAGCCACAATCTCTAAAAAGAACAATTAAAATTCATTATTACTCTATTTCTCCTTAAAAATAAATTTTCAAAAGTGCTAGAAATGAATATATAACTTTGAAAATTTCTTAAAAACACAAGCCTTTCCCTTTTTCCTTAAAAATTTCTGTGTCAAATAAAGTATGCCTTTCCATCCCCTCCTTTCCACCCTCCCACCCCCCACCCCCCACCCCACCCCTCAGCCACCCCACCCCCCCGCCAAATCTGATTTAAATTTCCAGAGAGAACATTCTTGTGACTTTTCACACTGACTGGGGACTTTTCCCCAAGGCAGGGTCTTTCTCTACAGGGAAATCTCAGAGAATTTTTTTTTTTTTTCTAATAAGAAACTCTGTGAATTGAGTTTCCTCTGTGAGAGGAAAAGTGATATGGTAGACTCCAGGGAAATACGAGTTCTAATTTTTTTTCTTTTTCTTTAAATGAAATCTATTCCTTCCAAGAAGTTTCAAAATGGAAGTATTATTATTAATAAATAGCACAAAATGAAAGAAATTCCATGATGATAGAATGAGTTTAGACAACAAGGATATGAATGAGCATTTTGACCTGTAAATGATCATTCTGACATGATCTACAAACTAGATAATTATAGATTATATTTAGTCTTATAGATTCAGCTTCAATTTAAATGTGGACTTCCCAATGAACCTGCACGCCTCTTGGAAGCTATAATGTAACCAGAAATTTATATAGCTCTTCCAAAAAATGTATGCTAAGATGTATTTTAAGAGATGACTAAGCTATTTTAGCCATTAAACTTTACTGTGTGCCAATGTTCCATATAAGTTTTAAGCAGGCTGAAAAAATTTGTCTGATGAGGTATTCTAAAAAAAGATGAATTAATCAATATTGATGCCATAATTTAAACTTAGCTTTAATTTTTTTCTTATTTAAATATTGTTCATATTTGACATAGTATTAATTTTTAAAAATGCATTAAGCTGCTTTACATATCTTTTAAAACTTTAAAAAAATATAAAATGTAGCAAAAAAAAAAAGTAAAAATGTATACTTTTCATCCAAGAAGAAAACTGACATTGAGAGTAGAAACATCCTATCCAAAGTTGTTCCAACTACAATATCAAAAGATTAGTAATTTTATTTGCCACCCCCCCTTCTTATAATCTTCAGATATCCTAATAAGAGTTGATGTACATTTCTTCACAATTTTTTCCATGTTCATGCAGTTATAAAACACAAACTTTCAAAAATGTAGACTGTTTTGTGCGTGTATTACCAAAGAGACAGAGTAGGCAAGATAATTATATTTTTAAAATATTTTTTGATTTTTAGAAAGAGAGGAAGGGGGAGGGAAAAACATTGATGTCGGCATCGAGCACACAACCCAGGCATATGCCCTGACTGGGAATTGAACCGGCAACCTTTCAGTGCAGGGGATGATCAATGCCCAACCAACAGAGCCACACTGGCCAGGGCAGTGGAATCAATTTAATAGAACAGCCTTACTAGTATTACCTTAACATTATCAATAGCCTTGATGATAGATTTTAATAGATTTTACAGAAACAAAACTGATATTTAAATGAGTAAAATATTTTTTGAAATGTTTACAATGATAAGAAATCACTCCAATAAAAATATGTCAGAAAACCAAATAGAAAAATAGACAAAGACAAACTGCACTACTTGAGAGAATTTATGGGAAATTAATATTGCTTAAGCACATTCTTTACAATAATTTCTTCACATACATATATCCATGGGAATTAGTATAATTGCCATTAAAATGTTTTGTTTTTGTAAGTGTGAAACGAAACCATCAGGGTGAAAATGGCTGTGTCAAAATATCTAGAATACATATTCAGGATTTTCTATGAAGGTAGGCTTACTTTTTTTTTTTTTTAGGCTAAGGTAGTATTATACCCATTCAAACATTTATTTTCCTTCCAGTATTTCCCTTTCCTTAGTTATAAATCAAATCACACTATCATACAAACTTGCATAAAATATTCCAAGTGGTAGATTATATATTCCTATGATTCTCTATTTTGAGGGAAGGAGTTTCTATGAAATTGAGGACGTGCCTATTGAGCAACATTTTATAACCTACTTTAAGAAGTCCCTGGTGAGTTTTAGGAAGAGAAGAATTCTCTCAGAGAAACACCTGAGCATGGCACAGCACTTAAGACAGCCTCTGGAATGTTTTCCTGCACCTAAGTAAGACATGCTCCATAGATTGGTTTTCAGACTTCCTTTGCTCCAGAAAGAACAGGCTTCACTAATTCTTGAACAGGGCCTACCGATTCCTACCGCTAGCCAGTTTCCTTCATCTAGATACGCTTTACCTGCAGCACCTCCCTGAAAAAGTCCTCTCCCCTTTTTCAGGTTTAGCTCAAGCTTCTCCTCCAAGGGAACAAAACTGAACAGAAAATAAACACCAACAAACACTTTTTCTGTATTATGCTATATGTGTCTATGGCTGATCAACTTTTAATGTATTTTAGCAACTTGATAATCTCAGTTGTGTCTCAGACATCTTACGTTCACTAAGTTATCTGAAATAATGTCGTATGGAAAAAGTCCAATGGGAAGGAAATGATTGCACAGATAAACGGTGCTAACTACAGTGTTGGCAATGGGATGCGGGATAAAATGCTTCTTCTTTCTCCCTACTATAGGGGCAGGCTGCAGAGTACATGATTGCTTATTCCGGAGGGCCGATGTATGTTCACTGCATTTAATTTTAGCACTTGCTTTTCTCTTGCATTCATTGGATGCTCTTAGAAGTGGGTCATAGGGTTATTAATAGTAATGGCTATGCCTTCCCTGTATAGAGTGTTTTATGATTTCCAAAGTGCTTTTTACACATGTTATAATTTTTAATCCTTACAACAATATTGTGAATTTGGGAAAGAAGCAGTTTTTGGTCCATTTTTATCAGCCATAATAAGGAACAATTTTAGCCTCAAGTTCAATATAGCCATTCATTCAAATAGTACAAAATATTGAAAAGACACTTTATCTTTTCATTTTAACATATATTTTCTATGGTTTTAGTTATAAATCAAAACATGCTATTTTAAAACCCTGCATAAATATGCACCGAGAATCCTTTATTCATTTTTAGCACAAGAGTAACAAAAAGGTCTAGACAAATTAGAGTTCCAAGAAGTATAAATGCAATGAATAAATTAACGCCGGCATTGATAGATGAAGAGGAAAGCAAAGGGATTGCATTGTGCAGCTTGACTGAACAACTTTGTTTGCAACAATATATGTAAGATGGGAATTGTTGTTTGGAACGTGCTAGGGAATTAAAAAGAATAATGAAATTGATTCCTCACCCTCAGGATTGTTGGCCATTGAATTTTAAATCTGCAGAAGTAGGCCTCAGGTATCACTGTGCGTGGCGGCTCTGGCCCATAAAGGAACACGAGAAAAGCAGGGATATTGATACTGTGAAAGGGCGCTCCTCCTACCTTTCCAGGAATACTGTTTAGGACACAACAATCACATGAGGTCTAAATGTGTGCTCACCTTCAGATGGGCAATTTATCCTGGAAACACAACAGAGGCCACTTTCAAACGGAAATCTATGAAGGGAAATTACTTTCTTCTGAAGAACAGGCAAAGGTATTGTGTTTTATTGGAGCTTAAAAAGTAATGCAGTTAAGGGGAAACTGTAGATAAATTCATGACAAGTGATGGTAAATTTCACAGAATTTTGTGGGTTTTATCTGGCATGTTAATGCTTAAAAAGGAAATCTCAACGTATTTTTCCATTTTCTTTTTATCCCAAGACATTTTATGGTATCAGAATACCCTCTCTACTGCACTCTCCAACACTTACTAGATATGAGAACTGTTGTATGCCTTTAATTTAAGTCCATATTATTTCCCTTGGGAAATTTTAGAAATGCTGGGTGGAATGTTGGAAATGGATGGGGGGGAAATGAGATGAAACAAAACTTACAGAAGAGAAAAACAGATAACCTCCTATATCTTTGGTTTTTTGATCCTTAAAATTCAACAATAACTTTGTTTTTATATTCACTCTCAGAACCAAATAACAGAGACTTTTTGACCTCACATTAGTTAGGATGTTGAGATTTAAAGAAAATCTCTACAAGAAACTTTGTTTTCAATTTTAATTTTATTGAAACATTCAAGGGCACAGTTTCTGATTTAATAGTAGGAGGTTCAGAAATTTCCCATTATCTTTTATTTGAGTCTTTAGTAAATAAATCAATCAGCATTAATCATAAACTCTTCTGGGTAAGAGATTTGTATGTAAAATGAATGTAATTTTTCCCCCTACAATATTATCTCAATTTTAAAATATTTTAAAGAAAATTACAGTTATAACTCTTCAAAGCATGTGAATTTTTTCCTCACCTTCCAATGAATTATTTTTTATTCCTATAGTAAGTCAAATATACCATTGATTATCTTTACATTTTTATTCCTATTACCAAAGTTATCATCTAGTATAGTGCTTAAGGAGATGTTCTATGTAATATGGTTAGTGTTTCAAAATGCTTACAATTTTTAAAAAAGATGTTTTTATTGATTTTTTTAGAGAAAGGGGAAGGGGGGAGAAACATTGATCAGTCGCTGGAAATAGAACATTTGACCTTCCAGTGCATGAGATGATCCTCAACCAACTGAGCCACACAGGCCAGAGCTAAATGCTTACTAGTTTCGGGCTTTCTTCTAGGCAATTTATACAAATAACTTGTATACATCTGCATAACAACCCTGTGATGTAAGTTCTGCCATGGTTCTCAGGTTAAATTTGAGGAAACAAACACAGAGAGAAGTTTAACCACCTTATTCTGGGTCACTCAGAACTAGAATTTGACACCAGCCAGCCTTTTTAGAGGCCCTGTTCTCAACCAAGGCCCTAGTGATCCCACTGTATAAACCTACAAGTGACAAAAAAACTACACTTTTACACTATTCACATCAATGCTTTAACTACAAATATTGTGCTTTGTGTCAAAGATTCAATATGGACAGAGCGGTATTTTAATCACTTTAAAACTATTTTTCCTTTTAAGTTTTGCTCTCCAGTTTCAGTGGGACAAGGGGTTTATCTTGCATTATTTACCTCAATATTATTTTCAGTGTTTTATGTTTCTGCCACCTGCTTGCTGTTTTTTCTCCGCCTCCCCAATTTCTCTTAAAAGCTGTAGAGTGGAAGATAGGGGTAGGAGCCTTGAAAATTAGGAAGTATGATCAGATGTGAGAATAATCATACCTACTCTGCCACACTCTCTCTCTCTCTCACACACACACACATACACACACACACACACATCTTTGGAATGTTTTTAATGCCTGGAAATGACTACACCGTGTGTCTGAGATGAACATTTCTATACTAGAATGTTTACATGGACGATTAAGAGTGCTCACAGTGGCCTGACATGAACCGCTAGCTCCCCTTCATTAAGGAATCAGTAAACGTCGTCCAGGCAGGCCTCGGGGACTTTCCTGACTGAATCAGACCGAGGTCCTCTTCCACGAATTTCAAACCCAGCTGGCCCCACAGTTTGTATTGCTCGCCGCCTCCAGCTCAGGGACGTGTCTGTTTGCTTTCATCCCCGTGTGCACAGCGCTGGCAGACAGCTACTAGGTCTGCTCTAATCGGCCTTAGAAAAGCCAATGATTTAATATGAATAGACTTACTTCAAAACAGTAGCTCATACTGATGTTAAAGGTAAACTTAACGTTACTTTATATTCACCATTCTATGAATGGCACTAACTTCCACTCACTGAGATTTCTATAGAAAATCATGATTACATGAAACTTAAAATTGTCCTTAAATTGTCTATTTTCATGAACAATGCTAATGACACAGATATATGAATATATAGAGGAACTTGCCCATCCTTTCTTCTCTACATTCTTATAACCAAATATCAGAAAGGACATCTCAATATTTAAAATTTTCATGTGGGACTAGTAGGCTTTAAGAAAAAGTTATTAGCATTACTTTTGGAATAGTCAAAAATCCTAAGAGGATGAATTTTTTGAGACTGAAATAATCATTCCTTAACTCCTTTAAAATAAAAGTCAAAGAATAACAACACATAATATTACATGTTACAATATTATAATAATATTACTATTAGACTTTATAGCCACCACTAAATTCATAAAGTTATTTGATGAAATTATTTGATCAATAAAACAGTAGTTTTATTAATATTTCATTGTAGTCCAGTGACAAGTAGCATTCTAAAATGGCCAAAAATAATCTCTTATGTGGGTTACATTATAAACTTGATCTTAGATTACTGTATGCATAGTAAAAAACAACGATAATGCCAAGAAAAACAAAATCTGTTTTTGTGTGTGTGATGTTTATTGTTGTTTTAAGCCGTTTTCACTTGATCTGTTACATAGCCCCAGTTAATCAATACACCATGTGATACAGGGATTCAGCTACACAGATTTGAGACCCTTTGAGCTAGAATATTAATAAATGATGCCCTCGCAATGGTTGGGGACTTTGGCTCCAGGCTTCAAGTCTTCTCTGCCAACCACCCATAGATTTTCGTGGCTACAAAATTCCTTGATCCCGTTAAGTAAAGAGGACAAACGTGCAAATATAAAGTATGGTTTTGTTGTTGGGGGGGACTTACAAACAGAACAACAGCTGAGTTTACTCAGCCCCCAAGCTTTCAGAGAAAGGGACTAGACCAGACTTAGTCGCACCATGTGTCCCATGGCTAGAGCTCCTATAGAGAGGAAGCCTGCCTGGAATAGAGTACATTGTAGGGAAGGTGAGGCAGGGAACATCTAAACCACCGACATGGAAGCAGGTGATGAGGGTAATGATCTCATCAGAAAAGGGGACTCCATTTTTCCACTGTGCACTACTCCCTACTGAGCTAGCTATCTGCTGAGCTACTGAAAGGGGCAGGAAGCGAGTCTCCACAGCTATCCCATTTGTGTCTCCTCACCTCCTGGATTCCCAACGCTTCGGGATTCTCAGTCCCAGGCTGTGCTATTAACACGGTAAATATTTGCTGATCACTCTTGAACACAGAGAAGAGCACTTGGTTTTCATTCTTAGTAAGAAACTTCGGGAGGTGACTTGGGCAGGCACCAAGAGAACAGCCTCAGCAAACTAATAAACCAGATAGGAACTGGAGGCCCCCTCTCTCCGCCTGGAATCCTACCTAACCATTTTAGATGAGACTCTAAACTGTCCCCAATCATTTACCTTTTATCCTTATTGAAAAAATCTCACTTTCTTCACTTGGCTCTTTAACAGCTGAGTTTGTAGCAACAATCCTGGCTGTTGAAGCTTCACTATGCTCCATTTTGTCGAAAAGCTCCTCCTCAACAAATGAATCGTTGTCGTGTAGCTTCTGTGCCATGTTTTTTTATGCATTTGGCAGCCAGAAGTCCATACATATCCTTAAGCCAAAGTGGCTGTCTTCTCCAGAGAACACCCTCCTCCATCTCGCATTCCAGTGAACAACTCTTATGCCTGAGAAATAGAGAAAAGCCCCTTGAGTTTCCTTCTCTAATCTTCTTTTGATGCTGTTCTATGACAATAAATCTCAATGAAACAGAAAATGATAAGCAAAGTCATTACTACTACAGTCACAGGTATATTCGTAGTTACAGCCATGTCCTGGAACTTCTTTTGTGAATCCACTTGGCTCCTGCCCTTTCCGTCCACCCTGGGCTTCTGTCCTCTCATTCACATAGTTCTCATTTTCCCAGTGATCCATATCCCACTCTGCCTTAGAAACCGTTACTTCTTGCTGCTCACTGAGAAGCTTCATCAAGAGGCCTGCTCACTCAGGAAGGCTGACAAACTGTCCCCATTGTCTGAGGATGCCCTCTCCGGCTCACCAGTCAGCTCCGTGCTGGTGTTCTTCTGATGGCCTTGTAATACCGTTATGAACAAGCCTTCTGCATTACCTATAGACAGCCGTTCATCATTAAAATGCCCGTTCTGCCCACAAATACTGGAGGGATAGCAGGTCTGCAAATGAATCCTTATGTAATTGGCTAAAATAATTTTCACTGAGAATTAGCTTCTCAGTACAATGGTATGACTTCCATATATCTTTATCAATGTAAGAAATAAAGTCTCCTTGGAAATTACAAATGGTGACGGTGCCATTGCAGGTGTTGGGCTCTGGCACAGGCACTCTATAAAACCTCTGCTTTGGGCCCATACCAATACATGACAGTGTCTCATCAATGCAGGAATAGAATGCACATATGTTCATGTTGGCATTCTGTTTAGTTGTTGAAGGAACTGTGTCACACGACTCTGGTTGCTGTGTGATGGTGACTTCCAGGCCCAAAGGTTGAACTGTGACTTCAGGCAAAGCCAGCTGCTGAAACTGAAGAGGATATGAATGTGGCAGTGTAAATTCAGAATGCTTGAGAAGAGCAGCACACTGCAGCAGGGCTGTAGCATGTTTAATTTCAATAGTAGGTTTTGAAGTTATGATGAGCTCCAGGTCCAAAGGCTGAACTGAGGCTTCACATTGGTTGGCTTCAGAGCCTGCACAAGCTCTAGAAGTGAAAGTGTCACCTCAGGATGCTTTGGAGGAGCTGTAGTCTGCTGGAGGGCTGTAGGATTTTCAGCCTCCATAGTACTCTCTGAAATTATGGTGAGCTCCAGGTCAAAATGCTGAACTGTGACTTCAGTCAAGGTTGGCTTCTGATCTGGAATAGGCTCTATATGTAAAAGTGTCACCTCAGGGTACTATGGAAAAGCTATAGGGTGCTGCAAGCCTATAGGATGTTCAGGATCCATAGTAGGTTATAAATTATGGTGAGCTCCAGGTCCAAAGGCTGAACTATAATTTCGGTCCAGCTTGGCTGCTGAACTTGGACAAGTTCTGTATGTGAAAGTGTCACCTCAGGGTTCTTTGGAGGAGCTTAGTGTCTGCTCCATGGCTGTAGGGTGTTCAGCCTCCATAGTAGGTCCTGGAGTTATGATGCGGTTCATGTCCAAAGGCTGAACTATGACTCTAGTCAAGGTCAGCTGCTTAAACAAAACAGGCTCTGAATGTGAAAGTGTCACCTTGGGGTACTTTGAAAAAGCTGTAGTCTGCTGCAGAGCCATAGAATGTTTAGTCTCCATAGTACATTCTGGAGCTATGGTGCTCCATGTCAAAAGTGAAAACTGTGACTTCAGTCAAGGTTGGCTGCTGAGCTTAGACAAGCTCTTGATGTGAAAGTGTCACATCAAGGTGAAGAAGCTGTAGTCTGTAGCAGGGCTGTACAATTTTTAACCTCCAGAGTAGGTTCTGGAATTATGATGAGCTTCAGGTACAAAGGATAAACTGTGACTTCAATCAAAATTGGCTGTTGAGCATGAACAGGCTCTAATGTGGAAGTGTCACCTCAGGGTGTTTTGGTGGAACTTAATCTACTGCATCGCTGTAGGATGTTCAGCTTTCACAGTCAATTCTATAGTTTTGGTGAGTTCCAGGTCCAAAGATTGAACTGTGACTTCAGTCATGGTGGGCTGCAAAGGCTGAAGGGGCTCTGGATGTGAAAGTGTCATCTCAGGTTGCTTTGGATAGGCTGCAGTCTGCAGCAGAGCTACAGAATGTTAGCCTCCATAGTAGGTTCTAGAGTTACGGTATTCAAAGTCCAAAAATTGAAACTGAATTGTGACTTCAGTCAAGTTTGGCTGCTGAGCCTGAACAGGCTCCAGATGTGGAAGTATCACCTTCACTTGCTTTTGAGGAGATATAGTCTGATGCATGGCTATAGGATATTCAGCCTCCATAGTAGGTTCTGTAGTTATGGTGAGGTCAATGTCCAAAGCTTTAACTGTGACATCAGTCAAGGTTAGCAGCTGAGCCTGAACAGACTCTGTTTGTGAAAGTACATCTCAGGGTGCTTAAAAAGAGCTGTAGACTTCTACAAGGCTGTAGGATATTCACTCTCCATAGTACATTCTAATGTTATGGTGAGTTCTAGGTCCAAAGTTTGAACTATGACTTCAGAATAGGTTTCCGTTGAGCCTGAAAACTTTTGGAGTGAAAGTGCCATCTCATGGTTCTTTGAAGGAGCTGTAGCCTGATGTAGGGTATTCACCGTCCTTAGTACGTCTTGGAGTTATGGTGAACTCCAGGTCCAAAGGTTGTACTGTGACTTCAATCAAGGTTGGCTGCTGAGCATGAACAGGCTTTTGATGTGAAAATGTCACCTCAGGGTTCTTTGGGGGAGCTTAGTTCGCTCCATGACTGGAGGATGTTCAGCTTCCATAGTAAGTTCTGGAGTTATGATGAAGTCCATGTCCAAAGGTTGAACTGTGACTCTAGTCAAGGTTGGCTGCTAAGGCTGAAGAGACTCTGGATGTAAAAGTGTCACCTCAGGATGCTTTGGACGAGCTGAAATCAACCACAGAACTGCAGAATGTCCAGCCTCCATAGTAGGTTATGGAGTATTAGTGTGTTTCAGGTCCAAAGGTTGAACTGTGAATTCAGTCAAGGTTGATGGCTAAGCCTGACCTAGATGTGGAAGTTTCACTTCAGAGTTCTTTAGGAAAGCTGAAGTCTGCTACAGGCCTGTAGGTTGTTCAGCCTTGATAGTAGGTTAAGAAGTTATGCTGAGCTCCAGGTCAAAAGATTGAACTGTGACTTTAGTCAAGTTGGTTGCTTAGACTGAAAACTCTGTGGATGCTGAAGTGTCACCTCAGGGTGCTTTAGAGGAGCTGTAGTCTGCTGTAGGGCTGTTCAATGTATAGCCACCTTATTAGGTTCTGAGTTATTGTGAATTCCAGATCCAAAGGTTGAAATGCCACTTCAGTCAAGGTTGGATGCTCAGACTAAAAGGTTCTGGATGTTAGTGTCACCTCAGGATGCTTTCAAAGAGCTGTAGTTGTTACAGGGCTGTAGGATGTTCAGCCTTTATTGTACAGTTTGGAGTTGTGGTGAGCTCCAGGTCCAAAAGTTGAACTATAAGTTCAGTCATGGTTGGCTGCAGTGCCTGAACAGGCTCTGGATTTTAAGTTTCAACTCAGGATGCTTTGAATTAGTTGTAGTCTGCTTCAGCACTGTAGGATGTTCAGCCTCTTTTGTGGTTTCTAGGGTTGTGGTGAGCTCCAAGGATGAACTGTCACTTAAGCCAAAGTTGGCTGCTTAGCCTGAACAGATTCTATATGTGTAAGTGCCAGCACACAGCGCTTTGGAACAGATGTAGCTGCCACTTGGCTGCAGGATATTCAGCCTTTATAGTAGGTTCTGGAGTTGTGGAAGGTCCCATGTAGAAAGGTTTATCTGTGACTTAAGTCAAGGTTGGCTAGTAAGACTGAAAGGCTGCTGGATGTGGAAATATAAACTCAGGATGCTTTGAAAGATCTCTAGTCTGCTTCAGGGCTGTAGCATATCCAATCCATAGCAGGTTCTGGAGTTATGGTGAGCCCCAGGTCCAAATGTTGAATTTGTTCTTGAGCTGAAATTGTCACATCATTATGGAATGGAGGCTGCACTACAACCTCCTTCACTGACTCTGGTGGCTGAGCTGGGGTCCCCTGCTGGAATGGAGATTATTTTATCTTCTCAGGGTGCTCTGAGGGACTTCCTGCTGGGTTCAATATTTGACCTGTTTAGTGGACTTTGGAAGATGAGCTGAGACCTGCTTCTCAGCTGCAGGTAGTTCAAACTTTTTAGGGGGCTCAGGAATCATTAAAAAAACCTCAAAAAACAGAACCACATATTTAACATTGATATTAGGCAACACTGGATGCTGAGCTTTGCTCAAACCTAGAGGTGAGAATGTCACCTCATGATGTACTGAAGGTTGATCTACAACATCTTTAGAGGCTTTTTGAGTCTGAGCAGAACCCTTCTGCTGTACTGGAGAAGGTTCTATACCAGCAGGAGGCACTTGAGGCAGAGCTGAGCTCTTCTGTTGGATTAAAGAAGATTAAACATTTTCAGAGGTGGGGAGAGGGATGGATGTTGATCTGGAATTTCTCTGTGGACTGACAAAAATTTCAACATCTCAGGGGACACTGTAGACTGAGCTGAGGCCTCTTGTAGGGGTGGAGAATATTCACCTTCTTCAGTAGTGGAAGCTGAGATGAAGTCTCCTCCTGAGTAGAAGATGGTTCTTCCTCCCTAGGAGCTTCTGATTGCTGAGCTGGAGCCTCCTGCTTATTTGTAGAAGGTTAACTTCTCCAGGATGCTCTGGATGTAAAGCTGGGCTCTCCTGATGAGTTAAAGAAGATTCTGCCTCATTAAGGGACTCTGGAAGCTGAGCTGAGGCTTCCTTCTGGGTTGGAAAAGGTTCACCTTCTCTAAAAGGCTCAGCTGGAACCGCCTAAGGGGTTAGAGAAGGTTCCACTTCCTCAGGGGCCTCTTTAGGCAGAGCTGAGGCTTCCTGTTGCAGTGAGGGAGATCAACATCTTCAAAGTTATTTGAGGGCTCAGGTGGGGGGTTGCTGACCTGAAGGCCAGGGCTCTGCTGGCCTGGGGGGATGGAGGTCAGCAGGACAGGGTCCAGGGGGATGGAGGTCAGCAGGACAGGTCCAGGGTCCTGGATCAGCAGCCACAACAGCTGCCATATGAAGAGGAGCCATGGGGCCTGGAGGTGCAGCCTGGAAAATACCAGCAGAGCTTCGGGGCTCAGCGAGCAGCCCAGCAAAGTGGGGCACAGTGAATATCTCTGGCAAGTGGGACACTGGAACCGTGCGCTGAGCAGAAGCCAAACAGGTGGCAGCCCTGTCACAACTGGCAGCTGTGTCATGTATGCTCCTCTTAGGAACCAAGCAACATTCTTCTGTGTCAGGTCTTAACCTTTATTTACCCAGCCTTTACTAGTCTTGGGCTGAGAGTGACTGCAGGAGAGTTAGAACTTTTCTCAGAATGACCAGGGACCAAGAGATCCTTTTTCCCTGCAGAGGCGACCACTACCTCCCACTGTGGCTCCCCTCTCCCCTCACAGTGAGGCTTGATTTTGGCTGCACACCTGTGGGGCCTTAGACTCCAGCAGCCCGGGGTAAGGGTGGGGGTGCAGAGCTCCACAATGTGACAGGGCCTGGCATCCCAGGAAATTCAGAAGTGCTAGTCCAGTTCTGGCAATCTGCTCTCTCCTCAAAGCTGAAATCTGAAAGACATACTTCTTCCCCTTGGCCATACAGCTTCCAAGAAGAGTAGCTGAACAAACACTAGTTAGGGCAGTGGGGAAGGGGAAATATTGCAATTTTCTCAAAATTCTCAGTATCCATGTCTGATTCTTTTTTTTAAGAAACACAAAATCTCTATATTCACTACACTGTTTTAAAACAGGTTCGGAATACCTACAGTTTATCTTTAGAATATTTATTAATTATCTTATCATCTTTAAAGATATCCAAATTATTTTCTTAACTTATTCATACCACTCTAAAATATGCTATTATAAATACCTTAAATCAAAATATTAATGTATTGCTTTGCTAAGAGTATCTAAAGGGAAACTGGAGCAAAAATTCTTCACAGAGTTCTAGTTGATATGAATTCAGCAATTTTTCTCCCATTTTAGCTCTTTCTAGCAGTTGATCAATGTGTTGTAAGTGCTTTTCTTTACATACATTTAAGAGTGATTGGAAGTTCTGAATATCATGGTGTGAATAGCTTTTACTCTTACGTATGAAGAAGAAATTGATTTTCACTTGCCCCAAACATTCCATAAATTGTTAACACTTTATGAAGCAAAAGATGAAGCAGTAACTTAGAAATTGTCAGAACTTCAAAACAAAGTGCATTGAAGATTAGCATTATGTAATATTGAGGTTAGAAATTATAATTTATATACAGGTTAACAAATTATGTTATTAAATAACAAGTCAAATGAACTAAAATTTGCACAGAGATGTTGGGTAATATTATATGTACACACACATATATGTGTTTCCTTTTTATATATTTTCAGTAGTGTTATTTTTACAAATGGTATTGAAATATTTCCAAGCTTTTACAATAAACCTTATCCAAAAGGTGTTAGAGGATGTCACTTCTGTTGACTCAGTAGCATTATGTATAAGAAAGTTCTGAATTTCCAATAGAATCAAAAGGAAGTTAAATCTTTGAAGATTCATAATTCCAAAAATGGATGGCATAAAATTTATTCATGTTGAGATATACTAATGTATCAACTTCACAAGGGTAACATTACTTACGAATGGGTTACATGAATGGAACAGCTTGCCTGGCTGGGGATTTTTTTTTTTTTAAACATGTTTTTATTGATTTTAGAGAGAGGAAGGGAAAGGGAGAGAGATAGAAACAGCAATGATGAGAGAGTTACTGATCGGCTGCTCCCTGCACAGTCCCTACTGGGGATCAAGCCTACAACCTGGGCATGTGCCCTGACCAGGAATTGAACTGTAACCTCCTGGTTCATAGGCCGATGCTCAACTGCTGAGCCACGCTGGCCTGGCTAGATCAACAGATCTAGTATTGGTTAAATCCTCCCGCTACTCATCTATTTTTAGTGATCATACATCCCATATTATGTATGAGAAAATACAAGTCCAAAAAGGTTATGTGATTTATCTAAAATTATAAAATCAGTAGCACATTTTTATTAGTATAAACAATTGTAATTAATTTTTAGGGAGGGAGGGAGAGAGAGATATCGATGTAAGAGAGATACTAACTGAGCCACACTGGCCAGGGCAGTAGCATAAATATTTTAAATATTATTATTGCTTTAAAGTTCCTGAGCTAGGATTCAAATTGTGGTGCCTGCAGCATCACAGTTTTAGGTAGGGAAAGCAATGCTCTGCACCTTCTGCGGGGGTGTGTGTGTGTGTGTGTGTGTGTGTGTGTGTGTGTGTGTGTGTGTGAACAGTGGAGAGGCTGTGTGGGCACAAGAATGACATGGGCAAAACCTGGGAAAGTGGGTATTTTGTTCTATTCTGGCCTTAAACTGATTAGATGAGACTCACCCCCCCCCCCCCCATTATGTAGGACTTTCTGCTTTACTGAATGTTCACCTATTTAAATGTTAATCTCATCCCAAAACACCCTCACAGGAAGAAGTAGAATTATGTTTGACCTAATACCTGTGCACATCATTCACTGTCTAACCAAATGACACATAAAAATAACCATTACAATTGGCAACGATGCTCTTGTTGCTATACAACATATTTATGCAACATTTATTAGAGAATGCCAAGCAGAAAGAGAATGTGTTGGCATTATTTATTTAAATAACAAATTACATTTTTATATCCAAACGTTTTTTATATGTGGGCACAAGCCTTTAATAATTTCACTGTGGTTTCATTTATAGTTGTGTCATGACTTTACGTGTTGAGTTGTATAGTATTCTATTATACATTACTTTTAAAATTTCTCCTTTTCATTATATCATTGTACTAATTTATAAAAATACACACATACACAGATACATATGAAGTTTAGATTGTTAACTTTCAACATAGTAAATGGGTTTTTATAAAATATTTATTATAAGAAGAGGGCATTTAGTCTGTGAGAATTAATAGCTATTGAGATATTGTTATTCTGGATGGATAAATTCTGAGAAATGTATCTAGATCATCCTTTCCAATTGGCTAGGTTAAGCACTCAAAAGTCATGAGAGCTAATAAAAGTTCATACATTTCTTTTCCAAAAGAAACCAGAGAAACTCAAACATCTATTACTTTTTTCCTAACTCTTTTGAATTGACTAGTCATTCTTTCTGTTATTCGACATTTGACTCTACGACTAACCTATTTTTGCAAAGAATAATTTTGCCATAGGTTTATAAGCATTGTAGGCTTTCACTATTTTTTTTCAGGCTTTGGGGGTAAAATCTACTATCTATGCATAACATTGATGATAAGAATATTAAAAGGTATTATTACATGAGGGCACTCACATGTGTGGCAGATATTAGACAGATACTCGCTAAGCATGCTCTGTCTTATTGACTAACTTTTAATTTAATTATTTGCATGTAGATTGAGTCATGTGATTAATTCTTGCCATAGAACATGTGTAAGAAGTGAGGTATACTATTCCTGGACTCAGGTACTTAGGAGGGGTATTCTTTCTCCACCTCTCTTCTCATCAACAGAAAACTTAAAAGTCACATTTAAAGATGTTGAAATACCACAAGGTAGAGGGAACTAGGCTCTCTGAATAAATATACTATGCAGAAACATTTTCCCAGCCATCTCCCTTCCCCAAATCACTACACTATGATGTGAATGAGCCATAATATTTATGATATTAAGTCAGTGATAATCTTCCATGTCTTTTATGGTAGCTAGCCTATCCTGACTAATTAATATATCATGCAAGCATTTTCACACTGACTGGCATCAAGTAACCACTTAATGAATGATAATTGTTATCAACACTTTTTATGTCAGATGATAAAATATACTCTGTATTAAATATGCCTGCAGATAAAAGGATGCTTCTTACCAGAAAGGCTACTTTGATTTTTACAGAGTAACTACATTTCAAGTAAATGTAATTTTATTCAACAGAATCTTGATATAACATAAGATGTATCCAAATTACTTATATAATATTTAAGATTCACCCAATATGAATATTTCTGGTGTTTCCCTCTTCTCCATTATTGTGAGTTTAAAAGAAAGCCATATGTCTCCTCTAATGGTGGTTAGTTTAATCTATTTCAGTAGTCATTATGCTGTATTCCACAGTTCAAAACTAGCATTATTATTTTTTTCTGATATTCTTTCACTCATGATTTACTGCTATATGCTGAACACAATGCTAGATTTCTTTCCATAACTGATGCCATTCATTGTCTACCCCAGAGTAGCCCTAACTTTCGTTGCTGAGTGACTCTTTGGTATAGAGTTGACACCTGAACAATGCAGGGGTTAGAGGCACTGACCCCATGCAGTCAAAAATCTGCATATAACTTGAATCCCTCAAAGCTTAACTACCTATAGCCTACTGTTGACCTAAAGCCTTACGGATAACATAAATAACCGATCAAGGGATATTTTATGTTATATGTATTAATGTACTGTATTCTTACAATAAAGCTAGAGAAAAGAAAATGTTAAGAAAATCATAAGAGAAAATGCATTCGTAGTATTTGTATAAGAATCTGCATAAGCAGACCCATGCAGTTCAAACCTGTGCTATTCAATACTCAACAGTATTTTTCTTTTTCACATATAAGAAGACAGTGACCCACTGTCTTCCAAACGGGTAGTTTCTATATTATCATCTAAAGTATTTACTTTTTTATTTAGTTATATTTCTTTTGATTTGAAAATTGTGAATAATGTTGTCTATTCTACAATTTGGCTTATTGCATGATTAAGAGATGGTTAGGAAAGCTTAGGTGAACTACAAACAAATATTTTCCAGCTTAGCACAGCCGGCGTGGCTCAGCAGTTGAGCATCAACCAAGGATCCAGGAGATCGAGGTTCGATTCCCCATTAGGGCACATGCCCGTGTTGTGGGCTCGATCCCCAGTCAGGGTGTGCAGGAGGCAGCCGATCAATGACTCTCTCATCATTGATGTTTCTATCCCTCTCTCCCTCTCCCTTCTTCTCTCTGAAATCAATGAAGATACACACACACACACACACACACACATATATATAATTTTTCCAGCTTAGAGCACACCAAAAAGTAGAAATTGCCCAGCTAAGCCATGAATGCAATGCCTAACCAGGTCCCATTTCCATTTCATCAACTCATTTTGGAGATTTCAGAGTATACCCTCATGTAGATAATCACTGGTGTTCTATTTTTTAAAAAATATATACCTTTATTGATTTCAAAGAGAGGGAGAGGGAGAAGGAAAGAGACTGAAAAACCTCAATGATGAGAGAGTCATTGATCGGCTGTCTCCTGCATGCCCTTAACTAGGGATGGAGCCTGCAACCAGGGCATGTGCCCTGACCAGAAATCCAACCACGATCTCCTGGATCCTAGGTTGATGCTCAACTGTTGAGTCACTCCAGGCCAGCTAGTGTTCTATTTTTAATAATTATTTATTAAAGAGATAGTAGGAAAAATAGAAATCACTAATAACTGAAAGCAAATGTGACCTTCTTAGTAAAAAAATAGACAAATTAATGAAAAGGTAAATAAGAATAAAATGGGGGGGGGAGGTCATATAAGAGCCATTAAAACAATAGATACCCCAGAACTGAAAGAGGATAATAATAATTCTAAATATGTTATATAATTTTTAAGGTAAAGACATACACATTTCTATCTAAAAGTTTTAAGAATGTATGATTTTGCTTCAACTTTTTAATTCTTGCCAGGGTCTAAGTAGGCTAAAGTAATTCATCTTTTCAATGACATTGACAAAAAAAATCTTTATCACTCAAATATTCATCATCATAAAATATAGCATACTTTAAGTGTGATAAAAAGTTTGAACATCTGAATAGATGACTGATTATAATAGGAATGACTAATGTAGCATCCAGTTAAAGAATCTAAGAGCATATTTTACTAATACCAGGAGACCACCTTTAAAAATACATGTGGAATAAGCCAGTCAGAGAAAGAGAGATACCATATGATCTCACTAATATGTGGTATCCAATGAACAAAATAAACTGACAAACAAAATACAACCGGAGGTATGGATACATGGAACAGACTGACAAATATGTGTGGGGGGGGGAGGGGTACGTGAGGCAGACTGGATAAAAGAAGGTGAAGAGATTAGCCAAAGAACATATATGTAGCCCATGGACACAAACAGTGTGAAGGCCAGGGGAAGACAGGGTGGGGGCTGGGTGGAGGTGAGCATAAGGGGTAGGAAATGGGGGACATCTGTAATTGTGTCAACAATAAATTTTTTTTTTTAAATACATGCTATTTACTTCATTAGAATAAATCTTACTACAGATACATAGTAGTGAAACATAGTTTAATGTTAATTTATACTGTATGATTCTATAAAAGTAAATTAAAACATTAGTAATCTGGGAATTGATTACCAAACATGATAAATGATCTATAAATATTCGATTGAAGAGTAAACTTTATTTGTATATAGGACAATTTTATATGCTTTTTGTTACTATAAAAATATCATAAACTTTTCTAGAATTTGGTACAAGAAAATAAAACACAAAACAGGTAAGTACTATAATTAGAATGACTGTAGAAATTGTGATCTCGTCATCATATAAAATCTTAAAAAGTACTAATATGCATATCTAATAAGAGAGAATATATTTACGCATTTTAAGAACCAAAATATTATAAAAATACATTCAAGCTATTTACTCACTTGATTAGGAGCTTGTGTATATCATTCAGCATAATATAGGGACAAGGGCTATGTAATAATATTCTTTGGTTTACAGAGTCATTGGCATATTGACTATTAAATGGGTTCTCTGTGCCCATCATGGTAATAGCCAAGAACCCAATCATCATTCTGAATAAACCTATGCTAATCTTGAGAATTTGGCCAACACAGATGTTAAACCTAATTATTCTGAAGAGTATAAATGCTTTTTTAGCAGATAATAAACTTCCAACTGCAAGGATGTTTGGAATTAAATTTAGAAAAGTTTAAGTGAATCATACTTACAGCATTGACATTTTAAAAATAATTGGCATTTAACGTATTTGTAATGTTAAGCAAAATTTAGCTTATTAGATTTAAAAAATCTTGTAATTTCAATTCCAAATAAATAATTTTAATTTAAAATAAATATTTTCACACCTGATTTAGACTTGAATTCTAAGTTGAAAACTCATTAATTTTTTATAACATATTAAAACATACCAGAGGATTTCAGATCATATACAGGGTGTCCCAAAAAATGTATACAAACTCTTTGAATAAATATAAAGGCAGTGTTTGTTAAAATACATTTCATTTTCAAAATTGAGCTATCAGCTGTTAAAGTGTGTATACATTTTTTTGGGACACCCTATATACTGAGGTTGTTGAAGAGTATACACAGTTTGATGTGGGCAACTAGCTTGTGAGTAGATAATGAAATTCAAATTTACAACATCTGAAAGCATTTCTTGTGCCAGTTTATATGAATTCTTGTTTTGATCTTCTTCTTTATTTACTGATAGTTTAATTTGGTCCATGCTTATTCAAAGGAATATTGATACACTTGATATAATATAGTCTTCATATCAAATAAAGGGAGGCTCAACAAAGCATTAGGTGGGAGTACTTTCAACCTAAATACAGTGGTATAAAATCAGCATTTCTCTCTAATTCATAGTAACAAAAAAGAGAAACAAATTTCAGAAACAGCAGAAATGCAGACCCTCCCCCAAAAGGCCTATGGCTGCCAAAAGTAGTGAAGATAGGTCATGGAACATGCAGGAAAAAATCTAGCTAAGACACAGAACAATGCCTATACAGATAACTCAAATATGGAAGAGCCACTACCATTGTAATTAAAGATAAGTAGCATACCATAAACTGAAAAACCCGAAATTCCATGTTTGCAACAGCAGGAATGCTGCTATGCCAGTCAATGGCAGGACTTCTCTGGATCCAGTGCACAAGAGGCACTGGAGGCAGGCTAAGTATCTCTGAGCTGCATATCCCCTAAATGATGCAACATCCTTGTAAATATTTCCTTCATACCTATTTGAGTATTCCATTTTTTCTTATTCAATCTCCAATGATTCAGTAATTTATACCAGAAGTAGTTTAGACAGAGACCCTTGTAATGGGCTTTAGGAAATGAGATGATCACATATTTGCGGAGTACTGGGTCTTTAAAGAATGGGATTGAGACACTGGCATGGATCCAGATGGGACAGAGAATCCTCAATCGTCCCAGAATGTTGCTTATGAGAGAAGCATGTCCTGTTTCCCATCTGAGTTTTTTCCTGCATAAATACATTCTAATGACTTTAACTGGGGCAGTTGTGTCACAAAGGGATGTCAGTTGCCTTTACTATCTACTAGTCTCTCAGCTACTGTAAAAATTAAATATCAGCACAGCCCAGAGAGAAGGTGTCTATATTTTGAGAGAGTTGCAGAGCCTTACCAATTTGTGACAGCAAGAGACTGAGAATCACGTAGGAGAGTGATGTTAAGATTATTAGACTAACAAAGAGGAAGCAAAGTCTTGTCTTAATGATATGGGATTTAATGTGTTGGCTTAAAAAATTGCGAGTGACATTAATGGTGTCTTGGCTGGTTAATTGACGCTGGATTCAACAATGAGGGTCTAATTTATGCTCAGGAATCCCCTACTCAACTGTATTTCACAGTAGGATGTGAAATATGTTTCCTTCAGCATATAAAAATGCTGAAGTGACTAAGAAATGCATTAAGGAAATGGAACAGGGAAGTGCACCATCATCTCTAAACATCTCTGGGTTTATTTTTGTTCCTTCCAGGCAAGAGATGATTTTGGGAGATGCTGCAACAGAATTGGGCTCCCCATTTTCAATGGAAATAATGAGTATTCTGAGTGGTAGGAGCCAGTTGGTAGCACTTAACCTTCACAGAGCCCAGTAGAATAAATGGTGGGTAAAATTACCATAACTAGGCCATAGGGACAGATTACTTATCAGAGTGTTTGGATCAGCAGAGAATTGAGGAGAAGGCTAATTGATTACAAAGTCTTTAGAACTGGAACAGATGGGGAGCCTACAAAGATGTTGTCTGGAATATATAATTAAAAACATTCTTGGTCTGGTAGTCAGAATCCTAAGTCAAGTCAACACACCCATATGCACCTGCGCACGCGCACACACACACACAATCTTCAATAAATTAGGAATAAATGAATATATTCTCAGTAGTAAAAAAGAAAAGTTACCCCTTTTAACCCAAAGCCAGTTTTTTAATGAGCAACCACCAGCATTATCCACACTACAGTTAGATGAAGACAAGAATGTACACTACCGGCCAATTAAGTGATATTATTCTGAAATGACTAGTTAATGTATTTAGAATTGATAAATGAGAATTATGAAACATGGATAGTGAGAAGATATTTTGAATTTTTCAGAAGAATAATAATATACTTAGAACACTGACAGGATTATATAAATTTCTGTTACAAAATAAAATAACGTATAAACTGTTAAGACAAAAAGTAATATATTCACTAAGTTCATATGCACAGCAGTTGTAATAGAAATAGTATTTCAAATACAACACAAATATTGTATTTCAAAAACAGATTCAAAATGAACATCAACCTACCTGAAGACATTCTTAAGATGCATGCAAGTTACACTTGAATAAATAAAAGAGGCATTTGACAGACATTCTAAATATATTTCATTTGTCCTTAAGCAATTGACACATAAATTGGTAAAATACTTAGAAAGGCAATTTTGAAATAATTTTCAAAATTTTAAATACACATATTCTTTGATTCTGAAATTTGTCTTCTCTGAATTAATCCCTTATAGGTATGTGTTCAAGAATCAGAGGAATGTAGAAGCTTAACTTAGCATATTTTTTTAATAATCCCAAAATGTTGAGCTTAACTTTAATATCTATCAGTAGGGGAGACACACTGATCATATATTATTGTGTACACAGGCTTTAAAAGTACATAGGTTAGAAAGAATAAGGAAACAATTTATTTTGAATGGATAAAGTCAGGTTTATTTTTGGATTAAAAATTATTTTTTCAACATGAAAACATTAACAAGTTTAAAAAATCATATAGGGACTATTTCCCTCCTTCTACTATATTATTATTTTAAGAATTTTCTGCATCCAAAGAGTATTCCTTATGAAACAAGTTTTTATAAAACAAAAAAATAAATGTTCTTACCACTTCCATAGGTCTAGTTAAAAAGTGTTTCAAACATGACAAAAGTTAGATACCATAAAAAATGAGATTAAAATTTGTCCATAAACTGCTGCTCTTATGCTTAAAAATAACATTAAGAAAATCAAGAAAATTAGAAATTTTATGATTTTAAAAAGTTACTTTTAGAGAAAATTACTAAAATTAACACTAAACACTAAACATCATCTTAGGATTTTTAAGGGGTAGTAATTCAGGGGTTATGCTATATTGTTAATGGAAGTTTAAACTGATACAATCTCCCTGGAAGGCAACTTGCAATATCTGTCCCAATTTTAAACATACATGTATTTTGAATCAAGGATGTCGTTCATGTGCCAAAAGTATATTTTCACCAAGGGATTATTAGCAAATGTAAAAATTGGAAATAATAAAAATGTCTATTTATAAAACCTAGTTAATATACCAAAAACACATAAAGAAATATGTTCATTGAATAGCCTTTGATTTTGCTTTTAAAATTTCTTCACTGTAGACATGTACTACAATATTGTAAAAACTTTTAAAATCTTGCATAAAATTTGTTGAAAATATTTTGTTCCTTTTCTCAAACTTAGTTGGTATGTTAAGTATGATACATAAATGTTTTCAATTGATTATTTTAGTTTAACTAAGTATTTTCTGGTATTTAATGACTTGGGTGATAGTGTCTCAAAAGTACGTGCCATTTCATAATTCTTGATATGTATATTCAATGCCTGTTAATAATATTTTCATGGTTCTGTTATGCAGATTTATTTTTCTTCATAATTATACTGAAATATGTACTTAAATTATAATCAATTTGCATTGCAAAGAATATTAAGGTTATATAATAAACAAAATATTTCAATCATTGCATATAAATTTCCCTTTTTAAAATATATTTTACGAATATTATAATTTACATTTTCCAACTGCATTACTAAATATATATTAAAAGCATTTTGTTTAGAACATGTAAAATTTTTAAAATTTACAATTACTTTATTCAAATAAATACTGTTTGAAATGCACTTGAATATACAACTTAAACTAGTCTTTAATACCCAATTCATAGTCTTAAAAGTATGGCTTTATTATACATGACTCTCTTTTGATATATGTTTTAAAAAGTATGAACAAATATAAATTCATAAAGTTTCCAAAACTTTAATGTTTTAGATTTAGATGTCACAACTTTGTGAAATTGCAGTTGAAACTTGACACAATTTATATGGAAAGACAGGAAGTTGGAAGTGTGAGATAATATGTATATCAGTATATTACTATTTAAGAATCTAGATACTGATTTGTATTTGCATGTAACATAAAAAAGTTATGCCAATTACTGAGTTAATTTTTGAAACAAAGTTTTAACTAATTTGATTTTTTCAGGCAAAAGCTTTCTTTGAATTCAGTTATCTGTACAAATGAATTAATTTTATCTATGTACTACTAGCTTAAAAAGAGTCAAGATCATTGAAAATGTCCCTATGTAAACATTGATAATACCTTTACATTACATATTGCTCATATCTACATATCAGGACAAACCAGGTTTGCAGAGGAGCAGAAAGCTGCACAGGGGAAGCTTATAATAGTATCATTCAACCTTATGAAAAACTTAGTTCCACATTTCTCAAGACAGTAAGTAGTGTGGATCAAAGATGTTAGTTAAATTCACCAATTAGTGTTCATCAAAACTACTGCATTGGTATGCCCCATTGCCTCTCTATTCCTCTCCCACTGAGGATACTTTGGGAAAAATAAAAAAGTGCTTATGATGTCTACCTCATTTTTAACTAACAGATGACAATAATCACAGAAAAGCAAACTTTTAACTTTTTTTTTTTAATATGTCTTTATTGATTTCAGAGAGAGGAAGGGAGAGGGAGAGAGAGAGAAACATCAATGATGAGAGAGTCATTGATCAGCTGCTTCCTGCATGCCCCCTTGTAGGGGATCGAGCCTGCGACCTGGGCATGTGCCCTGACCTGGAATTGAGATCTCCTGGATCACAGGTCAATGCTCAACAACTGAGCCACGCCAGCTGGACTTAACTTTATTTCCTTTGGAAATTTCATATGAATAACCACAGTCTTATCACAATTTACGACATATTTTCAGTAGAATGTTATGATTCACACCAGTACTACTAAGCAATAGCTAGAAAAGAAAAACACATTAAGATTTTGAAATACCACATCATTTAGAAATCTATCACATAAGATATAACGTCCAATAGACAACTATATAAATTAATTTAGACAAGTGGAAATTTTTCAATTGGCATAGATTATCTATCCTATTTTGGTGGCAAACATTGTTTTAACTAGAGAAAAGATTGCAGAGAACATATATTTCAAACAGAGATTATTATTCTTTCTCATGGAATTGGATATATTCAATTTAGCACAATTCCACAGCATTCTAACCAGAAAGCCTTTTAAAGGAATGGCTCACACGAGTAATAATATTTGTATCTTCTCTCTGGTATGTACATGTGACAAATGCACACTTTTATCAGTCACTAGAATTCCTTTGGCCAAAAAAATATTGCAGTATTGTTTTCAGTTAAATTTGATATTATGTTCCCTTTTGAATACAACAAATTCTTTTAGTATGTAAGTGGTATTTTATTTTCAGGTTGAAAGTGGCTTTTAGAGTGCTTCTACTGAGGGGAGGCAGGTTAATGAAGCTCAGAACCCATTCACTGGCCTCTGACTGTGACAGAGACATCAGAACTGACGTGTCATCCTGGTGCAGGCAGACTTCACCAGCCATCTAAACACAGCCACAGGCTCTCCTGGATGTCAAGGCCTAGCTTAATAACTGGTGCTTATTTAATCAAGACAAATGCAGCTCTCTAAATGATTGGCACCTTCAAGTCCGCCAGATCTGCCAGCTGTTATCTTTCAAGTGAGAGTGCAAGCTAATAGCTTAACACTGTGCGGCTACAGCAGAGCACGAAGGCCATAAATATACATCTTTTAATGGGTACAATATATCTGCCTCCTCCAATCTTACATAAGAAAACAATTTTACATTATTCATCTGCTTTTATTCCCTTGAAAAACGTGGTTAGCTAGTGAGATTTAGTATTTCTAAAACTCCAGGCATGTACTATGCCAGTAACTTGAATCTAGAGTGCAACTTAACCTTTTCCCTTCTAGCAGATATGTTTGCTGCAATGGGAAAAATAAATAAGGAAGAATAAAAGTCTCAGCCTCTTGTCCTGTTTTCACAGTTCAGTTCTATTTTATCTATACTGTATAAATAATTGATGGCATTTATTTTAGATCAAGGTGGCTATTTCACACAATAATCCAGTCTTTCTAAAGATAGTAATATGATCATTTACTTTAAATAACACAGTTGCCTTGAGCTATTTTTTCTTGGAAACTGATTTCATTAGATGTGTTTTCATGTCAACAAAAGACAACTTACAGATGAATGTGCAGTTTTTTAGTTACAGCAACTGTTTATTAAACTCTTATTACATCCCAAGCAGGGTCCTGTGTACTTTATAAATACATATTTCAAAAATATGTATGTTGTAAATTCTCACAACAGTTCCTTAATGTGTATATTTTCTTATGTATAAATTAATATGCCAAAGGTCACACAAGAGACTTATAGTTGATATCAATTTGTTTTTTTAAATCATGAGAATTCTTTTCTCCCTATGTAATATAAATTAGAGAAGACATTTATTATATGCCCTTTATTTCAGTTTAGGAATTGTTGTATCTATATTGTCAATTGTAGGACATATAATATTGATACTACCGTAAAACAGCAATTATCAATAACTACCAAAGAAAGTGAGTTTACTTTAATATATATTAAACTAATTTTCATGCATTGTCAAAGTGCTCATACAGAACTATGGTATTTACTACTGATTTAATAAAAGATGTTCATAAAACTCTGCTGATAAACTTTATAATGTCACTGCCCATGTGCACAAATAAGTGTGTGTTATGCCTCTTAAACCTGTTAAAGTCTTTAGCAGTCAAAGAATGGAAAGTGAGAATGTCAGAACTTAGTAGACTTAGCAAATGAACAAGTGTATTCGTTTGGTGCAATGTAGGATAAAGTCATGGGAAGACCATTTTAGTAATTTTCTAGACAATGTCAAACATAATGCCAGTTTAACCAGATTGCAGAGGGAATAATCGAGGTCAGAAAACAAAACGGTTCACACAGTCAAGGGGCTGCCACATACAACTCAGTGTTAAGAGGGCTGGAGCTGTACATGTTCAGAAGTTATTCCAGAGCCCGGGGTGTGAAACACAGTAGCACTGCACATACAGGAGAATCAGCAAAATTGAACTCAAGAGAACCAGGGTTCTGGTATGTGAGGTGGTAGGCACAAAGCCAGCCAGCTGTACTTGTGTGGAAAACTTTTCATTAAGAAATTCTCTAGTTTTCAGAGGAAACTAGATGTCTGGGATCTCTTTCTATTTTTTTTATTAAAAATATTGATTAACTTTTATAACTTACACTTTCATTACAGAAAATTCTTTCATCTACCTTATAAATATTAACTCTATGCTTTCACTGTGAATGTCTTACTCTTACTGATCTTTTGAGTTTATGTTTTTTGAAGCCTCAAACTATTTAATTTCCTATAATCAGCATTGGCAAGAAGACAACAGCACAGGTGGACCTAAAATTGCATTTCCCTGTTAAACTCTTTTCTTGAGTCTCAGAATCATCTCTGATTTAGGCCTGGCTACACATCTAAAATAGAACTACAGCTGAACACCTCACTTCACAGAATCTGTGGGATGAACAGGAATCCAGTGCCTTCTGTAAACACACTCGTGTCATGGGCCCACCTAGGCTCTATTTCCATGAAGTCCCTCAGTAAGAGAAGGTTACTCCCTCGCCTCTGTTGATTGATATTTGTACTCCTACCCAGAATATTAATAATTTAATATTAAATAATATTAAAATATTAATTTATAATTGTTTCATTCTAATGTAAAAACACCTAATTTAACCATCTTAGTTGAATTATATAAATTATATATTGAATTCCACAAATCATCAATCATTCCAAACACAAATGATTATTTTCAAAACTGTCATTCTTTAAGTGTCTTCTGTTATTTAGCCCCCTCCTGATGCACACATCTGGCTACACGGGCCATGTGATCTCTGAGTCCTCTCCTCTAACTGGGCCCTGTTTGCACAGTACTGAGACAGCTTCCTAGGCATACAGAGCAAGAGGGGAACGTTTTTATTTAACTAAATGTTAAATAATGCCTTTGAAAAGTTCATTTCAAATAGCTAGAGACTGAATGGGCTAATATTTACATGTACAGTGTAGTGGCTTTCGGTATGAATTTGGTGTGAATTTTTAATAGCACTGAATACTTCAAAATAAGTCATGCTCCAAACAAAACTCATTTAACACATGTCATAACAAAATTCTATTTGTATATAACACAGAAACAATGGTTGTCAGAATATTCTCAATACAGCTGAATTCAGAAGTAATCAAATATTGGACTTTGTGTTCTTATTTTCAAATAATTCAAATTTAAGAGACTAAGGAAAGAAATGTTTTAATATATAACTTAATAAGAATAACATGCCACTTCCAATACATATGGAGGGTATATACTTCCTCACATGAAATATTAAACATTTCTTTTCATATAATGATTTTACCCTCACTTGAACAAATCAGTTTTGACAAAAAGTTTTAACAAAATTGAGTTTTGAGTCAATACAATAAAGTAACTTGAAATAATGCTAATTAAAAATGAGACAAGCAAAGAAAATATTATAATTAAGCATGATGTTATATTTTAAATATAATAACCTGTGCAGAAAATTACCTCTGTCTTACAAAGTCTTGCATTTACATTCCCTCTAAAATGAATGAGAATTCCTGTTGCTCTGCATCCTTGCAAGAAATTGGTAAGTCTTTTTCTTTCAAATTTTAGTCATTGTAATATTTGTGTAGTGGTGTTTCATTGTTGTTTAATTGAAAATTTTGTAATAACATATGATGCAGACCGTCTTTTCATATGTTTATTTTCTAACTGCATATTCTTTGGTAAAGCTTTTGAACAGCTCTTTACCTGTTTTTAACTCAATTGCTTGTTTTCTTATTGTTGAATGTTAAAAGTTCTTTCCATATGTTGGATCCAAGACTTTTTTCAAAAATTTCTTTGGAATGTATGTTCTCCCAATCTGTGGCTTGACTTTTCATTCTAATAACAGTGTCTTTCACAGAGCATAATTGTTATACTTTTAATGAAATTATACTTATCAATATTTGTTCCATATAGCACTTTCAGTGTTATATCTAGAAGCTCATCGTCAAACTCAAGTTCATCTAGATTTCTCCTGTTTTCTACTAAAAGTTTTTATTTTTGCATTTTAAACTTAGATCTATGATTAACTTTGAAATAATTTTTGTGAAAGTTGTAAGGTTTGTGTATAGGCTTATTCCATATTTTGAACATTGATGTCCAATTCCTCTGGTAACATCTGTTGAAAACAATATTCTGTCTTTTTTGAATTGTTTGTGTACCTTTGTCAAAGGTCAATTGTATATATTTGTGGGGGTTTTTTATTATTGTTCAAAATATTACAGATGCCCCCTTTTTTCCCCATTGACCCCTTCTGTGTTGTGCATTTATGAGGTCTTTTCCATTAATCAGTGTTCTAAAAAGATACAAGAAAAATAAAAATTCTTTTTACCTTCATTTATTCTCTTATGTTCATTCCTTCTTTACATAAATCTGATTTTTTTCCTTGAAGCAAGAACCTAATAAATTAGACTTTTACCTTAAATACCACTTTAGTGTAAAATATTGTTATCTTCTTTCTACAAGAAATACATCTTTGAATTTTTTATCTTTTATATGGTTTTTTTTATTATTAAGAAATACATTGAAATATAATTACACAGTAACTATTTATTTATTCTTCAGCAGTCAAAAAGTGTTATTTTAACATGATTGAAGTATAGGTTTTATTACAGGTATTTAAAAATATCCAGAAGGTAAAATAATGTTTACACAATAGATCAGGCTGCAGAAGTATGTTTTCTTAGAATGCATATCTGTTACAAAGATTTATGGAGGAATGAAGATGGTGTATTCTGTCTGCCATGACTTCTCCCAGCAAGAAGTTCCTGGAACTCTCTACTGTCTGCTGTTCTAAATAGGGAAATCGCAGCCAGTAGACATTTCATCCTTTGATGTGCTCAGATGTTCCTGGTTTATCTCTTCTCCACATTTGGAATTTCCCATTTGGCAACCCATTCTCTTTCTTCCTTGGAACTTAAAGTAATGATCATTAAAAGCAATGACTTGGCTTTCCTATTTGAAAAGAATGGTTTGAATGAAGAATGAGTATTAAGTTGGAGATGGTTTGGTCTTTCCAGTAAGGCAGCACTAAATTAAAAAACCTGCTCTTTGTAGTCCAAAATACATGTCCTAAATTCGTTTTTATTGCTATTCTTCTTTTTCCTTATAAATTTTCTTGTCAGCATGCTTCCAAGACAATCTTATACTTCAGCTCAAAACACCATAAGCCCTCCATAATGTTCACATCTGTATTGTTTTTGCCAGGCACTCTAAGTGAACATTTGTGAAAACTCTGAGATATGGTGAAATAGTGAGATGACACACATTGGCCAGAATCTCTGCTTCTCATTAAATGTCTTTAAATATGATATCATTAGTTTAGTCATTGTTTTTCATGATGTATTTTGTGGTGAATTGTCACTCTTAATATTGTTTTTTTGTTGTTGACTGTCTCCATGGGTCATGAATTGGATACTAAGAACCAGACAGTCTGACTCCAGAAAAGTAGAAAGCTTTTATGAAAGGATTTTATTTACTGCAAGGATTTCTAGTACTGCATGATGCCCAAATAATAAAATACACACAGCAAGAACAATGGTGTATAAGGCTGTAAGCGTATTGAACTGGACAGGCATAGAATACTTTTATAAAAATCATTATTTTATTTTTAAATATTAATTTGTATATTGATAACAAAAGAAAATAAACATGAGCATTCAATTATCAACTTATAGTTAGCTAAATTTTTAAAAATGTAAGTCAAGAAGATTCTTTTGTCATAAGATGTTATATATTTTCTAATTCTCAGCTTATTAGATCAACCATATAGATTAATATTAAGCCATTTAGATATAATTTATGTTTCTTATTTGGATGAAAGGGGACTGAGCATTGTATTAATCAAAGTAGACATATCAGAAAGTTTGGAAATACATTACTATTTAATACATATTGCTCTTAATTCATCCTATGTATTCTTTGTAGTTTCACATACACTGCCTATTTCTATTGCCTCAAATAGTACTAATTTTTAATTTGCTAACCTATCAGTTCCATGAGGACTCTTAGGAAAGATCTAGTTTAATAAAGTACTAAATTCTAGAAAAAATATTTAATGATCTGGAAAAATACATACTAAAACTTACAGAGAACAAATACACTTTAAGGCTGATTTGGTGTTTTATGGTATCATATTGTATTGCTACAAACCACATCCATGTTTATGAGAGAGGAGCTGAATGATTCTATGGGAAATTTCCTATGATAATCATTATCTCTGCACTTTGATATAGAAAAGAGAGCTTGAAAATTCACTAAAGCTCTAAACTAATAGTATTTGAAATATAAAGATAGAAATTAACTATATTTTTAATGGCCTTATTAAATAAGTAGCCTAGATGGACATGTTCCCATACCCTTGCTCAACTTTCATCATCTCTATCCTGAACAAGTAGTGTATCGGTCAAGGTTCTTCAGAGAAACTGACCAATAGAGGAAGAGAGAGAGAGAGAGAGATGGAAAGAGAGAGTGAGCGCGCGCACGCGTCTGCATGTGTTTCGGTTTGTCTGTGTTGTGGTGGTATTCTTCAAAAAAAACAAAAAAAGAACATAAAGTGTAAAGAAAGATTGGCTAACCTAAACTTACATAATAAAAAATCATTATTGCCACCACTTACGTAAGTTGCTTGTATATATTTAACGGATTTGGCTCATGAAATCATGGAGGGTGGCAAGTCTGAAATCTGCAGGGTGGGCTAACAGGCTGGAGAGGTGCAGTTGAAGTCCAAAAGCACTCTGCTGCAGAATTACCCCAAAGGACGGTGTTTTGTTCTATTAAGGCCTTCAATCGATTTGTGAGGCCCACCCACATTATTTAGGCAATTTGCTTTACTCAGAGTCCACTGATTTAAGTGTAAATCTGATCCAAAAACATCTTCACAGAAACATTCATAATAACGTTTGACCCAATATGGTCACCATGGCTCAGACAAGCTGACACATAACATTATTCATTACAAGTACATTTATATATTTGTGACTATACAGTGAAGCAACTAGTGTATTTATAGTCTGCCAGAAAAGAAAGAGGTGGGGATAGACACAAACTGCTATACGACTTAAATCTTTTTTCTAATTTTTAGAACTGCTGACATAACAATATATATCCACTTTTTCCCATTTACCACAAGATCATTTTTAAGTTGTTAAAAAACTTGTGAAGTGTAAAGAAAAGTTAGCTAAACTATATTTAGTTGTTATGTACCATTGCTGTCTAGGTTTTAATGCAACCACTTACCTAAGTTTCTGTATGACACAAATGCAAAATAATTTATTTTCCTATATAAACCATATAGTGCCATTCCTTTAGTTTAGAAATGTTTATGACAGAATTTCATGAAGTTACTTCTCAAAAATTGCATTAAGGAAGATAAATAGCTTGAATAAATTTGCAGGATCAGGATATTAGTTCATTTTAACATTTATAATCATATTATCCTGTTAGAAGAATTAAAAACTACTATAAAGTTGAGAATTTAGTGAAAGATACTTATGGGAAGCTGTAATATTTAAATCCCTGTAAACATACCACATTTCCTGTCTTATATTTGATGTCTTGGTACTGCTATTATTTACACTTTAAAAATAGCTGTTATCATTGCTTAAAGTGTGCTGGAAACTGTTCAACATCAAAATCACATTTAATTATCAGAAGGACAGTGTAAGGCTTGACATAAGATCTGGAAGTCTGTACTACTAGGCCATGATTTAAATGAGATATTTTTAAGGCACAGTAAACATATCTCATCTGCACAGCTAGAAAAGAGAAAGCAAGGCTTGGAAAAATAGACCATCCATTTATGGTGGTATCTAGTGTACAACATTTGTGGACATTTGACATATTTTATGTTGCGTAATTGGTAGGGAGAAAGGCTGCAGATAGGAAAGAGCAGACACACTCCATAAGTGCTGACTGTCATTATTGTATCACTATCACCATTTAAAAATACTATACATTCAATACACATTTCTTTTATATAACATAAGTTAAATTGAATGCCACAAAATACAATGCCTTCTCAAGAAGATTAAAGTTAGTTCATTTGTTCATTTAGGGTATTTTCTCTAATTGTTCCTACTCTTCCTATAACAACATTACTACCTTTAGTAGCAGCTACAGCAACAGCAGCCAAAACCGTGATAGAAGTGTTAACATTTCTACTTACATTTTTATATTTTACTGTCCATGACTCTATAGATTTCTTATTTTTGCAAATAACCCTGATAAAAAGAGACTTGTCCATTCAATATGCTTCTGGTTTCACGTATTGTAAACCACTAAAATGGCACTCCCTTCTTGTTTTCTTTGCCATTATCTATAGTCTATAACACAATTATATTTTCATGTTTTCTTTTCAGGTCACTGGGATTTTACAAAGATATCACTGAATTTCTATGCAGCAACAATGACTTCTATTCTGTCAAAATGTATAGGTATCTATTTGCATTATTATGAATGTTTAAGATTCTAGACCTCAAACATGTAATTTAGGTCCACTGGCAACAGTGAAAATGCACGTACCATTATTTGTACACTTATTTAGGCAAAGATTAATAAATGCTCAATGATACGGCTATATAGACATAGTATTAATCTGTGGCTTTCTAAAAACCACCTCCTGAGAATTTCCACCACAGAACCACTATTTATGTATATCCTCATGCCGACTGATTTATGCTCTGATACAGATTGTACCCCAGCATCTTAAATGCAGCCCATAAACAAGTAACCATCCATCAATGTACTAGTAGTTTTGGGAAAGTTTATGTTTAATTACTAATAAGAAGCCTGTCTGGAGCAAAAGTAATGGGTCTTTATTGCTGTATTTATATAATCAAATATTAAAGAAATAGACTAGAAATCTACTTGATTCACTCACTGGATTGAATCTATGAGATGTCAACATTCTTTAATAAAATACTATAGAAATGCCTGATGAGAAAGCATCCAATATGATTTTGATATTCGAAAATAGCCAATAATTAGATTCCTTTCAGACCAGCAATTCACACATCATAATGTACATATTGTTTTTGTGGTTTTGCATACTGTATGTGCTTACCTTTCTAGAATATTTTTATGTAAAGTTACAATATGTGTGGGAAATCAGTGTCTGGGGACATAAAATGAAGAAATTATACAATGCTTTTTCTTTTATTCGCCTTCCCTCCCTCTCTTCCTCCTCTCTCTCTCTCTCTCTTTCTTTCTTTCAAAGGCATGCTACATTATATAAGTTCCATATGATAAGTACAGGAGACAAAAAAAATTTTAAATCGTCAATAAAATCTTTATAATTAGAGTTGTTCTGAGGCCAAAATTTGTACGATAAAAGTGGCTTTTTATATCAGTGGATAAAAATATAGAGGGTATTCTAACTCAGGAGTCACCATAATTAAATAAACAAAGAAACAAACAAAAAATAAACACACATGTTTTTCTATTAAAAACCCAGAAGTGATAGCATCTCAGAACAACATGCTTCAAGTCTGGTGCACTATCTTACTGATGAGTTGCTGGGTCTCAGTAATAAGAATTGATTACAGGAATCAAGGCAGTGGGGGAAGTGCGCCCCTTTGCCTTAGTCAGCCTGGGCTGCCATAACAAAATACTGGAGACCGGGTGGCTTCAACAGCAGGCTTGTGCTTCCCCACGGTTAGGGAGGCTGGGAGTCAGAGCAGCGCGCTAGCGGTCAGCCCCGTGAGAACCTCTTCCTGGTTTGCAGACTCCTGCTTTCTTGCTGTACTCACAGGGCCTTTCCTACGTACGTGTGGGAAATGTAAGTGATGAAACCATAAAAACCCTGGAAGAAAACATAGGCAGTAAAGTCACAGACATCCCACTTAGTGGACTTTTCACTGATACATCTCCTAGGCAAGAGAAACAAAAGAAAAAAATAAACATATGGGACTACATCAAACTAAAAGGCTTCTGCACAGCAAAAGAAAACAGCCTCAGAATACAAAGGAACAGGAACCCCACGGCCTGGGAAAACATATTTGCCAAGGATGTATCTGATAAGGGGCTAATTTCCAAAGTATACAAAGAACTCATAGTACTCAGCAAGAGGAAGACAAACAACTCAATTAAGAAATGGGCAAAAGACTTGAATAGACACTTCTCCAAAGAGGACAAGTGACACATGAGAAAATGTTCAACGTCGCTAATCACCAGAGAGATGCAAATTAAAACCACAATGAGGTTTCACTTCACACCTGTCAGAACGGCTGGCATCAACAAATCAACAAACGACGTGCTGGCGAGGGTGTGGAGAAAGGGGAGCCCTAGTACACTGCTGGTGGGAATGCAGACTGGTGCAGCCACTATGGAAAACAGTATGGAGGTTCCTCAAAAAATTAAAAATGGAGCTGCCTTTTGACCCAGTGATTCCACTCCTAGGAATGTATCCTAAGAATCCTGGAACATTCATCAGAAAGAATATATGTACCCCGATGTTCACAGCAGCACAGTTTACAATAGCTAAGATCTGGAAACAGCCCAAGTGCCCATCAGTAGATGAGTGGATAAAAAAGCTGTGGGACATTCACACCATGGAATACTACGCAGCTGTAAAGAAGAAGGAGCTCGTACCCTTTGGGACAGTATGGATGGACCTGGAGAATATTATGCTAAGTGAAATAAGCCAGGCAGTGAAAGACAAACGTCACATGATCTCGCTTATATGTGGAATCTAAAGAACTTAATAAACTGATGAACAGAATAGATTCAATGACATGGAAGCATAGAGGAGGCTGATGAATGTCAGAGGGATGGAGGAGGGCGGGTGGGTGGAGGGGGAGAGAGTAACCAAAGAATTTATACGCATATATGCACAACCCAAGGACACCGACAAGGGTGGGGAGAGGGACTGGGGAGGGGGAAGGGACAGGGTGGAACGAGTCATTGGGGAGAAAAAGAGACATCTGTAATATTTTAAACAAAAATAAAATTTTTAAAAAAATTTAAAAAAAATAAAGGGCACCAATCCATAAAGAAACTATACAATGTTTTTTCCTTTTTTTCTTCTTCCCTCCCTCTCTCTCTCTTCTTTCTTCTTTCTTTCCTTCCTCCCTCCTTCCCTCCCCCTTCTCTCCCACCCTTTTCTTTTTTCTCTTTTCTTTTTTCTTTTCTCTTCTCTTCTCTTTTCTTTCTTTTTTTTTTCTTTCTTCCTTCTTTTTTTCTTTCTCTTTGTTTCTCTCTCTTTCTTTCTTTGGAAGGCATGCTTTGTTATAGAAGTTCCATATAATAAGTACAGAATACAAAAAAATTTAAAAATCATAAATGAAATCTTTATAATCCTCATCCTCATGACCTCACCTAAATTTAATTACCTCCCAAAGGCTTCACCTCCAAACACCATCACACTGGTAATGAGGGCTTCAACACATGAATTTTGAAGGGACACATTCAGCTCATACAATCTCTAAAAATTCCCTGTGACTCACTTTTTATTCCCTGGAATCAAGCAGATAGCAGATAGTAGGTCCATCACATAAGGAAAATGAAGTATAAATAACTGAGTTCTAATTAATAGCTAAAAATCTTGATGCTCTGAACAGGAGCTCTTAGCCTTTCAGCTTTATTTCTCCTTATCTGGGATACACAGAGAAGAGAGATCAAACATTGAAAGAAAAATACAAGAAAAATAGCAAGACCCTTTAATAAGTACTAATCAGGGTATTGCTATTTAAGTAAACAAATAAAAGGGCTCTCATAAAGACCACAAGACATAAAAGAAATGACAAAGAAAAGAAATTTTGGAAAATGCTTTCTTTCTAATGTAGACAGCTCCTTGTCGATATTCTCTTAAAAGTTAATACACTTGAGGTAAGTTCAACTGTGAGTACAACTGATTCGAGTAAATAGAGAGAACTAAAGTTTATTATAAAAGAGCAAAGCACCATGTGATTCCAATAAATTCTAAAGAGCTTAATGTTCTTTAAAAATTAAAATGTTTATTTAAATATGAAAATAACCAAATACCTGGGTATTTTGATTATATACCTATGGCCAATTCATGCTATTTGAGTTGTGCAAAGCTTGTTTTCCTCAGGACATACAATCCAGTCTTGCTACTTAACAACAATATAGACAGAATTCAATGGAAGCTCAAATCCCCTCCAAGAGAGCAACTCTAACCTTTGCTTCAAAATTGTATTCTAACCATAAGCATTTATTTTCATTCCCTCTCAAACCACATTTTGGCTGAAAGAAAAGGAAAGTGTGAGAAACCCATAAAACCAATGGAAGTAGAAAAGCAAATTGTCAACGGCCTATCTTTCAAGTGACAAACTTCTACAAGACTGAGCTGGAATGCATCCTGGTGAAGTTGGCAAACCCAGGTGGCACAGGAGAGGATGAGTGTAGCAGTTAGGGCTCTTCTTCTCAAAAGATCCTCAGATAATATGACTCTTGTAAAAGGCAGGGGCAAAAGTTAGACAGAACGAACATGGAAGGTTCAGGCCCAGGATTCCTTCTAAACCTTCCTCCTGTCATTCTGTCTCTTAGGAGCAGCCTCCATGAAGTACTCTATAAATGAAGTGGAGATGATCCTCTGCCTCTTCTCACTGCGTGTGTTGGCACAAGAGAGAAACACGAAAAGGCTGCTTTGAACTTTATCAATACATATAGTAGAAAACATACAAAGAAAGATAGTTTAAAAATAAATGTAGCCCTGGCAGTTTTGGCTCCATGGTTAGAGTGTTGGACTGTGGACTGAGGGGTCCTGGTTCGATTCCGGCCAAGGGCACGTGCTTCAGCTGTAGGCTGGGGATGGGGGGCGTGTGGGAGTCAACCAATCGATGTGTCTCTCTCACATCAATGTTTCTCTCTCTCTCTTCCTTTCTACTTTCTCTGAAAAGCAGTGGGGAGGGTATCCTCAAATGAGGAATAATAATAATAATAATAATAATTAATTAATTAAATAAATATATGGCAGTACACAAAGCCAGATTAAATCTTTTTTACTTTTGTTCACATGGGCTGCTGACTATTTTCTTTATGAACAGTCCAAATGGAAGCTCTGTTTAGATACTACCTGCCCACTTGCCCACACAACCACACAGATAAATCAAGAGACAAAAAATAGTGAACAGAAAAATAATGTGACTAAAATCACTGACCTGGGGAGAAGGAGAAATAAAGTAGAAAGAACTGGATTATTTCCTCATGAGAGTATGCAGAGTTTCAGGTAATGTTTCAACATTAAGGAAGATCAGCCACCAAGAAAACTTATAAGAACACTTCATAAGAAACATGAGCATGATTGATATACGTGGAGTGGGATAATTAAACTTGGATAATGATTATATCTGATTTCTCATTTGGTGGGAGTTATGGTTGTCAGTTATTCTCAATTTTGTAAGAAAGAAATATTTAAATGTCATCATTTGAAAGTTAAAATTAATTACTGGAAGAATATAAATAGTATATAATTCCCCTATATTAATGGAAAACATAAAATTTCAGTCAATTCTGAAAAGTAAAAAAGAAAAGGTTACAAGAAAGCTTAGTAAATAAGATATATAAAAACATAACAGACGGTAGAGGTCAAATGTATCAAAACACTTAAATGGGATAATTTACGATATTAAAATGTAGATTTTCATATTATTTTTTAAGTTAGCAAAAAGCTTCAGAAATACACTTACAAAAAAAGGATATAGGTTTTGAACACAAAAGAACAAAGAATGCTAAATGGATAAGAACAACAGGGAAAACTGGAACGCTTAATCTGTGGCAAAATCAAATACTGAATATAAAAGATAAATTATCGATTATTTATGCTGCCAGCTAGCAGATTATATATTCTCTATGCTGCAAACAATAGTACATTAATACTTACTTTGAAAAGAAAAAAAAGTAAATAGTTGACTAAAACATTATTGGGAGGAACTCCCGAATCATGAAGGTATTCTGTAAAAAAGCCACATGCATAAGAGTTGCAATACTGAGTTTAAACATGTGATATCTTTGTCTGAAGGAGTGTGAGAGGCTTCCCACAGAGAACCAGGACAAGGGGTGCAGGGATGTGCGAGGCACAATCACAATGTGAACAAGCTGGACAGCGAAGAAGCCGTTTTCAAAAGTGACCCTATGTGACTGAAAACACTAGTACCGGACTGAGCCCACAGCAGCAGCTCCCCCAGCCCCCACCTATGTCTGTAGCAGTGAAATCTCTTCTCCACTTCCACTCCCCGTTGCCCAGTGTCCACTCAGCTTTACACACCTCAAGTCCCTGCGATTCTTAGTCAAAATGATCCCAAAAGGGCAATTCTGAAATTCAATTTACTGCAAAATCAACAGTGATGTGGCCTTATTAAAAACCCATAGTTCATAATAAGTGTAATCTATAGTTGCAGATGGAATTCAAGTTTTAGAGAAACAAATGAGTTACATCGTTAATGACTTTCTGTGCTCTCTCTTATCCCCAGTACTTACTTAGTACCCACTACTTGATGTGGAAACATCTTCTTTCTGCGTATGCACCCGCAAACTACTGAAGATATGAAAGGTGTTTGAATAAAAACTCTTAGAGTAAAAATGGATTTCGAGAATAAGCTTATATCCTTCACTTAAATTCATGTCTGCTTTACGATAATATAGTGGGTGTATTTACTACAATTCCAGTTATAATCATATCTAGCTACCATTTCAGCACAAAAACAATATTTTTGCATGCTTAGTGTATGAGGAGCATTATATATGCTGTATTTTCATATATAATTTTATTTGATTTTCATGAAAACTTTTGAGGTAGTTATTACAAGTCTAATTTTTAAATTGAAGGTTCCAGTTTGAGAGATTAAGCAAATTGTCAAGTTCTTATGTCTACAATGTGGCAGAGCTTGAATTTGAACGTATTTCAGTCTGAGGTCAAATACACGCTCCTAACGCCCTCATTACCTTGCTTTGCAAATTATCCTGTGAACAGAGACTTAAACTAAGTGAACTATTCTGTAACTTGTCCTTACCGAGGAGATACATCAATACATGCTCATGTCATCCAGAGGGAGAAGCAGATACCAAGTTAAAGCAGATGGTGTAACTGTGGGAACACCTATCTTCTGCTTTAACCTTCTTACATTTTTCTCTTGCGCTAACTATGCTATCTATTTGCCAAGTAAAAAACAAAACAAAACAAAACAAAACAAAACAAAAACCAGCTTTCAGAAGAAACATCCACCTCTGTGAAGGATCATCTGAGGAAAAAGAAAATGAGGAGGAAAGACTAGTGAATGTAGACTCTTTTTTCACTTATACTGTTGGACTGTATAATTTTCCCAATTCAAAAACTTAAAGGAAGTTTTTTTAAATACAAACCATTTCCTATGGGATTTAGGAAACAGTGTCTTTGTATCTGAAAACTAAAGTCCCGGATAATATCTGATATAGTTTCTCACTGCAGCAATTTTTGGTGTGAGAACATTAAATAACAGGCATTCTTTACGTAAGAGGCAGCAGGCTGAGTGTTTAGATAGTTTCCTCTATATTGTAAGGAATTTAGAAAGCTTCTTTTTCTGAAAAGAAGCTATACTTAATTATTTCTAAATTAAGATAGGATATTTTTGTGAACTTATCTATAATGAAATTTCTTTTGTACGAAAATGGAATAGAATTCCATAAATGTTTAGAGAATGGCAAGAAACCAATTAAAATTTCTTTTGAATGGAAAATTGAACTTGTACTTTCATGAAACTGGCTATGGAAAATAAGCCCATTAATAGAATAATACTTTAGTTTCATGACAAGCTTTCATCACTTTTAGACCGAATAGAATTAGGCTAACAAAATACTATGGGAATGTTGATTAAGTTGGATTAAAAGAGCTAAAATGAAAACTGCCAGCAAATATTTTTCTGTAATAAAGACTAATGGTAATTTTTACCATTAATCATATGATTTTGCCTTGTGTATTTTTGATAGTAATGCCAGTAAAGCCAAGCATCTGTGTGTCTAACAATTAGTAATCTTAAATTGTCTCTCCATTATTGTTGTCCCATCCTTTTGCATGGCTACATTTCATAACCTTTCACAAATAACCAGTTAAAACTTTATAGACAGCAGGTGGAAAAAATATATTTACAGCTTTAAGTTAAAATTTATCTTTTAAGTAAACCACTCCTAAAAGACACAGTGCCTTGATCTTACTGAATTTTATGTGTTTAAATGTAGACTTTGAGTAACAGCCAAGGCTGTGTGGGAAATCTTTCCACTAATAAACAAACAGGAGACTGAAAGCTCAGTCAACTACAGTATTTTTTCTCTAAGGTGAGGTTTTAATAGATAATTTTCAGTGCATTGACTTTCAGATTATAATGCTTTTATTTCAGAGTGTTAACATGATGAAGTCAAAGGAAGGAGTTAAAAATAAAATCCTGGCAAAATGAAAATATCCAAGTTATTTAGTTTCAGAGCTTCTATTTAATTTTGTTGTTGTTTTTTCCCTGAACACTGTAAATCATTCTCCAAATGAAAATGTTCTCTTTTTTCTTCTTCTTGAATCGGTACAGTTTATTTTAATTCAGCTGTTCATGTCTTTCTACAGGACAAGCAATAACCTACAATTAAATGCAGGTGTTTCAGAAAAGCATACCCCGTTCATCCTAATGACTGGAGATAACTAATAAAAACAAAGAAGAAAGAAGTAAAACCTAAATAATAGTGCCTGTTTAGTGAAGCATGAGATTCCCCCCCCCCGCCCCCAGTCATGAATATGAGGATCTGCTTTGTATTAAGGATGTGATTCCCTTGGACATGCTAAAGACGTACTATTTTAATTTGTTTAATAAAGAGAAAATTAAAGAATAGACATGGAAAGCATAGCCAGTCAGTTCTCAGGAGGAGGGAGAGGGGAAGAGGGGAGAGGGGAAAGGGGAGAGAGGAGAGGGACAGGGGACAGGGGACAGGGGACAGGGGACAGGGGAGAGGAGGGAAGGAAGAAAGATAAGAAAAGAGAAGAAGAAAAAATATGCTCACACTATAAAAATAATTAGGCTGTAATATTTTAACCCCTAAAATTTAAGACAGTGTGGCTCTCATACTACCCAAAGAAACAGAGGAGTTCCTTCTTACACAATATTTTGTTGATTGAGAAGTTGACATTATTATAAGGCGATTATTGTCTATTATAATTAAAAATGTTTCCACATTTTATATTTTATTTTTCTTCATCTATACATGAGCAGTGGATGAATGTGGCATACTCATGTTTACTTACAATATGTTATCTACATTAAAAAAATTTTGTAATTACCCAAGTAGATAACATGTACTCTTGAACCATTAAATTAAAAAAACAAACAAACCTAGGTTAACCAAAGACCTTATATGCATATATGCATAACCCATGGACACAGACAATAGTGCAGTAGAGGCTTGTAGGTGGGTGGGAGCGGAGTGGAGAGGGTCATTGGGGAGAAAAAGGAGGACATCTATAATACTTCAATAATAAAGATAAATTTAAAAAAACTAACCCAATGCACATTGTTATTCTCAAATTTATTTATTTATTTATTTAGAATAACCATCAAGTGAATTGATAAAATTAAATTCACAATAAAACTTCATCTATGAATTTGCTTTTGAGTAAAAACAGCCAAACATATATAAAGACGGGAAATACAGCACTGTAAAAGAGCATGGCCTTGCTTGCCAAATTTAGTTTTATTATGGCCTTAACCTACAGCTAAGACAGAATAAAAAGGGGTTCCTTAGCACTATAATCACTGAGAATATATAAATTTGTGTGTAAATGGATGTGGGCTTACAGAGAGAATTGCTGATATATGAAGGTTTTCAGTAGTTCTTAAAAATGGTGAATAAATTAGTTGTAATCACTTATGCAATGGAAGTCATCTTTTTTAAGACCCTGAAACCATATTTTACCCCTCCTTTCCTTTATTTATTTCACTCTTAAACTGAGGATTTTCAAAATACGTTCTAAGGTATATTCCCTATTTTTAACCACAGCAAGGTTTTACTTTTTTTAGGCATAGTGGTTTCAAATAAGATATCATTTAATAAAAAGTATTCTGAGGCTGGCTAACAAGAAATATATGAAAGTCACTGCTTTTAATACATCTGAGATTAATATTGACAAATGGTTTTGAAATTAATTTTTCTCCAACATTAAAAAAAATCACCTCCTCTTACTAAGTAATATTTTCCAAACCCACATATTATGATCTATTTCTAAACTCAATATTCTATTTTATTAATTCCTTTGCTTATTTTTACACCTATTCTACAGTCTGTGTTATTAGAGTTTTAATATTTGGTAGTGAACGGCCCACATTATTACTCTTCCATCTCAAAAACTATCTTACATATGCCTGACTTTTTCTCTTTCAAATCAATTGAGATTTATACAGATTCCAAAAATTGAGTTTCTATTCTTTTAAAAACAAATTATATTTTACTACATTTTGTTTTCTATAATGAGAATGATTCATTTCTCTAATTACTAATATTTCCTTAATTTTCACAGTACTATTTTATAATTCTCTTAGGCTAAGAAGTAGAATTCAGTGATAGTTAAAAATTTACAAGTTATAATCGGACTAATACAAGTTCAAATATCAATTATGTTATTTAAATGCGTAACTTTAAAAAGTTAAAACTATTCTTCACTCTTTATGAGGTAGGGCATTTAATCCTGTTTTCAGGAGGAAATGAATAATTTATTATTATGCATGTGGGAATGATGGTGAAAGAAGCCATATTTATTCCCACTTTTTTTCCTGATTCCATATACTGTGACTACTGGGTGGAGAGTACGATATAGTGGGATATTGCTTAATTCATTGAATTAAAGATGTCATCATTTATAAGAGGCTTATTTTTTATGTGTTATAAAAATATAAAATTAAATTGTCGATTAAACTATTAAAGAGTGTTTTCCCATCACATAGATTTTCAAAAATTAACTTTATACCTTCTAAATGAACTATTTTAAACATTGTATATCATGGAACCTAAGACAAACTATTACCATATATACTATTAATAAAAAATGCTTGCAAGTATATATTTAATATACCATTAATTGTAAGTTGCATCCTTATTCCAGAGATATTAAAAGGTGAAAAAAATGTGACTCTAACAACTGATACTATAAAATAAAGTGGGAAGGGGGATGATAATACTTAATGCTGAAATTGTACTCTAAGAAACTGAATGACAGAAATGTATTTTCAGCCTCTCTGGAAATCAGTCAATGTCTATTAAAATTTAAATGCTCATGCACTTAAACACAGTATGTTCAGTCCTGGGAATCTATTAGATCGAAATAAAGATCATAGTTCAAAACCTGTATGATTATTAATATTAAGTATAGATTTACTTATAGTACTGACATGAATGGCCAAAACACGTAAGTTTCTGTATAAGTTGTAATCATACACACAGCAGATTATTAAGGCAATAAAATAATTAGGATAATAAAAGATTATATACAATGACTTCAAAATGTACTGTTAAATAGAAAGAGAAAAACTTATATAACATAAATGAGTTTTTATTACACAGTAAAACTCCTCTACATGTAGTTCATATATTATTTCATTAGTATGAAGAAAGGGGTGGAGTAAGCTATATAAGCTATACTGGGGGAATAGATGGGATAGGTAAAAGGAAACATATTAGAGTATGTTTTTGGTAATCACAAATTACATATTGGAGAGTAATACATAATTCTATCTGTAACCATTCTAAAAATGTGTGACTATTGATATTATAGTTTCAAAAAACTAAAGGGATTGTACCAATGAAAATATTCACTTGATCTCTTTATAAATCTAGACAGATAAGAAATCTGGATTTCTATTGCTTCTGTATAACATCTTTAGTAAAGTTTTTGTGAAAAGGATTATGATTGCTATCTCCACATGGTGATCTACATCTTTCATCTTTATAAAGTTACCCCTTTGTGACCTTGAATTACCTTTAAACTATATATTTTTTGTATATTTATGACATAAACCACAAAAGTGTTTAATGAAGAACTGAGCACATATTACTATAGCTGATCTGAATTTGAAAGAAAAAGTATTTCAGTGTGTAAAAGAGATAGTAAGGGTAATAAGAAATGGTACACTCAACCATAATGTATCATTTAGATATTTTAATGTTATATTTTTAGTTATTTGTTAGGAGAATACATATTCTAATTTCCTCATATTATCTTAGAGCAGACAGAGTTTATACCAATATTTTGCAAGTTATAAGTACAGAGAAATATACTTACAGAATATAGGTTAGTGCAGGCTCAAGGCCAAAGTAAACAGATTGGAATACTGGACCCACAACTGATCTGTTTGTGATCCTAACAACTTAATTAATTTTGCTGTATCTCAGCTTTCTCATGTTAAATAAAAAAGAACAGTAATACATTTCTGTTGAGCTATTGTAATATTAAGTAGCATAAGAGCTATTTAATGAGAGAGTACACATTTCATTCTTAGAAAACAGGCTGGCAATTAGTAAACACTCAACAAATGTCAGATATTATTGTTGTCATTAGCCTCTCCACTTAAGAGTGCTTCTCCAAGGGATAAGTGGGCCTGGTAAGACAATGACAATTATTAGACCCAGTTTCTTTGATGGACAATGTTAACATATTAAAATAAACCAATTTACATACACATTCATCTCTCTCTGTTTCCCTTTTTTTAAATCTGCCTTGCTATAAACTACTTTCATGCCGTACACTTTCTTTGACATTAACCTCAATATTCAAACATTTAAAAAAATAAATTTCCCTTTTCTATTATATTTCTACCACTCAATGCGTAATATAACTAAGACCAAACATTAATATTGTGAACCAAGGAAAACAGTATAAAATGTATGTCCTCCCTAGAGTAAAGGAGACAAAACACCACAAAAAAGAAAATATGATTGTTGTCAGCCTGGCCAGTATTTCATATAGACTATGCTGGTTCTTTAGAATCTACAACCTGTAAATATTAACAATTTGGAGAAGTCTCTCATCATGAGATTACTTATAGCATATTACCTCTGACATCATAGCAAAATATCCATTTTGGATACTGCTTTTACGCTTAACAGAATTTAAGACATTTTAAGCTTCTAACAAATGTTAGAATTTTTCGTGGTAATTTCAACTAGTCACTAGATCTTACTCAATGCTTGTCTTCCCTTTAGGGTTCTTCAGCCATATTGTGTACTATGCACTCATCCTTTCAAATGATAACTGGAGATGACTCTAGCTGCTGAAATGGATGCCATGTTCACGTTCACTCCACACTCATTTTGGAAACTTGAAGGGATGTCCAGAACTGGTGCAAGATGAGATTACAAGAACAAGTTTTTGTTGTGTATTCAAAGCCTCATGATCTTGCTCTTCTCTCTGTACTTTCCTTTTTACATACTCTCCCAGACATGTTTTGCTGGGTCATAGTTACCATAATTGCTACTAAAATTCTTTATTTTGATGACTCTGGTCCTTATGAAAGGATCCCCATGTTTCAACATATTCTGAGCTGGGAATTACCTTCTGAAGACCACTGAGCTGAAGAATACCTTGAGACTTACAAATCTGGGGCCACCACGGGCCCAGTGAGAACAATGTATCTTAAATAATTTTAAAAATTCTCCATAAGGAAAATTCTAGGCCAAGATGACCTCGCTGGTAAACTCAACTAAATATTTAAAGATGGAAATAATATCAATTCTACATAAACTCTTACTGGAAATTGAACAGGATGGAATATATATCAACTCATTCTGTAAATCCAGAAACATCATGACACCAAAACCAGACTATGACAGACACTACAGGAAAATAAAAATTATTTAACAAAATGCTATAAACATTTTAAACATGATTTTAACAAATCGAATCTATCAATACAAAAAATAACACTATTACCAAGTATGGTTTCTCCAGGTTAATTTAACACTTATAAAATTAATTCACTATATCAAATAAATAATTAAAATATATTACTATGTCAATAAATGCAGAGAAAATAGTACAATAATTACATCCACTACTGATAGGAATTCTCAAAATGTTAAAAATAGGTAGAAATTTCCTAAACTCAATAAAAGACATTAAAAAAAAAATCTACAAATAACATCATACCTAAAGGTAAAATTATAATCCTTTACTCTTGAGATATAGAAGAAAATAAGGTCATCCACTCCCATCACTTCTATCCATCATTGTATTAAATATTCTAGCCAATATAAGATTAGAAAAGTCAGAGTGGCCGTTATCAACAAGACAAGCAATAACAAGTGTTGGAGAGGTTGTGGAGAGAAGCGAACCCTCATTCACTGCTGGTGGGAATGTAGACTAGTACAACCACTATGGAAAGCAGTCTGGTGATTCCTCAAAAAATTAAGAAAAGAGCTACCATACGACACAGCAATCCTTTTCCTGGGTATATACCCCCAAAACTCGAAAACATGTATTTGCTAAAATATATGCACCCCTATGTTCACTGCAGCATTATTTATGGTAGCCAAGACATGCAAACCACCAAAGTGTCCTGTGATAGAGCACTGGATAAAGAAAATGTGGTACATGTACATGATGGAATACTACTCAGCCATGAGAAAGGATGAAATACTGCCATTCATAACAACCTGGATGGGGCCTTAGATTATGCTAAATGAAATAAGTCAGTCAGAAAAAGCTAAGAGCCATATACGATTTCATTCATATGTGGGATATAAAACTGAAACTCATGGACACAAACAACAGTGCAGTGGCTGCCAGAGGGAAGGGGTGGGGGTGGGGGGGTGAAGGGGGTCTTAATATATGGTGACCAGAGAAGATATGTCTTTGGGTGGTGGGCTAGAGAGCAATATACAGGTCTTGAAACATAGAAACCCGCACCTAAAACTTATATTTTCATATTAACCATGGTCACCCCAATAAATTTAATAAAGTGTTAAAAAAAAGATTAGAAAAATAAACAAAAGACATCCAAATTGAAAGGATGATTTTTTTTATATCTTTATAAAGAGTATGATAATCTATTCAGTGGAATCTATAAAACCTATCCCTGGCCAGTGTTGCACAGTGGTTAGAGCATCGGCCAATGGACCTAAGGGTTATGGGTTCAATTCCCAGTCAAGGACATGCACCTGGTTTTCAGGTTCATCCCGGGCCCCAGTAGGGGTGCTTGCAGGAGGCAACCACTGCATGTGTCTCTTTCACATCTGTGTTTCTCTCTCTCTCTCTTTCTCTCTCTCTCCCTCTCCCTCTCTTTCTCTTCCACTCTCTCTAAAAATCAATGGAAAAAATATCCTCCAGTGAGGATTAACAACAACAAAAACATCCTGAACAGAAACTAATGTGAATTGAGAACTAAAGCTAATAAGTGAGTGAATGATATATCTTTGTACAAAAATTAATTGTATATTTTTATACAATAGCAATGGATAATCAGAAATTGAATTTGAATTAATGTTATTATGTAATAGCATCAAAGCGTGATATGCTTAGGGGTAAATTTAACAAAAAATGTAAAAGACTCGTACACTGAAAATGATTATAAACATTGGTATGATGAATTAAACACCTAAATAAACAAAGGATATGCCATGTTCATGGATCAAAAGACTTGATATTGTTAAGAGAACAATTCTGTCCAAATTGATATACAGATATTAAAGAATATCAATCAAAATCTCAGCATGTGCTTTGCAGAAATTGAAAACAGATTTGCAAATCTATATGGAAATGCAAAATCTTGTAATATCCAAAGCAGCTTTGACAAAGAACAGATATATATGACCAATACTAACAATTTATAAGATAGTATAAAGATATAATAATAAAAATGTGTTATTGTTATAAATTCAAACAAATAGAGTGATAAAACAAGACAAGGAGTAGTGATATAATTGCAGAGGCAAATCAGTGAAAATTATAGAATTTACAAAATGGGTGCCTGAACAGTTGAATATCCATACACACACACAAAAAAATGTATTTAGACCCATACTTCATACCACATAAAAAATTAAGAAAAAATTACCAGAGATCTAAATGTAAACCTTAAAACTATAAAAGTTTTAGAAGAAAACATGAGAAAATCTTTTACCATAGATTAGAGAAAAATTTCTTAGATACAACAGCAAAAACATGTCCGATAAAACAAAATTGATAAAGTGGACTACATCAAAATTAATAAGCTGCTTCTCAAAGGCACTACTAGGAAAATGAAAGAACAATCCACAAACTGGGAAAAATATTTGCAAACCACATATTTGATAAACAATTTATATCTAGAATATGTAAAAACTTTAAACCCCAAAAATAAGAAAAACGAAAAGCTAATTTAGACTGGGTAAGAGATTTGAACACACAACCAAAAAGCATATGAAATATGGTCAAAAAGCACTGATCTGTTTTAAAAAGCAAACTAAATGACATACTGCTACACATCACATAGAATGGCTAAAATTTTATAGACCAAGCATAATAAAGTTTAGTGGGGATGTTAAGAATTCTGATTCACCGAAAGAGGAAAATAGTTTGGCAATTTGTTTAAAAATTAATAATGCACCTACCTACCATATAATCTAGCCATTCTGTTCCTCAGTATGTAACTAATATTTATGTAGGCACATATTCATACTTTTGCAAGAATGTTCACACTTTATGTATAATAACCCAGGATGGAAAATAGTACAAATGTTCATCAACAGTTCAATGGACAAACAAATTCATACAGCCATACATTCAAATATTACTCAAAAATAAAAAAATATATGCGATAAGATGTATGGAAATCGCAAAACAAAATACTGAGTAAAAGAAGCCACATCCCTCATAATGTGTATTATACAATTTCATCGTTATAAAATTTTACAAAGTGCAAAATAATATACATAAATACAAAAAGCAAATCAGTGAATGCCTGGAGATGGGGACAAAGGTAGGAAAAGAGAGAAAGGGAAGAAATTCAAAGAGACATCCAGAAACTTTGGAAGGAAATGAGTATGTTTAGTATCTTTTGGTAGTGGTTTCACAGGTGTGTACATATGTCAAAATTTAAATTGTACACTCTAAATATGTGTGATTTATTGTGTCAGTTATTCTGCAACAATCTTGTTAGAAAGTTGGAACTTTAGATGTATAATTTTAAGTTATTTTATAATACTTACAGTATTGGGTAGCTCTCTTCACAAGTTCCTGAAGAAGACATCTGATGTTAAGTAAAATTCTAAATGAACTCCTCTATCTGGCACTGCAAAATAAAATATTGGAATGAAAAAGTTAACACAGCCTGGGTATTTAATAATGAAAATTATTATTAACAATGAGTAATATTTATTCAGTATTTAGTATGTATTAGGTACCTTTCTAAGAACATTCCATATATGTTATTAATGTAATTCAACACCATGCACATTTTTCTTGAGGGAATACTGGATTAACATCTTGATAGCCCACTGTACTTTTGGAAGTTTTTCCATGCCATATTCTCCTTTTACCTGAAAAGAGTCTGGATGAATAACCTGACTTTATTATTTCCAGAGCCTGGTCCTGCAGAGTCATGGCCACTCTCTTCCAAGATATAATTTACATATGCTCTAATCAGGAAGCGAATTAAATAATATAATACATTTTATCTCTGTTCCCTTTGGGAAAATTATTCATGCATCCTACTTTTAACATTTTGATTAGGCTATAGGGAAAAAAATATTGCCTTTCACCGTAACAGCAGAAAGTAGTAGCGGATAGGTTATAATTAGCTATCATTACTGTCAGTTATCTCTAGTATCTATGGGATTAAGCCTCATTTAACCCTTTGGAAAGAACTCTGTAAAAATTCAAGAAGCTTAAACATTTAGAAATATCTCCTTTTGTCTGCTCATTCCATATTGTCTGAATCTCTCCTCTATTGTTCCTGAATATGGAGATCAATATTTCTATTTTGAACACTTAGTAAATAACAATGTGCTAGTTTAACTCAACTGATTTTAAATAAAAGTCTCAACTTGCTCTCACAAGTCTCTTCCTTGTCATGATATTCATCTTTCTCTTCTTAACTCACCTATTATCTAATATGAGAATTGCAGGAGATTTTATTAAGAAAGTCATATTAAGCAGGAATATAGAAGGAATAGTATTTCAAGGTTGCTTCGTATGCATTGATTTCCATAACTTTTCTAATTTCTGCTTTAGCATTTCATATCATTTTATATTGCAAACATTATTCATCAGCCCTAGACATTTTAATTTCCTGATTGAAGAGGTATCCTTTAGATCCGGTTCATAACTTCATATTTAACCAACACACAATTTACCCTAATTTAGTCAGAATTTAATTTAATCACTTATATGTAATATTGAAATATCTTTGATATTTTATTCAGTTTTCTTTCAAATTTATAAAACTGTTACCTAAATGAAATTTAATTATATTTATATCTTAATACTCTTGTCTAGTACAGTACAGCATGTCAAGTATTGAACTTTAATTCAAACAACTCTATAAGGTGTTTTTAGTATTTATTTTATCTACTCTTCATGCTTTCTATATCTTTAATATTCATATCACATGATTATTTTTTCCAGAATTTAGGAGATCAGTTACTTTTCAAGAATCTTATTTTTCATTATGTAAAAAATTCATTAGTAGATAAAATAATTGATTTGTCAGAGAAAAGTAATGTGGAAAATATGCTTTTAAAATACTCAGATCTTAAAATTAAGAAGAAATATGTAAATATAAAATGAAAAACTTGTTATATTTTGTTAAAGCTTTAAGTATTTGTCAACATAATTTATAAAATCAAGACCAACACTCCAACTCTTATTCAAGGTATAACTCAAACTAATGTCAAAAAAGTGGGATAAAAAGGTTTTCTATATGAAATATATTCTATATTAACTGAATATTAACAAAATTATTTTTAAAAATTCATAATCAAATGGTCTCACTCTAAACAAAAGAGGTATCTGCTTTTTTTTTTTCTACCATACTGCCAAGATTACTGAGTGCCAAAGAGAAGCTCGAGATAGCACACAAGGTATTAAATTCTGGCCCATCTATAACATAGGTATATTTAAAATTTTAAAACATAAGTCTTAAGCTGAGATTTACAAAACTATATGGGCTGATACTATTTGTGATCATTCTCCAGTGAAATGGAATCCAAATGCTTACTACATCATGAAATTTTAATGACCAGGGTAAAAGTTTTGAATCTTGACTGCTATTTATTGGAAATTTTATCACTGAGGGTTGGGAACTCTGACATTTTAAATTTCTGGAAACATTTAGAAAGGACATAAATATACACCCAAATTTTAAAATATTTTCTGTCCATTTAATTATATGCTGAGTTTTTAAATGGTTAAGTATAAATGCACAAAATAATATTTTAGTTCCCATCATTGAGTATCTGGGGGATGGGGAGAGAACCTATAAAATTAATTTCTGTAACCTTCCTAGCCAAAGATAAATTTGCCAGAATAATTTTAAGAAAAAATAAACATATAGTACAGGTATCAATTCTGAAGTTTATTATTATAATGAAATTTAGCAGAACATCATTTGATACAATTTTTCTAGATTTCAAAAAATAAATGTTGAAATCTTCAATCAGAAAACGACTATGCTCCTAAGAAAAAACCTACATGGTTTGACAATTATGTTTTTCTAAGAGTCAGCGAATTCTTTCCTATAGCTTTTTTTTTTTTTTCTAATTAGAATAAAAATAAAGTTAAAAGCAGGGAAAAAGTCATCATGAAGTAGGTGGCAGGAAATTAGCAGTGATCTGTGGGTATGTTATTATGTCTATGACAAGTTCAAACTTTACTAATTACTGAGATATCCTATTTGTCCCGGTATTTTTAAGCTATATAATAGATGGTGCCTGTTTTTTCAATCCAGCTTACAATAAAGAGTTTAACATTTTTTTAAATTTATATTTATTCTTTTACCAAACTGTCCATTAATAAAAATGTAACAACTATATGGATTTGACGGAAAAAATCTTTGGCTTATACATCAGAACATCCATGGAAGGCAATAAAATTATATACTTAACAATCATAAGAAAACAGCAGAATAACTATATAAAAACAAGTTTTGATTTTACATAAATTTAAGAATTTAAATCTAAGAAGAAGTTAAAATCTAAATTCTAGTCATATTAATGCTTAGTTGGATTAATTAAAAATATTCCAAACAATATTAATATTTATATAAATAAATCATAATTAAAATGTTTAAATCCTATTGATGAATTCTGAAATCATCCTCCCATGATGTATAAGCAAGAATTACAATTTTTAAAAATAGTACTTTTTGTAATATAATACATTAATTATTTCTTCAATACTGAAAACATAATTTGAATTTCCAGAGGTATCTTGAATTCTTTTAGGCGAAATGACTCCCCATCAGTGCAATTGTACAGTGGCTTATAGCACATCTCTCTCCTAGACTTTCATCCATATAAGCTTCTATGTAACTGCTGATCTAATAATTTATTTCACTTCTCTCTGTCACACACACACAGAGCACCCCTCCCCACGATATTATCAGTAAGACAGCACAGAGAATATATACTCAAAAATTTTATACCTTTGATGAAACTCACACTTATATTTCTTTTAAAAATTACATAATTAAAATATTATATGTTATATAAAACCTCTTAAGAAAGAAATTCTTTCAGAAAGAATTCTAAGAATATGGAATATAAGCTTGAAAAATTAGAAGAGAAAAGAGACTATAGAAATAACATATTGCAGAAATACAGATTTCTTTTAAGGCCTCAAAAAGAGAGAACAGTAACTGCTCAAAACAGTTAATGGTAATAAACATCAGATCAAGTGAACATGAACAAAATAAAGAGAACATAAGTAAAAAATTGAGTTGCTTAGAAAGACATTTCACAGGGGTGTATGTTAGTCAAATATAGCCTATATATCTAGATTCCCAATATATACTGATATTACTATCAAACAATATTAAATTTATGACAGACCTAAAGAGCGAAGTGCATACTTTGTACTACACACTCTTCCAAGCCCAACATTACATGACCACTACCAAAGCTGACTAACTTTAGAACCACTTTTTGCAGTCATGAATTATACAATGAAACGCCTGTCATACTAAAAAGTGCATTACAGAATTTAAAAGCAAACAACCATCTCAAACACAATCAAATACAATAAGGAATTTATTTGCCAACAAAACCTGTGATAAAGAAAGTGAGAGGTTTAAATATACATAATACAAAAGGGTACCAAGGAAATGATCACAGATAGAAAAACATAACAATTTGAAGAAGAGAATACAAATACATACCCGATGGCATGATTGAGGACAAACATGTAACAACAAAAAAAGCAGCAGCTACACGTTGAGTACAGCGGAACAAGATGAAAGAGTCACAGGTCTTGATGATCTGACAGAAACCATAACAGCCCTGGGCAGACAACCTGAGTATGATATATAAACCTGTCTGATACACTATTATTTTGCTCTATAACATCAATCATAACTATACAAAATTAATAATACAGTGAGCTAATATGATAAATCAACAAAGCAGCTCTCATTGATATTGAACTAACATATAATAACGTCAACTGCCATTTTCCTTAAAAATATTAGCCCAGTAGGCTAATCAGTTAACATGATTAAATAAATATCACATGCTCAAGAGATTAAGAAGTACAAATTGGCAGTCACAAAATAGAGGGATGTAAAATACAGCAAAAGGGATACAGTCAATAATATTGTAATCACTATATATGATGTCAGGTGGGTGCAGGATATCATAGGATCACTTCACAAGTTACATAAATGTCTAACCACGAGGCTGTACAGCTGAAACTAAAATAATATTGAATGTCTACTGTAATTGAAAAAATAAAAAAAATGTTAAGAAAATGGTATTTTGAATGATGCACTTATGAACAAAAACTGAAAAAATAGAAATAAAGAAATACTTAGAGATATTAACAATTAACAGGTTTCTTAGCATGTACACCACTATTGTCATAATACTTATTTTCAACAGATGTAATTAATGGGCTGCACTGACACTGGATAGGGAAATAAGGCGCTGGAAGCTGGTACAATCTAACTCCATTTGGTTGATGAGCATGTTGAATCTGTGGAGCTACATGAATAGATCCCATGGTGAAAGGGCTGATTTAGTGATTTAAAAGTAATTCCTATAGTTGGGTTTGAAACTAGGTTTAATTGCCTTCCAGCTTTGGAAATGTGCAAGGCCCATGAGATTTCAGCAAATTACAGACATAAAAAATGAACACATAGAAATTGACTTGATAAGGATTTATGATGGGTTTCTGAGCCAGTTCAATTGTGGACCTTGTCATGATTCAATAGTGATATATATATGCTTAGACATAAGATGCCAACTAAAATTATATTTGAAATGTGAAACAAAAGAAAATATTAATTGGCTAAGGAGATTCATTTTATTATACTGACAATTATATGTCATCCTATTTTTTTCCTTTTTCACTTTGCAAAAATGCATGATGAATACATTTGCATGTGATAAAGTAAAGAATGTGAATTACAATAATGTAGCCAGTTGAATTGTGCTTATATCAAAAGTGAAAAATAGCATGCTTAATCCCACATTGAGTCCACTTAATGAGAAAGCTGGCAGGTAGACATTTTTGTCTAAAGATTTTACCAATGACACTTTGGAATATCTACTAACTACTCAACTTACAAAATAATTGAGAATGAGGAATCTGTCAAAATGGGGGTTTCTCAGATTTAAAGTAAGAAGAAAGTTATGGAATTTTAATATACTATTTCATGTTATCTGTTATGTCAACTATTCAAAGAGATATGATTATCCTTTCATTTGCATAGTCTCAAAGAATATTTAATACTTTGAAGTCAATTTGATAGGTTGACAATAGTCTATGGCATGTTTGGAGCCCATATACTTATCATCTCATAACAGGACACTAGTGAATTATTCTTTTCTTAAATCCTGACATCAGTATTCACACCTGACAGGTACATGTCATTTGCGGGGGTTGGGGTGACACTTTCATCCATATGTCATAATGGCATAATGCCCAAATTTTTGGTCAGTTGAAGTATTTCTCTGGAGTTTAAATAATGACTTTTCATGCTTTAAACTTTTAAAGTGATTTCAGTGCCCTCAAATTTAACAACTAGCTCCTTCAAAAATTCAAATACTCTGCTAATAAGTACAGGGAACAATGTATCAATAAGTACATGCCTTTTATTTTTAAAATATGGTCACTTATGTGATTTCAACAGTGGACACTCGACCTTCTCCTTTTTGTTGAGATTACTCAAAAAAGTAGCAGTATTCACAAATCTAGGATGGATCCTGTTACCTACGCACCTTCCCCTATAGAAATAGAATGGAACAAGTGACTCAAGAGGTTACTTGGCAATATTTTGACACAGCTCCATAAATAATAAGAAGCATCTAAGACATGCAGGCAGAACAGTTCTCATAAGATTCAAGGAAACTGCTTGTTCTGAAGTTTATTTTTTTTTAAAGTCACTCTACACATCTGCATTCATTCTTAGGTGGGTAATTACAGTGGGGAAAGGTTCGGTGAGCAGGAACAAAAAACAATGTATTTTGTTAAATCCTTGAGTATTTAAAAATATTCTAAAATTTTGTTCTCCATGTGAGTGGTGTGTCTTGCCTGATATTTGCATTTTCCTAATAAGGACAAGCTTATTCTATAAACCGTACATTTTTGAATGCAGCATGAGTTATTTCAGTATATGTAGGTACCATTGTGTGATACAATGCAACAACGTATTACTTTATTTCATAGCATGGCCTTGTTACTTCTTAATGGATAGGCTTAGAATTATTGTACTCAGTGCTGCCCAGCAGTGCCAAAGGAGCTTGTAATCATACCCCCGCAGCAAGTGGCACCAGAGAAAACCCAGAGAAAAGGCAGACCCTCTGTGTTGAAATGGATGACCCTGTTCTCCTATTCACCAGGCAGTGGTGGGGATCATCATTAATTTTAGTTCATTTTTTTTTTTTACTTCTAATCTAAGTTCCTTCTTGACACCTCTTGAGATTATATGAATTATTATATCAGCAGGTATAAGGTACTGAAGCATGCAATTTCATGCAGGGAGAAATCAAGCAGTTGAACCCTTAAAATTAATGCAAATAGTCTGTTTCTATTTAAGAAGGAAAAGAGGGGCAACCTTGAGGAAGAATTATATATAGAACAGAACTGTTTAAAATCTACACTTAAACAATGAATTGTTTTAATCAAAAGTAATTACATTGTTTTTCAAAATTAATGTGTGTTTCATGTGTATAAATTCATTGCAAACTGGCTATAAAAAGACCAACCCAAATATCTAAATTTACTTTTATTTTCATTTCTTATCAGTACAATGTTTGTTTTCAACCTGTTTTCCAGCAGGCCAACAGACACTTGTGAAATCCATTTTTTTGTACTTGTGATTCTGTGTTTTTAATAATGTAACCCATATCAACCGGAGAGAAATGCATTAAAGGCTCCTGAAAGCATTATTCACCTCAGTCACAAACGGCTTCTCTAGGTCTAACTTAAGTCATTACTGCCTTAACTCCAGGTTCTGTTCTTGGTGGTGGGTAAAAATATACTGTATTCATCATAAAACATATTAAATCATCTTTCATATCACTAAGAATCTTCTCACAGGACATATTAATCTTTTGTAGAGTTTTCACATGGTCTGACATTCTCTGATTATTTTTCTCAAACCCAGTGTTCCCCAATTTCCTCCTTACTTATTATTGTAACACAAAAATGCATAAATTGTGGATTTCCAGTGAAAGCTGTTCACACCTGTACTTTGTTTAGGTGGAATTTATTTTTCATATGGTACTAAATACCCGGGTTCTCATTTGGCTATGTGTCCCTCCAGAAATCTACAGCCTTTCCCATTCTCAGTATCCACCTATGAAAAGAAGGTAATAGCCTCTGTCTTTTTCTCAAAATAAATCATTTTATAAATATCTTAGTATATTTTAAGTTTCAGGAATTATTATGGTAAAGGCCTCATAAGGTAGACATATAAGTTCTAGAATATACTCACAAATATGTCATTGACTTTTATCAACATCTGATTACAGAAACCAAAGTCACTAAATATGTTTTCAAATACCTATTTTTCACATTTGTAATCATTTTGGTTGTGGCTTAAAGAGCCCTTATTAGATGAATGAATAAGCTAGTATTATGGACTGTTTCAAAATGCACAGCATCAGTATTGTCTCTGACCCTAAAACAACACAAGGAGAATGGCCTATCATAATAACTGCAGAATATACAACCTCTTCCTAGTATGAGCTGACGTTATTGTTTACTGCTTGCTTTCCATTGCAAAATAATTATCTACAGCAGATAAGATCACAAGCTGGTTAATATCACAAGCCTGCCCTTGCTGCTAATATGATCTTATCAGTCACTGACTAATCACTTTCTAGAGAGGAGTATCAGCTTGTGCTTTTTTTTTTTTTTTAAATAGATCCTAAGGTGAGAAGCAAATACTATACACTACAATATTAAAATAAGCTTTTACTTTTTCTTTGTTAAATTTTTTGCTCACAGAGCATGTGTTTAGCTCATAGGACTGTTGCCAAAGGCAGAGGTTTAATTCCATGTGCTGAAATACATCATCATGTTTTGGCATAATTGCATTTCTAATGGGCTCTCAGAAAAAGGAATGCATAAGTGCCAATTATAGCATGGTACAAATAAAGCATTATTATGTGCTCCGGAACAATCTGCATAATGGCAATATAGTCATATTATATTATGATCAGTTATTTCTATTTCCTCTATTTGAATCTCTCTGTCAACAAATGATTTTTTTAAAGGAATGCCCCAAATGTGATTTGAATGCTATAAAGATAATAACTTGTCAATGATGTATGTAAAAAAAAGTATAAAATGAGATAGATAGTCCCAAATACAAATATATATATAAGTACCCATAAAGAGCTATAGATAGGTAACAGATATATGCAGATATAGATGTACAGGGTGTCCAAAAAAATGTACACTCTTAAACAGCTGATAGCTCAATTTTGAAAATGAAATGTGTTTTAACAAACACTGCCTTTATAATTATTCAATGTGTGTGTATACATTTTTGGGACACCCTATGTATCTAAAATGCTCTACCACTTCTCTGATTTTAGTATTCAATTATTCAGATTACTGTATTACTAATCAGAAGATAACTATGAGTAACTAGGTCCAACGTAGTTGATCTATGAGACAGAAAGTCATGGTAACCAAACACATTCAAAGCAAATATCACAAATAATAATTCAAAAAGAAATGTAAAAATAAGGAATGATCATTCTGTTATCTGTGTTTATGAGATATTTTTGTCTTGTTTGTTTCTTGCTTGCAATTTTATACTCCACATATAAGTGAAATCATGGTGGTTACCAGAGGGAAATGGGGTGGGTGGGAGGAGGTAGTAAAGGACAAAGGGGGTTTGAATATATGGTAACAGAAGGAGATTTGACTTTAAGTGGTGAACATACAATTCAATATACAAATAATGTATTAAAGAACTGTATACTTGAAACCTATTCATTAGGTTTTAATTTAATTAACCAATGTCACCCCAATAAATTTAATGAAATAAAAAATTAGACACAAGCACCAAAATTAAATATAAATTGTTCCTAACGTTTGACAGAAAAATTCATTTATTGCTGATATAATACTATGCTAGAGGTGAAAAATATATTACTTAATTTCTTCATGTCAAAATGCCTTAAGCGCAGTCTCTTACAGTGGCAAATCAAGAGGATGTTCACACCAATGTCAAGCACTGGGAACTTGTAGAGTATTTCCTGGTCTTGACATAATGACAAGTCACAAAGAACTTTTTTCACTTTAGCCTTACCAAATTGGAAGCTATTTGACAATATGGCAGCATTATACAGAAAAGGATCTTCTAGAATAAAGGGAGGCCAACCATAAAATGCTTGTGATAAAATGACCACTGTTTTTGGAGTGTTGCCCTTGAGCAACAATTTAAATCTGTCTGTGGGGAAATGGCCTCTTTTTTCATAATGACAAATTATTGATTTTAGTAGAAAATAACTTAAAACTTTATTTAAAAGCTTTAGTTTTACCATTGCAGATTTATATTAAGGGGTATTCAATAATTCCAAACACTGAATATTCAAACAATATTAAATATAAAAAACAAATAATAAAAACCTATTTCATGAAGGAAGCTCAAATGATACATTTTCAGAAAAAAATAGAGAGAGCAAATATTGCAAAAAATGCCAGAGAAAATATTTAGAAGAAAATGGGATAGCAATGTGAGGAAATAAAGGGACAGATCATAAATGAGAGAAACCAACTTATGTAATATACACTGTATAAGAGTCAAGAGCTTTTTGAAATCTTCAATGGAAATTTTCTAGTAAAGGAAAAGTAGCCTGGCTGGTGTTGCTCAAACTCTGATCCAGGAGATCCTAGTTGATTCCCAGTTAGGGCACATGCCTGGGTTGCGGGGTTGATCCCCAGTAGGGGGAATGCAGGAGGCAGCCAATCAGACTTTCTCATCATTGATGTTTCTATCTCTTTCTCTCCCTCTCCCTTCCTCTCTCTGAAATTAATAAAGACATATTTAAAATAAAAGGAAAAGTAATTATGGATCTGTTCAGAGGCTTAAATGGTCAACTATCTTACTACTGGACTATCAAACTTCAGGAAGCATCAAAAGTTACAAATGTCTAACTCAAAATTGACTAACTCTTGAATATAAAACATGAAACCATAAAACTCCAAATAGAAAAATTAGGGAGAAGCCTCCTGACATAGATCTTGGAGATGATTTTTTTTTTGTATTTGACACTAAAAGCAAAGGGAACAAAAGCAAAAATAAGTAAGTGGGACTACATCAAACTAAAAGCCTCTGCACTGCAAAGGGAAAAAAAATTAAAAGGCACACTACATATCTATATCATATAGATCATATATCTAGTAAGGGGCTAGTATCCAAAATATATAAAGAAATCACACAACTCAGTAACAAAAAATAAACAAATAAACAATCTAAGTGAAAAAAGGGCAAAGGATATGAATAAGCACTTTAACAAAAGGGACATATAGATGGCCAACATAAAAAGGTGCTCAACATCACTAATCATCAGGGAAATGTAAATCGAAACTGCAATGAGGTATCACCGCATGCCTGTTAGAATGGCTATTACCAAAAAGATTGGCAATAACAAGTGTTGGAGAGTATGTGAAGAACAGGAAGCAATTTAAATGTCTGTGATGAACAAATTAAAAATGTGAGGGGTGTGTGTGTGTGTGTGTGTGTGTGTGTGTGTGTGAGAGTATAATGGCATATAATTCAGCCATAAAAATGAATACAATTTTGCCATTTGGGACAGCGCAAATAGGCTTGAGGGCATCACGCTATTTAAAATAAGTCAGACAGAGAAAGGCAAACACTGTATGATCGCACTTGTATGTGGAATCTAACAACAACCAAACAATAAAACGAACTCATACAGAGAACACACTGATGGTTGCCAGAGGTGGGGCAAAGCTGGGAGCTCAGGAAAGTGGGTGAAGAAGATCAAAAGATACAAACTTTAAGTTATAAATAAATAATTCTTCAGGATTAAATAAAAAGTATGGTGACTATAGTTAATAAAAATATATTGTATTTTAAAGTTGCTAAGAAAACAAATCTTAAAAGTTCTCATTATAAAAAAAATTGCAACCATGTGGTGATAGTTGCTAACTAAGTTATTTTGGTAATCATTTCACAATATATACTAATATCAAATTGTTATTTTGTACACCTGAAATTAATATTACCTGTCAATTATATCTCAATTTTCTAAAAAGCTACAAGTAAAATTTAGTGTTCATGGTCACCAAATTTTATGTGGTTTAATTACCTTGTTCTAAAGCATCAGATTTTATATTTGCACACATATATAGATGCTATTTGTATATCCATGTGATAGCTGTATGTTAGAAATTTCAAGAATAAATATTGTCTGTAAAGAGATTTTTTATAAATGTATACACATGTAGAAGTTATATTTGTAATAATACATTAATTTGATATCAATGAGAAAAATAAAATACATTGTTGGTATTAATTAAAGAATACTTAGAAAGGAAAAGACGTTTCCCCTTTTTTCACCTACAAGTGAATGTTTCTTCTAGCTTTAACTATTTCCTATAAAATTAAATGCCTTTAATTTCTGATGCTAAAGAGCAGAGAGTATCATATAATTTTCTATATTTCTTTTTATACTAATAATAAACTGTAAAATATCATTAACATTAAAATTCTGTGGGTTTTCTGTCAATGTTATTATATGTGTACTTTTCCAAAAATAAACAATCCTTCTTTTTAGCTCTTTAACCATATTGTGAAAGCATAATTGTATTCTGAGCATTCTTGGTTGATATTAAAATGATCTGTTAGTTACGCCTATGATAATATCAACCTTTCTGCATTATATACTGTATTTAGATTAACTCACCCAAGAACTTCAGATCAACAATGTGTTCCTGCCCACCTTTCTGTCTCTAAGAGTAAAAAGAGGTAGGTTTATTAATTTGTTAAAATATCTTCTCCATGTCTTACAATAGGAAAGAAAATTATAAACAGAACATTTCACAAGTGACTATTATGCTTTTAAAGGCATGCTTGAAAATCTTACTGATTCTACAAGTAAAAGTGAGTCAGGGTTTTTCAGCATTAGAGCATATAACAGGGAATTATGACTGTTCACATATCAGATACATCTGAATATTTTATGTTTACTTGCCTATAGTTCTCAAGACTTACTTTATATAAGCTATCTCTGAAGTAATTTATCAGTCAAAAATTCGCACACATTTGTTTAATTAGCACCCATTATGATCTCTTTGAGTTTACACAAAAGGCTTCTACAACATGCCTCTTCTTGTTTAAACTTATTCCCTTTCATTGGCTGTCTTCATCCTTTGATCTTCTATACATGTGACCTTAATCTACAACTTTTTATGTGTTTCATTCTGACTGGCATTAGTTCCTTCATTCCTTCCATTTGTTAATATTTTTATTTCTAAATGCCCAGTATAAAGATCTCTTGTAGGTTTTCCAGCTTATTTCACTCAAGGATGCTAACTATTGTCCCTGCAATAGAGGGTTCAGAAGCTGTTCCTGACAAAGAGGATAAGGGAGGATGCAGAAACCTTCCCAAATCACCACATTTAAAATGTTTTGGGAATGGGTATTATATCTAAGATTCACTGATGATTTTCTTTGATTGTATCTTTTATATAATTTCATCTTTTGAAGGCTGGAATATCACTGGAGTAACAACCATAATATATTGCTCAGCATGTATTTTACATGGAAGAAGTTTTTTCCCAAAGTTTCCACAAATAGCTAGATGTCTGATTATAGAAATATTATGTTAAGCGAACTAAGTCAGAAAAAGCTAAGGACCATCGATTTTACTCATACATGGGCTATAAAACTGAAACTCATAGACACAGACTATATGGTGGTTACCAGAGGAAAGGAGGGTGGGGGGTAATAAAAGGTAAAAGGGGTCAAATACATGGTGATAGAAGTTGACTTGACTTTTTGGTGGTGGGCACATAATGCAATATACAGATCATGTATCATAGAAATGTACACTTGAAACCTATATGATCTTATCCAATAAATTTATCTGAAAAAGAAAAAAAACTCATAATCAACAAGGATGAAAAAGGTGATGGTGAGGCAATGTTAAACTGGATAATTCTATTTCTATTTTCTTAAATGTTTTATCCATTTTTGCCAAAGTGGTCAATTGTGAAATAATTCAATTTATTTAGCTGGAAAAAGAAAGAGAACCACTATGTTCATTTTCCATTACAGTTTTTTTGAAAAATAGTTAGAGGTAATAATATGTAAATGTATCAAAATGAAAAGAAACAACAATAATGCAAATTCTCTTTTGATCCCTTATCTTTCTTCAGCTACTATCTCATTTGTCAGTTATGTCTTCTATGTAAAATATACTAAACTCTCCAGTCAGGGTGTGCTATATCACTGGCACTCTCCGGGTCATTGGTGGAGAGTTTCTTCAATTCTGAATCAATCTCTACACCACACTGAGTATACTGAAGCAGAGTCATTGTCAAACAGTAACTCCTATGTGCTTCAAAGAACTGACAGCTCCTTTGATCTACCCTGGGCATAGTGAACTGGAGACAGCAATATGAAGCAGTCTGTTGAAGTGTTCACAGCTGAAAATATATGTGGAAGATATTTACAATAGTAATTAATTTTGTTTTATTTCATACCAGTCCTGTTTTCTAGTTTATTTAGTTCTTTGGTGCAGGCTTATCCCATTTAGCATTGTATTGATCTTATAAATAGCTATGTACGTAATTTTGCGTTAAATTAGTTTTTAATTTATAGCTGTTTTTCAGTATTTTTTGAGACCAGTGAGGGTATTTTCAGTTCTTCTTTCCAGCATTTTTAAAATGAATTCAGAAAGTTAACAAAGTTGATGATTCGTACAGCTCCAGATTAATTTTGAAGTCAAATCTCCAAACTAGAAAAAGACTCACAATACGAAGGAAAAAAGAAAAAAAAGTAATAACATATTATAGTACAGAAAGCTAATTTCCTGTTACTGTTGCAGATTCACTCACTAAAAATGTCAGGACAATCTTATTTCATAATTTTAACATAGTAGTGGAGAGCTGTTGTAATAGAGCAAGTATTTATGATAATTAGGTTTTGCTGAATAATGTGGTTCTTCAAAGATGATAGTTGTGGATATTGATTTTCCAAATGGACTGAGTCATTGATTGAACGCAATTTGAAGAGGAACCAAATTAGTCTCTTGAATTTACCTGGGGCTGCTACTGCTGGAATACATTATCTGAGGAATCCCATAGCTGTGTTTAATAGGTCAAGGACTCCCCCTGTCTGTTGGCTCACTGTGGAATCATTTCTTAGTTAATAATGTTTACCTATAAAACCATAGGTGACTCCAAGGAGTTGCTCAGTTATTGATTTTTTTCTTTGCTAAGATAAACAAATTCCAGAATTGAACTAAGAATGTTAAGCTTTTTTATTCATACAAGGAAATGAGAAAGTAGGATGGTTATTACATTTTGCAAATATAAGCTATTATTGAGAAATAAGATTGAAAGATTTCTACAGAGACAGACAGCATAACAGTTAAACATATAAATATTTCTCAGGGAGAAGACAATAGAAAATACCTTTGTGTGAAAAACAGATTATTCTTTAATTCCCATTAGGCAAAAAAGCCCTCATCTATTGGGATTAGAGAAAATGCAGTCAAGTTAGCAAAGTAGTACATTTCTGACATTCTAAACATATTTATTTTTTCAGTTTCGTCATTCTGAAAGTTGAATATCAAATATTCAGTGTGCATATTTAATATGGAAGGTTTGTATTTTGTGTTAATTGATAATATACTTTATAATAAATAGGAAACACCCTAAATCCTATGCAGAATCATTAAAAATTTTATTATGAACTATTTACAGCATGCATAAAGAGTCAAAGAATAAGATAATGTTAAATACTAATAGTTTGCCTGGCCGGGCGTGGCTCAGCGGTTGAGGGTCGACCTAGGATACAGGCGATCGGGGTTCGATTCCTGGTCAGGGCACAAGCCCGGGTTGTGGGCTCGATCCCCAGTTGGGGGCGTGCAGGAGGCAGCTGATCAATGACTCTCTCATCATTGATGTTTCTCTCTCTCTCTCCCTCTCCTTTCCTCTCTGAAACCAATAAAGATATATTTTTAAAAAATACTAATAGTTTGTTTTAATTGCATCCAACAAAAACAACTAAAGATAAATTTACATGTTACTCTCTAGTATGTTTTTCTGACATATTTCAAGTTGCTTTCCTCCATCTATTTGGGGGGACCAAAAATCTCAAGCTAGAAAGATACCATGCATGTGCATATCTTTACACTATTATTTTGAAATTATAAATATATACATACTTGCACTATACACATAATATATACATTCTGAATACTGTATTGAATTGATTCTAATATACTTTTATATATTTAGTATGGGTGAAATTTTAGTAAATGGCATTTTAAAATAACAACAGCAACATTGTTTTTAGTTGTGGTAAATAATATGAGTATGATATTTTGCCTTTACCATGTTGAATATACTTATTTTTTTTCTACTAGTTTTTATTGATGTTTATGGGAGACTTCAATCATTCATTTTAACCTATCTTTTATCTCTGGTAGATGTTATATTTCATTTTAGTTTATGATTCATATAGTGAAGTTTCAATTATTATATGTCTACAAAAAGGTTCATATTTATTTATACTTCATAGCACAACGGCATATACACATACATATATCCAGACACACATTTATATTTTTAATCTAGGGACACATACTTTTTTCAGTTTTGAATAACTCTCAAATATTAGACAATCAAATATCATTTCTTTGTCAATTCCTTCATTTTAGTATTTTGCAACTGCTACATGTTTGAAAGATAATTTGGAAGTCACTTAGAAAACTGAACATACTCTTCCTATATGATCCATCAAGTGAATCCTTAGTATTAACTCAAAATAGTTAAAAACTTACATCTACTCAAAACCTGCACATGGATATCAATAGTAGTTTTTTCCATAATTGCCAAAAGTTGAAATAAATCAAGATGTCCTTAAGTAGGTAAATTGATAGATAAACTGTGGGTACATCCAGACAATGGACTATAACTCAGCGCTAAAAAGAAATTAACTATCAAGTCATGAAAAACATGGAGGAAGGTTGAATTCATATTACTAAGTGAAAGAATAGGCCACATACTACATGACATCAATTATATGACATTCTTAAAAAGACAAAACTATGCGGAAAGCAAAAAGATCCATAGTTGCTAGGGGTTAAGGAGGCAGGAGGGGTGAATAGGTGATAACAAATCTTCGAAAGGAAATTATAATATATATGAGAATAACATATATTATATACAATGCAATAATATATGAGACTATTTCATGACTTTAGTGTCAGAAACAATATCTTTAACAAGAAACACAAAGTCTCAGTCTAAGAAAATAATACATTATAGTCTTTAATTAAGTCACCCCATATACCATCAAGCCTTCGGAAATTAACCCAATCTGATGACTCCCAAATATTGACCACTATGACAGAATGCATAATAGCTTCTAGGAATATCACAACCTTCCAACTGCCAACTTATACAAAATAAAAATAATCTCCTTGGCAGTTTTTTAAATGTTTCTGCATGGGTGACTGATAGTAGAGGCAGGTTTGCTGGAAAAAAGAGGTGGGGGTAGGTATTACTGAAAGCATCTGGTTTAAACAAGTGGAAAAACCAATTCATTATAAAAAGGTGCAACAATCTGAGCAAATGTGGAAGTTTCTAGTTGTTTGTATTTATGATGTTGTTTCCATTTGTTGAACAATGATTTGGGTAGATATAAAAATTCCTTTGGAGGCTGTAAGCAGGTACTGGGGTCTCTCGATGGCAATCCCAAAGAAAATTGAAGAGAGAATTATGTAAAGGTCAAATAGAAAGCATTCAGTATAAATTTAGATTTTTATGATTATAGAGAAGCCACTAAAGATTTTTTAGCAGTGAAATCACATAAACAAAATGATGACTTTGGAGTAAGTATGGGCAAATTACCTCTTTGACTCTCCATTTCAAGTATTATAAAATGAAGAGTAATAATAACTGTGACGTTACACAGTTATTTTTGAAATTAAATATTGATTTTAATATTTAATGCCCATTGATTCACACAAGAAAAAGTATAACAATAACTAATAATTTGAATGTGGACAATAATAAATGTGATGTCCTTGAGAGGTAGTGGTAAAGAATAGGAAAACATGGGATAAATAGGAAGAACAGAAAGTGAGAAAGATATGAAAAGGGAAGAATGGACAGGAATAAAAAGCAGGGGATACAAGGAGCGAAGGAGAAGAACAAGAGGAAAGGAGGGAAGGCATGACAAGGACTAGTCTGGGCACAAGGACATGATGAATTCAAATTGCAAATGATTTTATGAAGACAGCAGAATACCTAAAGCAAACGTCCAATAGGTATTTTTGGGACTGGAAATGAGGAAGTAAGTCAGCTACTGACATGTAAACATGAGCATTATCCTTGTAAAAATGAAAAGCCATAAAAATTTTATGAGGATTTTAGAGGGAGATATAGATTTATAAGGAAAAGGGAAAGATCAGAGGGAAAAACTGAGGGAAGGAGGGATAGGGGAGGAGAAAAACAGCTTAGGACTGAGGATAATCTAGAATGTCATTTTTAAGGATGTCAAAAAGAAAAAATTAAAATTGAAAATGTATGTAATTGATTTTTTCACTATTAAATACTGTGGAGAAGTCTAGGAAAAGGTATGTATGAAATGCATGTGAACCAAGAAAGTGCAGATTTATTAGCATAGTAGGTTCAGAAGCAAATTGCAAGGAATTATGATTACAAAGGATGTGAGAAAATGGGAAAAATTGAGTATGTAGCCATCTTTTAAGTAGTCAAACAATTAAAGAAAAGAACAAGTTTGAATAAAAATATAAATATAACTTGAGGTATGCATGACTTTTAAAAAATAGTGTCAATAATGAAAACAGGACATTATTTGGGCAAAAGTAATGGAAATGGTAGAAAATAAAGCACTACAAATAACGAGGAATGGCTGGTGAGTATATGACTGATGAAATATTTTTTGAAGGAGACAGGAAGGAACAAAAGGAGGAGAGAGAAATCTCAATTGAAGTAGCATAAAAGGCCTCTCTAGGCCCAGAAGAAAAGTCACTCACTGTGCTTGCCCAAGAGGCTTCCAAGGATATAACATGATGTTCAAAGAACATGTTTTGTTACTTAATTACTAACGGAAAGCACTTTTGGCTTTTCTGTACCAAGCCTAAAGAGAACTTCTTTATTAATTTTTTCTTTCTGATAGAAAAAAATTAACATTTTATTTTACTTGTAAAGAGGTGAAAAAAATACACCAGAAGATTGAAAAGAATCCCCAATATTGAGACTAGTTCCTATAATTTTAAAGCTTTAATAAATTTCATAGTTAGATTATTAACTACCTCAATCCAAAAACAAGTCTAAATGTCAAGTAAATTCTTCTCAAAGGAAAACTAAGTCCCTGTGAAGTTGTCCTAACGCTCTGTAGGAAGATAACAATCACTACAGTGTACTTGCTACTATTCCCAGGAGAAGAACAGGATGTTTTGAAATAAACTTCTCATTCACTGTCCAGTATTCTCATTCACTGTTCAGTATCACTGAAAACTCATCAAGCTAGCTCAACTAAAAACCAAAAAAAAAAAGAAGACAGAAAAAATCTACCTAAACTGTTCATTCTCTTTTCTATCTCATCTATCTTGGAGAAGACATAAAATCATCTTTTAAAATAAATGATAATCCTGCAGCAAGCAATTCCCAATGATGATATTACACCATTTATTTGTAGTAGAGTAAAAGTATTTATATTTTTTCCATAAGACAACCATAAGAGTGTACTCTGTGCTACTCAAATACAGACTGGGTATATACTTCCACAGCTATTTCATTGTATTTATAAATTGAAGAAGGTGAAGCTTAATTAATAATATGCATCATATAAATGTTTCAACCAACTTAAATTAGTCACTGGATAGCTTTGAATCTAAGATGAGAGTAGATTTTTAATAAAGAGGAAAAAACATTAATAATGTAACTCTTTGTCTATTAAGTTTGAATTTGAAATGCAATTACTTCATAAGTATAAGCTATTTGACTAAATTATTAAAATTTAGGATTGGATTTTTTTTTTTATACTTTCCAATTAGAAGTAGGAAAATGATAATGAAACAAACTCAGTGGCCACAAAACATACATATTTACAAGTGTAATGTTAATTACTTCATGGCTAAAATTTAATATAATTTTGTGTGACAAAATATTTGGATTTATTTGCTGTGACTTAAAAGAAATGTAATAGTTTATACCTAATTCTCCAGAATTGATAATATATATTTCAATACAATATATATTGTACTTGGCCACTCAACAAATTAAATATAATGGAAGACTACACTCACATACACATTATTGTATTGTTTTTGCTTTAACCTTATGCAAATTCTGGTTCTTCTGACCACCACCACATGGAGGCTTAAGGCTCTTTTTTGCTTAGTGTAGGTAACTGTGTTCCACTTTTTTCTGCTGTTTTTTTTCTCTAAGGGTTCCTTAATACAGTGAGGAAAGACCACAGCCTGGCTTACACATAGACATGAAAAAAGATGACAATACATACAAAGAAATCCTAATGGACCCAAAGAGGAGAGTGGTGAGAGAGATCCCAGCAGAGAAATTATGTTCCTTCCAGTGATGACCAGTAACAAATATGATTTTCTAAGCAAATCCGTATCATCCTACTTCTTCCGCTGAGGTGGGATGAAGGTGTTAAAGGCATATCAATACGACCTTGAATAGCCTGACATACTACTAGAAGCACTAGGGCCTAATATTGAACATTTAATGTTATATCATTGAATGAGGAAAGAAATAAAAACAAATCATACATTCTAAACATATTACCAAAAATCTAACTCACAAAATCCAGAAAGTTAGCATAACATATTTGCTAATTACTCCATTGTGGTAAATTACCTCAGTTAGGTTTAAAAAAGATATTGTGACATGCAATAGCTGTTACCCCCATCTTAACTGATTTTATATTAAATAACTTCTGGTAAAATTATTAAATACAATGTGATAAATTTATTATTGGATGAAATATTCTTTATATTCTCATTTATAATACCACTGATGATATATTTATTAGGATCACTAGTTACCTATTTACTCTCATAAGGAAGATTATAATTTTGTATCATGTATTTCTAATTCCTTATTTAAATTAGAATTAAGATAGTCTTCACAGTTTATCTATTCTCTGCTTATCAAATATTAATGAAAGCTAATGGCACAAAAGATTAAGTGTATAAGAGAAACATACAATGTTAGAGGTTTCTTAGTGCACAAAAATCTGTTAAACCACCAATTTAGTTTAATTCTGAAAAAGCCTTTTCCTTCACCCCCATGAGTGGATTATTATTAAATTAAAAGTATTTAAATTAACTTCAGCATTTAAAAATTGGCAAAAATTCTCAGTATGTAAAAATAAACATCAATAATCAGGATAAATCTAGAGACATAATTTCCTAACTAGAATTCAAGCAAAATATTATGAAGTATTTTACCCAGCTAATGCTTGATAATCTCATATTTTACAAGTCTATGTTTCAAGAACATCTTTCTTAATGTTGTATATAACCACTTTTTCCCCTCTTGTACTTTTTTATACTGTAAAATTTCTTTACTCAGCTAATTGATTTGAAAATCTTAATTTAACGCACATGGTGAAGATTTTCTGACAAAACAACTTTTAAAATGTATTTTACTCTTCTAACTTGTGGCCTCTGATCTTTGAAAATTGGTTAATTCTAATTAACTCAATGGGTGGGATTCCATGTGGATGAACTCAGAATATAATTTATTTCATATTCCAAAAGGGACATAAAGCCATTAATTTGTGTGACATGTAAGCTAAACATTTTGCTCTTTTTCACCTCACTAAATCTCAGACCAGCATTTCTCAGGCTAATATTTTATATCAAAAAGAAAGAGAAAAAAGAACTATCTTTAATCATAGCTTCTTCACTATTGAATACTTCATATTATCTAACATTGTAAAAAACATCTCTAAAGATATATAAATATTATAAATTTCAGCATTTAGTAACCTCTATTTTGTCTCAGTTTATGTATTAGAACTAGTTGTGTATTATACTGTATGACTAAACCCACCAATTGGCAAAATGGTAGGGGAATTTTAGGAGAATATAGTGGTATAAAAAAAGGTTAAATGGTTCTTTAATAAAGTTGATTAAAATTTATAAAGAAAAAAATAGCTAAAGAAAGAATCAGATGACAGTGGATAAAAAAATGAGTGTAGATGCAGGTGGATTTGTGATTTGTAGGAGTTTTCATTTCCATGGTTTTCATTTTCTCTGTGTAGTATGAAGCCAGTATTTAAAGAGTGTGGAGAAATTTTAGACCATAAAGACTGATTCAAAATTCTCTTCTTGCTAGTGACTATAGAAAAACAGTCTGGTGGAAAAGGGAACAAGATAAGAGTTAATATTTAGTCAGCCTACTTGGATACTGGAAATTATCACATGGTAGTGAATGTGGAAATATAGGAAAAAAGCTATAAAATTTTAGATTCTTTTAGCAAGTCATGACAGTGGCATTTGACATGACCTATTCAGTAGGGGAAGATTTAGATAAACAAAGGAGTTCTTTCAAGAGGAATAATGTAAGGCCAAAAATGACATGACCTAAAGTAGGGAAATTAGAAGGAATATTCAGTGGATCATGAAATAATCAATTTGGCTGAAGTATCAGCACAAAAGAAGATGAGAACATTTTGTAATCAGTACTAGCTCTGCCTGTATTTTTTACTACATTTTGTTTTGTCCTGTATTTTCCATGTACCACTGAATATTGCAAGGGAAAGTAAAAATATTTCAATTACATAGCACAGTAAAAAGTGAACGTGCAAACAAGCCAATGATATCTACAAGTTAATCCCAAAATCTCTTTCAATCATGCTATCCCTTCTCCCTCTATAATTTCTTCATTTCTCAACATTATTTTAAATTATTTTTAAATTTTAGGTAAAGTATAAAAACAGGACTACATAAACAATGCAAATGTTGGAGTTAAAGAAATGAAGCAGTATATTTGTAAATGTTTGAATTCAAATATTTAGTCATAAGTTTAAGTGTAACAAAGGCAAGAGTATGAGAAGTATAAGATAAACAATGATTCTTCTTTTGTTTCTCTTATCTTTTCTACATATTTCAGAAAATTACTTATTCTTATAAAATGTCAGCCCAACACACACAAGGCATATATCTACTCTTTTGAATTAAGTATATATTTGAAATACTGACATATAAAATGCTTATTTTTTCCTGTCAATCTTTTTTTTTTATCTGAGTTAAGTAGAATTTTTTTATCTGAAAGTAATGTAACATACCTGTAAATGATTCCACTTTTGTCTTCAAGAACTTTATAATGTTTTATATATTTGTAGAATTCACTGACAGTTTTAAATCTGCTGCATTTGTAAAAAATCAGGTTAAATTTTCATAGGTTATAAATTAGTAATAAGAAATAATTAAATACTGACTGAATTTATCGATTTGAATTACAGAAGTTGGATTTTATTTTCAAGTGTTCAATTAATTTGATAGTATACATGACAAAAATAGAATTTCCAGATTTGTCCATAGATAGAGTATAAGACTAAACAATAGACAGGAACAAGGTGGGGGACCCCAACTGTGTCAAGGGACCTTGCTAATATTAAAAGTTCTTAGAGATAAACTAAAAAAGATGCTTAAGTTCAGGAAAAAGTAGAATGTGAAGTCTGGTTTTGATTTTGTGTGTTTTATTTGTTTGCTGGTAGCAGAGAAGCTATATTGCTGAAGGCATTTATTAAATCCAGTGATGAGTTCTTTCTAAAGGACAGAAAGTCTGCTTCTAATGTCAGAATGTTTAATCAGCAATGAGAGGGTATAAATGAAAGATTAGGTGAGATTAGTCTACCACTAAGTTCTGGAAAATGGTAGGAAGGAAATAGAGAAAAGAAAATTTTCCAGCTTCTGGTAAGAGTCACTGATTCAAGGTCACATTAGTCCTTTAGGTTGATTAAATACATTAAAATAATGATGCCCCAAGGGCTTTCAATATGTCTCTTTGGCTTTTGATCTCTATATTATTATGAAAGCTAATCTCATGGAACATGAATGTAAAAATATAAATAACTATAATTCTTAATCAGAGTACCCCTGAATGAAAGTGAGGAAGCAACAACATATATCGATGACAGCTCAAATATCATAACTTCTGTGGTAACTCCAGATTTCCCCCAGCCAGAAAGATTTGCTCCTCTGTCTGGACAGTCATGTTTATCACAGTCTGAGTGTACAAATATGTATCAGCCTTGATTCCCTTCATTTTTCTATGCCAGTTTTATTTTCTAACTGTCTGCCTGTCTGTCTATCTGCACCACTCTAAGCAGGCTTTTACCTGATGATGGCCTGACTGATTTAGAGATGTGTCAGGCTTCTACATTAGGTGGGGCAAAAGCCCTATGTTTTGTTTTGTTGTTTTTTTAATCCTCACCCGAGGATATTTTTTCCATCGCTTTTCAGAGTGGAAGAGGAAGAGAGGGAGACGAGAGAGAGAAAGAAATATCTGATTGGTTGCCTCCGCCACCGGGATCAAACCTGCAACCGAGGTAGGTGCCCTTGGCTCAAATGAATCCGGGACCGTTCAGTCCGCAGGCTGACGCTCCAACTACCAAGCCAAGCCCGCTAGGGCAGAGGCCCTGTGTTTTCACCCCTAGTGTGTAACACAGAATTAATATACTATTGAGTATAGTTGAGAATCACTTCAAAAAGATAATTCAATCTGTGGTCACATTTTAGCAAAAATTTTAAAACAAGATATCATACTTTGTATCAGCCTGATAATATTAAACAGTAACAAGGGTCAAGTAAATTGTCACTATGATATTTCTACAATAAACATGTGGTTTGAGAAACATATCTCTGTAAGCTAGTGAGTGAAATAATCAGTTCTCTTGAAAACCAACTCATGGCAGATTCAATATTCGAGCTATAGTTACATATCATTATTCTGCAATGGAAGAGCGAATCAAGTAAAGGAAGGAAACCTTTACTTTTTACTTTTGATTTTAAGGCACTGTTTTCATCTTACCATGAGTATGTGTTTATAGTAAATTGAGCTAAGCTTTAAAAAAAGATTTATACACACAGGAGTTTTAAGAATGGAAGGCTGAATAGGAGTTCAAAGACATTCTCTCTGTATATTTCATGAAACAGTTTTAAAAATAATATATTGTGTAATATTAATATACAGTTAAATGAAAAGAAGACTCACAGATCCCTAAACTATTAAAAAAACAAAATCATAAAAATGTTTTCTACATGAAATATAAGAAAACATTTAAAGAAAAAATGAAAACATATCAATTTCCAAAATAGAATATCTCTAAAAATATAAAAAGGATTAAATAATAGTTAAAATGTTATTTTTAAATATAAAATGGCATATTGTGTAATAAGCAAGAATTGGTTTGTATTAAATAATTACTAATACACACAGTGAAATCAATATATAAGATAAAATTGATAAAATGAAAATTAATTTGCACTACAAAATATAAAATAATCCAGATAGACAATAAACTATCAAAACTTTCCAGGATACAGAAAATTAAATAACAAGATAAATTATTCCAAGAGGACCTACTTTATTAATAAAAATCAGATCTAAGATGTGAATGAATTCCCTCAGGAAACTAAGTACTGATAGAAACTTGATGAAAAGGTAATTCTAGAACTAAATTCCTCAGGGTAGAGGAAGTAACAAAGTTGCAATTGGACAAACTCATCAAATCTCATGTATTATTATCATCAGTGGAAAACCAACATCAAGGCATGTTGATTTACTTCTAGAAAGTCTATGAAATTAAAAGAGCTTTCATTTAAAGTAATATAGAATTAGAATTGTTTTGAGAATTTTCTCTAATTAGTAAAATCCCAGAGAAATGTAAGGTACATAAATCTTCATAAAGTATATTTCAGTTCTATGAACATATATCACAAACCTTCTCAGAACTAAATTTTAAGCAATATTTAAACTTAATACTAATAATTTATTAAATCCAAATATCTAAAGACACTCTGCTTTATTTGTTGTTTTCTTAAAACAGGCCAGGAAAACTAAAGTATGAACAATGTAAGTAAATGAGAATTCTAATAAGTAATGTACCAATGATCAAAGGGAGAAAAGAGTGAGGGCAATAATATAATGCAGATTAGCTTTGTAAATCTGAAAGTTTGGGTTCTAAAATATGCATATTAGATTTAAAATTCATTTTATTTTTTTCTTTCTGGAACTTAAGACAAAATGAAAACCATTTGACCAAATGCAAAGACACATATTAAATTTAATATTCTATTATAAATATTGTTATTATATATATATAATATATATTATGTTTAAGAGTTTTCATAATTATATAAGCATCATTATAATGTTTATTTTTCTTCACATTATCCTTACCCTTTATCCATCATAAAGAATAAAATAATGTAAAACAAAGGCAATTAACTTACTAATGTAGTGAATGTTACTATTTTTGAATCTTCATAATGAAAGTTCACCTGGAAAAAGTTACAAAAAGAAGGTGCTAATTTGATGATTTAGGGAACTGTTGTGCTGTTACAAAAATGCCAAGTATCTGACTTTTTCTTTCCAACTCTCTTGATTTTCTGTGATTTATCATAAATTTAAAGCTTAAATATATTGACTTAAATTAGCACTAACTTAGTAAAGTATAACAACAGCCTTTAACAATAGAGCATACTTTTTATCTCTATGTGCAAAGTTCTGTTCTTAATACTTCCAATAAATTAGTTCAGTTAACGCACCAAAAAAAACACTATAAAGTGAAGAGTATTAAACATTTTACATCCAAGGAATCCAAGACACAAAATAATTAAGGACATTTTCTAATATTAATTAGCTATAAAATGGCAGGAGCTGGTTTTTTAACCAGTCTGGTTCCAAGGTCTTAGACATGTATTCTTAGACTATATAAATTCCAAAGCCGGTGGGAAACTATTTAATAACTGGAACAAGGATGGTACTGAAATGCATATGACACTTTGGAAATCCTGCCACTACCACCCCATGAAAATCAAGTTAAATATTGTTCCTATATTATGAAACAGTGTCCCATTTAATGGAATTTATTATTAGGAAATGATTTTTAAAAATTAATTCATACAAAGGAGCAACACTGTTTGTAATAATTAAAATTGGAAATGATCTAACTTTCCTTCTTTAAAGAAACAGCATACCTACTTTATGGAGTATTATATATTCATAATAAATGTGAAAGCTATTTGGCAACATAGCAAATTGCTTACAAACCAACAATAAATAAAGAAAAAAAATTAAGATTCAAAATTGTTCGTAAGCTACACTTTAACTGTTCATAAAACTGATAACTAGAAAAGTGCATTCAGAAATGCAAATCAAACTACAAATATTTTAGGGTGACGTAAACATGAATGTTTATTTTATCCTTTCTATGATTCTTTTTATAACATACAATTTTACTTTTACTAAGACATTGTTGAGTGTAAACTAGGAGTTTTTTTTGCTGGAAGTGTATTTGGCAATATTTTTTTTGCTCTTTCACCTTTAATTCCACTTCTAGAAATTAATCCCAGGATGCCCAAATACTTACAGCATGTATGTCCTAACAGAATTATTTGTGGCAGTAAAATACTGGCAACAAACTAAACATCCAAAATTGGTATAAATCCTAAGTCATCCATATGATAGAAATAACCAGTCATGAACATACAACAGAAAAATATTTAACAACATAGGACCTTGTCAAGAAATACTGCAGTAAGTTTAACAGTGCTTATCTCTGTGAGATGAATTTCTGGGTAATTTTTAAAAAAATCTCCATTTGCCATTTTTTTAGTGATCAACAAAGCACATCATGTGTGTAACAAGCAAATATATATATGTTCATGCCTCAAGTCATTTGGAAATTTTCATTTAATACTAAATGTTAAATAATAAGTTTTAGTGTTTCATTATTTTCCTAGAAAACTGTATGATATGACTATCAAAAAAATATTTTATTTAATGGCAAGATCTAAAATACCCTCTCAAATTAAATTATTTTCTTTGCATTTGGTCAAGCTATTTTCGTTTTGGTTTAAATTCCATCAGGGAAAACAGCAGCACAAATATTCACATACTGAGTAAGACTTATGTTTGATATATGTACCCTAATTTATTTAAACCATCCCCTAACTTTTGCTCTACTTAAAAAATATGAGTTGTAGTTACAACTTGACAGGGTGGCCCTTCTAACACAAAGCTGACATACATTTGTTTGATAAAAGCCATATTAGTTTTGCAATTTGTACCTTGTAGAATGTGGACAAACAGAACAAATTTAATCTTAAGTTCTTTCAAGTCTTCTAAATAGTGCCTTAGATGATTTTTCAATAAAGTATTTTTTAAATCAGGACCTTCTGAATTATAGTGTGTCAAATTTTCAACACAGAGAAACTGGGTACTGAAAACTTTATATATAAACATAAACATGTATCTACATAGAAACTTGCTAGCAGTAGAATCAGCAAGTCCTAGAGTAGGAATACTCCACCAATCTTAAATACCTGAATCTAGAAATTGCTAAACTTAACCTCCTTTTAGTTTTTGAAGGCCACTTTTAATTATAGTCTTTTTTATGTTACAGTTTTATCATAATATTATCTAAGAACACTATTCAAAAGGCAGCTTCCTATGAGTGTCTCTTTTTTGTAAGTTAAGATAAACCATACTTATATTACAATGTTTGGGCAAGTTCCAAGTGATCGGATGCTTTTATTAGTCAAGTGCCATTTCTAAAAATACCTTTATGAAGTTCCTTTCCTTTAGCACTTGACTGGCACCGAGGAACGGGTTCGAGGACGCTGCCTTGCAAGCCAAGGTGGGAAGAACGAATCCTCACCGGAAGCACACGACTGACCCCGACCCGACCGGAAGAGATGCCTGACCCGACCGGAAGCGACCTATTCTGCATCCCAACAGGAAGTTACGCTACTTGACAACCTCACCCAGAGGAAAAAGGATTCCTACTAACCTAGCTCAGCCAATGAGAGGCTGCCGTACTCAGCCAATGAAAAATCACTATACTTCAAGCTTTCCGTGTCCTCCAATGGTCTATTTGTTTACACCAGTCCCTCCCAAATCCCCCGCAAAAAAACATTCCTCTTTGTTTTCCTGGACTTGCTCTTGGTTCACCACGGGACCCAACGTGCAGAGTTGCAGTCCTTCGCTGTTCCCAAATGAACGGCTGGCTCCCCGTGACAAGTATACAATGACACGGAAGAGCTTAAAAGAACAATACTTGCCTGACAGTTTGGGGGCTAAAAGGCAGAAATCAAGGTGTTGCCCCCTCCAAAACCAAGGAGGGGTTACTTTCTTGCCTTTTCCTCGTATTTGGGGGTGGCTGTCGGCTATCGATCCTCGGCATTGCTTGGCTTGCATGTGTGTGTGTCTTCACACATGTCCTTTTCCTTATAAAAATATCCCTCATATCGAGTTAGCGGCACGTCCTTTCCCCATATGAGCTCAGATTGACTTAGCTAATTACAAATGACCCTACCTCTAAATAGTATCACTTCCTGACGTACTCGGGGTTAGAATTCCAACATCATCTTTTTTGGGGGGAGTGGAAGGGGACAGAGGGAGCGGGACACGATTCAGCCCATGACCGGCACATCAGCTAGCGCTATCTTTTGTTAGTAATGGTCCTGCGAGTCCCGGTGGTTACTGTTTTCTCTCAAAGGAACCCAGCGGCCGCCTGCAGCCCGGCGGCCCGGCCGCGCCGCCCCGGCCGTCCCGCACTCTGGCGGCTCCGGCCGCCCCGGCACCCGCGTGGGTCGCAGCCCCTCGCCTCCCGCGGGCGGACGCCGCGGGCACCTGGAAGGCCTGGGAGCCGGCCGGCGGGCCCGGGGAGCGCTACTCCCACCCGCTCGGGAGCAAAGGGGGTACATTTGGCTGTTCAACACGCAGAAGCTGCCTTCCGAATGTGGGGCGAAGCACCCGGCCTGGGCGCGGTCGAAGCCTTTGGCGGAGGCTGCCGGGGTCCTCAGGGAACAGAAGGGTGAAATCCAAAGCCGACCGCGCAGGCCACCCACCAAGGCAAGTCCGTCTTCGAAACCCGCCGGGGACGCTGACAGCCCCTAGCGGGTGCCCCGAGTCCTCTGCGGGCTCGGCCGGGCGCGCGGCCCGCGGGCAAACCCAGGCCCTGGGCACCGGCTCGGACCGGCCGAGGAGAGCCGCTGGGCGCGCGCGGGGCCGGGAGGCGGCAGCCGCCCCTCGGGTCGCCTCCTGGAAGTCGGCCCCAGCTGTAGCCTCTGCACCGTCCGCCTCCACGCCCGTGTCTGCTGCGCCGCTGCCGGCGGAGATCTGCACGAGGCCGCGGGCGCCTCCCGGCCTCCTCGTTGCGCAAGGAGCGGCCGCAGCGGGCGGCCTCCATGTCAGCCTCCCCTCGGCCAAGGCTCCCGCTGGAAGTGGGCCCAGCGGCGCGAAGATCGTGGACCTCTCAGCAAAAGGGTATCGCGCCTGTCACCTTGGAACGTGGAGGCAAGTCTCCACGGGTGGTCCTCGCAGACTGCGACCTGGAGGACGCTGGGAAGGGGCGCTGACGGCCGACTTCCTGGGGCAGGGCCAGGTGTGCGCCATGGCGCCAGGGCCTTTGTGCGAAAGGAAGTTCTCGATGGGTCCGCAGAGCAAGTGGTGAAGCAGAACCAAAGGATAGAAACAATGGAGACCCCCTCTGGGAGATACCAGGATGGGCGCCCTCAGCAACCGGCCACACCTGGAGCGAGTCCTCGGGTTTGTTAAGCTGGCAGAGGAGCAGGGGGAAAGGTGTCGTGTGGGGAGACCTACGAGTACCTGAAGGTCCCAGCTGGAAGGATGGATGTTACAAGACACCGTGTGTATGGACTCACTGCAAAGTGACGTGACTGCGGAAGGAGAGACCTTTGGGCCGGTTGTACCCCTTCTGAAATTTGACACCGAAGCTGAGGTTCTGGAGAGCCTCAGCCCGGGGCAGCTGCCCGTCGGTGGGTATGAGAATTCAAAGGTTTGGCAAGGAGAATGGCCGCGTGACAGCTGAACGTGACTCGCAGCGAAGGGCAGGGTGCAGAGATGAGTGATGTGGCATCCGCTTGGAGACACAGGGCCGTGATCCCCGCGGACATGCCGGCGGAGGACGGGCGAGACCGGCAGAGGCGGCGCAGGCCCGGGAGGCCGGGGTTCGGGCCTGCAGGGTGCCAGTCTGGGTCCGTGTCACTCTCCATCTTTCAGTCGTCTCCCCAACGAAGAGTGTGCAGAGGTGCCTTTAGATTCTAATCAAGAAAGCTGTGATTTTTCCGCGTAGCGAATTTCTTGTGCGATCCTGAACAAGCCAGTAACATACTTCTGGAGACGGGGGACCAGGATGATGCCCCATCCCCGGATTGGACCCCCTGCCCGCATTCTCTCTCTAGCTTACTTTGAAGAACTTGTTCCTTTTAGGTTCCTGGTGACTCAGGACAGATGATTTCAGCTCACTGTTTTAAGCTCTGGCTCCTTGTCATTCCACTGAAAAGCTGACAATTGGGACAGGGAGGAGATGACACACTGGGCAGGTCAGTCTGTGTGAATGCGAAATCCCCAGGGAAAGCATTTGGTTTCTACCAGGCAGAGGACGTGGCTCTGGGTCTTTGAACTCTAGTTTACTCTCTGTGACACAAGTTCCTGTTAAATGTGCAAATTATTTGCATGCCACTGCAGTATACTGGAATTAAATAAATCACACTGTTAATCAAAAAAGAAAAAAGGTAAAGAAAATAATGCACTACCTGTACTGAATGTCTTCAGGGCTCTACAATGCTTGGGAACAAAGGCTTTGGGCTGTTGGACCATAACATCCAGGACTGTGCAGCATAAATAAGCAGCATTATTTCAGAAACCAGATCATCACTCACTACCTTAAGGATATTCCCGTGAGTTCTTCCCAAAGGAATTTGAGTGTAAGATCTAAGTTTTTCAACAGAAAGTTGTTATTGCCAAACTAGGTTCTGTTTAATAGGAACTTTTTCAATATGAAACACTGTTCCTCCTACATTGCTCCTCCTAAATCTTAAACGAGGCCTACTTGTAAGATTTAGATTGTGCAGTTATACAAATATGGAAAATTGAATAATTTTGGATAAAGTCATTAAACAGATTTCTGTTTTCTTTACCTCTTCGCTACTTGCGTTCTGTTTCATCACTTCCACACTTCTCAAGCTATATTGGCGTTGTTTTCTGTAGACATTAAAAAAGTAAAATTGCCATCTCTTTATTTTGATTATAATAGTATAATTAAGCCAGCATTCACCTGGAGAAAAATACAATTTAATTCACGTTCAGAAAAATTTCCATAGATATAATATAAGGATGATTCCACTGTTATTATTCCTAAATTTGCTTTCAGAGAGAATCTAAAATTGTGAATTAAAATAGAGCTACCCTGAAACCACACCAAAATATGAACAATAATCATTTTTCAAGAAACAATTCCACCACAATATTACAGTTCCAAATATTCACTATATACATAGTAATGGCAAACTTAGTTCTATATGTCATACCATTATGCATTTCTGACAAGCTAACTGAATACTTACAATGTTCCAAACACTGTTTCACATGTATTAACTCATTAATCCTCACAAATACCAATATATCCATAAATATATATATTTATATATATAATATATATATTTGTTTATAAATAATATATAAAACAGCTGGGTTATTTCAATTCCTTAAATCAGTTTAAAATCATAGAAATGGTTAACATTGTTATGTTGTGTGTTTATTTGAAAGATTGCAATAAATATCAAGTAATGTTATAAATATGTAATATGTGAAGAATTTATCTGTGGCCACATTTTTCTTTGCGTTGGCATAATTTTAAGCCACCTAACACGTTGGTTAGTACAAAGAGAAAAAAAAGTGTCAATTCACTTCACAGATATCACTGCATTAATATTCATTGAATACTTAAATCAGAGTATTATGTACAATCCTCCAATATTTTGTACAGCTGGCTATGACATAGTAGAGTAAGAACAAAAATGTATAGATGCTTCCATATTCTTTATTTTTTCATATTCTTTTATTCCAAGTCTAGTTTTGCTAGATCTCAACATAATATCAATCTTCCCTCCACTTAAACTGAGCAGGTCATTCTCATTATTAAGGCCCTGTACTGATTTTCCATTGTTCTCAATATAAAGTCCAAAATTCCTCACATTTTTTACAGTGGCATTATTCCAACATATATTTTCCTTGTCTGCTATCCAGGAACAGCACTGTTTAAAGCATGTTTTTGAGCCATGCTTGCTTTTATTCCTTTCCTACCCAAGTGGCTGCCTTTCCGAAAGTCCTTTCTTAGGTCCAGCTTGCTTCTCTATATCCTTTCTCCATCATCAGACAATTTCTAGGACCTGTGCTTACCTGCACGATTTAGTGAAACATTTATTTATTCATAGAATAGCTAAGTACCCTGTTCTATGTCTATAAATATTTGCATTTCCCTTAAAGTGAATACACTCTTTTACCATGAGTTTTGGTTTAATGCACTTTTCCTGAGATTGCTTGACACCATCAAGAGGACAGAGCTGACTGATGACTATCTTCTTCATTCCTAGACTTTCAGGAGAGTGCAGTGTTTGTCTCTTGGCGGGGAAAAAATGGAATATTTGTAGATCTGATGAATGAAAAATAAGACATTTCTCATGTAAACTAGGTTTGTCTATATTTGTGTTCAATTTATCAAGTGGTAAAGCCTCCAGCAGCATTATCTAATATGTGTAGTTATATCCCATGCCAAAGTTTGAATGTTTTATAGAAAACATTGAATTACTTCTTAGTAGTCGATGAGAGAAAATGAATAGTACATTTATTTTGCAGTACTGCAATGTAAAGCATCAACTGGCACTAAATGACTGCAAGAACTCCATCAACTTCTGCAAATGTTGTCTGAAAGGAATTCAACAAATATATTGCATGTCATACAAAAATAATAAGAGTGCTCTTATATTCTCACTAAGTATTATTGACCATAGCAAATGGCAATATTTATTGTAAGAGTAGATTATTTATTATACTACTACATTGCACTAACCTGTATTGTCAGAAAATTATCAGAATTTTTTTTCGACATATTTATCTGACCTATAAAGTTCTTAACACTATTTGGGTGTCTTTCTTGTCCCCAAATATAATAGTTTTTTTGTGTGCTTTTATTTGTTATTTTATCCTACATGTGTTGGTTTCAAAAGACAAATGTTACAATCTACATTTTACAGATGAAGAAAATAATGTGAGTTTTTAATATCCAGCAGTCAAAGAAAGTGTCAGGGGAAAAAATCTACATCTTTCAGCGTTTCACATAGTAATCTATAATTGGGTCATAGATATAAATATGATTTTTACTTATTATTACCTAAATATGTCAACCAACCCTATATAGTTAAATAGCCTAAGATATAAAACTGTCAACATATTTTTAGTAGCAGGAAAATAAATCTTGTGAACTTATAATTGTAACATAAAATTATCCAAATTTCAAGGTCTCCTATTAATCACTCTCTATTTGGTTTATAATTTATAGTACTAATAGTGATTGGATAACTAATATAATTTCGTCTTATGGCTCATTTGACTTCTTAATTTAATTAAATTCTTCCTTTCTTACAGACCACTTCTTTAAAAACTCTCATAGTATTTTTTTTATTTTTACAGTATGTAATTTTGTCCATCACAAACAGGAAATGCTTTTGAGAAGGGATTCAATAAATATTTATTTAATGATGAATGAATGGTCTGTGTACCTATATATATGTGCTTGTGTGTGTGTGTGTGTGCTTTTGTATGTTTCTGGGTGTCTGTGTGGGCATGCTGGGTAAAGCAACTGTGGGCATAGGGAGCTACACCAAAGAAGAAATGGAGCCTGGCCGGGCGTGGCTCAACGGTTGAGCATCGACCTAGGATCCAGGCGATCAGGGTTCGATTCCCGGTCAGGGCACATGCCCAGGTTGCGGACTGCAGCTGATCAATGACCCTCTCATCACTGGTGTTTCTATCTCTCTCTCTCCCTCTCCCTTCCCCTCTCTGAAATCAATAAAGATATATTTAAAAAAAAAAGAAAAAAAAAGAAATGGATACATGACAAGGTTTGTTGTATTAGAAGCCTTCTAAGTGTCATGGATTCTGAAATTTTGGGCATCAATGCGATATGGGATAGGATAGAAGAGTAGAACAGACAGCAAACAGCATTGCACGTTTCCATCAGTGGGAGGCTGGACTTGGCTTTGCACGCTGCTGTACACAGTATCTCTTCCATAGCCTGAGTTCAGTTATGTCACTGTTGGTAGCTTCAAATCAGATATGATGGGAATATTTGCACACTAAAAATTGAAAAACACTATAAATCAGAACTTTCTCCTTTCCCTCAGCTTACCAGCTGTTAAATCTTCCACAGCATACTACTCTATGACATGCAAATTAATACCAAATAGATGAAGGTAGTTTTGAAGAGTTTAAGAGTAAAATAGCATTACCAAACCTGACCTTCTAAAAGACAGAATGAGTCAAAGGGATATAAGTGTTAAGTCAGGGAGACTAGTTAAACACTTATATATTCTATATGACTGATTATAGATGTAGGGCTGAATATAAAGGGACAGAAGAAAACAAAAAATATGAACAAATGTATAATGTTTTAATCTTCTAGTGATTATGCCCTTTTATGCTCTATATCTACCCACAGTATTATATTATGATGAAAATAGGTTTTTCAAAAAATACTTGATAAGAGGCATTTTAAATATCTTTAATAATTTTACCTATGGAAATAAATCTAGATGTACTAATGCTATTTATCTTATTTCTGTTCTTTTTTCAAATTTATTTTTATTGCTGAAAATATTACAGATGTCCCCTTTTTTCCCATTGACCCTTTCCACTGGGCACCTACTCCCCACCCCAGGCCTTCATCACCCTATTGTCTGTGTCCATGGGTTATACGTATATGTATATAAATTCTTTGGTTAATCTCTCCCCACTCACCCATCCACCCCCACCTTTCCTCTAAGATTCATCAGTCTGTTCTATGCTTTTATATCACTGAATCTATTTTGTTCATCAGTTTATTATGTTCTTTAGATTCCACATATAAGTGAGATAATGTGATATTTGTCTTTCACTGCCTGGCTTATTTCGCTTAGCATAATATTCTCCAGGTCCATCCATACTGTCCCAAAGGGTATGAAAGCCTTCTTCTTTACAGCTGCATAGTATTCCATGGTGTGAATGTCCCACAGCTTTTTTACCCACTCATCTACTGATGGGCACTTGGGCTGTTTCCAGATCTTAGCGATTGTAAATTGCGCTGTGAACTCAGGTGCATATCTTCTTTGTGATTAGTGTTTCAGAATTTTTAGGGTATATACCTAGAAGTGGGATCACTGGGTCAAAAGGCAGTTCCATTTAACTGCTGGTGGGAATGCAGACTGGTACAACCCCTATGGAAAACAGCAAGGAGCTTCCTCAAAATTATTTTTGTTCTTTTTTGTTAGTTATCTTTAATTTTCTATAATTTAAAACTAACCCTCAAAATTCACTTCTAATAAACTTTTATCAGACTGTATTATTTCACTGTTGAGAGTGTCTTCACATTTTCCAACTTGTGAACCTGGAGACATCATCAGATTATTAGAGGTTACCAGGACTTTGATATTAGATATACATTTGAACAGGGAATTTTTCCAAGATGAAATAGTTTAATCTATACACAACTATAGTATCATGGGCCTATGAGCCTCTCAAGACTGTGTTTCTCTTAAATAAAGTTTTAAACTGATAAGGGGGGGAAAAAACTTTAAAACTATTTCAAGAGATATATTTGAAATATGTTTTACATAAAGCAAAATTACTGTAGCTTTTATTACTTTTTTAATTAGAGAGAAATGTAAGGATGAATTGATTCTATGTTATCCTGAACACAGCCTGATATAATCAGAAGTAAATCTGAGTGTAAAAAGTGTAAGTAATTCCCTGGCCAGTTTTGCTCAGTGGTTAGAGCGCCAGTTTGTGGACCAAAGGGTCACGGGTTCAATTCCAGGTCAAGGTTCCACCCCTGGCCTCTCAAGGCCTGTGCGGGAAGCAAACAGCCAATGTGCCCTGAGGCTTCTCTCTCCCTCTCTCCCCTCCCTGCTCCCTTACACTGTTTCTAAAGATCAATCTAAAAAATATCCTCAGGTGAGGATTAAAGTACAAGAAGTTTTAAAAATATTATCTGCTTATATAAAAGCGTTTTCTATATGTGTAACTTGAAATACATATTCCAAAGTCTTGCTTATAGATATTTAACTTTAATAACCTGAATAATCTGTTCTGAGATATTTTTATAAATCCTTATAAAAATATAATAAATTATATCTAATGGTTTTCAAAATATAACTCACTGACTTCTGAGTTGTAACCTTCTGATTTCATTTTGAATAATTTATTATCATGTAGTCCCATAACACATATAAATTGTGTGAAACACCCAAATCTCCATGGTACAGTTGGATGACATAATTAAATGTGTATGTGTGTATATGTGCGTGTGTGTGTGTGTGTGTGTGTGTGTGTGAGTGTGTGTTTATCTATCTAATGTCTATTGTATTCCCACTGTGCTCTAATGGGATTGATTCTATATATTTTATTTCTTTTACCGATATATTTTCATTGTATCATTAAAAAAAACTTTTGAGTCCTTGGGTGAGGACTGAAAAAAAACACACACTAAAAAACCTTTGACATGTACAAGCACATTATTTTGACTAGAAACAATAAACTATGTATTAAAGGAGAATTTTACATCTCTTAACTCTGTATGCTCAAAAAAGAGGAAATTCACTTATATGAAGAATTAAATCACACCATGTCTGAGGGAAAGTATCTTTAAGAACATGTCTTGTTCCTTAATAGATTATTTTTGAGTATTTTCTTATTAATAATATTGTAAATATAAAGGAAGTATAATCCCAATGGATAAATTGAAAGAAAGAGAAAATTATTTTTTATAAATCACACTTTTCACCATCACCAAATGCTAACAGCAAATAACAATTTCGAATACACCTTTCTAGTATTCATTCATTCATTCATTCATTCATTCATTCATTCATTTATTTTATTCACCATGTATTTTAGTTTTAAACATGCTATATTTGTACTCTATGAAGACACTGACTTTATATCATGGTTTACATTATAAATAGACATTATTCTTTGTTACTGTAGACAATGTACATGTTTTTTATTGGACTTTTCACTTTCAACTGCTCCTGTAAAATACAATAATGGCTGTCAGTTTGAAATAATTTTACTTTGTTAAAAAGATATTTTAATAGTTTCAAATACTTGAGTAGAAAGTATAATTTCTACTTTCAAATGTATTTGTTACATCTATTTAGATATTTTGGAGGGGGGTGTATTATGTCACATATAAATAGGCTTGCATTTATGGGATAATACTTATTTACTTATGATATGTTTTCTTTAAATATAACTTAGAATTTCATGTATTAGTATTTCATTTTTTACAATGGCATCAACTTACTTGATTTCTCTAAATAAGTCTCAGTCTTTGAAATGTAAAGTATTAAAGCCTAGAATTATCATAAGGATGAACTCTATCTTGGGCACTTGATCATTGGAACTGTCAGCTATACTGTTACTACTCATTTTTAGTGTTACTAATAAGGACTTTTAATTTAGGGCTGTTATGATACCATTTTTTAGTACTTTGTACCTATAACTTTATAGTTACATTTTATGTTTTATTTTATGTTTTAGCCCCATGTTAAGATTTATGTTAACATTTTAAAATAAACGGAATGCCACTGTATATTTTTCTAGCTAAAAGTCAATTCTTATATAAATCTGTTAGTTATTTTAAGTAGTATTTTATGTAATATGGAAATCAAACGAAGGATTTTGAGGCGGAGGAGTAACAATCACTGCAGCTGAGTGCTTGAGAAGAAAATGTAGGAGAAAGTGTCAAATTAAGGTGCTAATGCAATAATTTGGGGGGCAGATATTAGCATCTTGAAGCAGGTTGAAGTGAATAGAATTGAGTAGAAATAATGAAAAATAATTAGTTTCTGAATATATTTTGATGGTAGAGTGAACAAGATTTACTGACACATTATAAGCATGTTCTGAGCAAAGGAGATGAATGAAGCACATTTCCAAAGTTATTGTCTGAGCATCTGGAAGGATCAAGTTGCCTGAGGTAGCGAAGACTGCAGGAATAGCACATTTTAGGGCATGAGTTTATGGCATTTTAAATTTGAAACGTCTGGTGGTAAAAAATAGCATATGTTAAATATGATAATAGCAATAGATGTGAAATAATCTTTACCAAATTAGAACATGTTTGGCATATCTTTCAGTTGCTTTAATTGGGAATCAGTGATTTGGGTGGTTTTTTTTTGTGAGTGATAAAACAAGGAATATAGAAATTTTGGCTCATGTTCAGATGTAAAAATTTTAGCTATATTTTTCAAGTGGGAAAATGACTATGGAGTTGAGTATGTAGTTTGAAGTACAGTGTAGGACTCTGGGCTGAAAGCGCTGTTAGGGGGCCAGGGCAGGCTACCCTAAGACATCCCACATGGCCTAGTGATTATTTTGAATGGAAATCACTTGAGAAGCAGCAGGTATGGGAGGAACTCTGTAACTGGAATCTAGCTCTTTAAATGCAGGAAATAACTCTCCATGTGACAGGTGCCCCCCGACCCCCAGCTCCTGAGGGCTAAGAGACAACCCTTTCATAAGTTATAAAATCTAGAACCCAGGAGGCCTGTACAAACAAACCTTGTAAAGCCGTTACTAATTTACTGCCTAAACCCAAGCCTTGCTTAGATTTCTTTCTAACGAGCACTAACCTTTGCCCTGTCAATTTCTCACACGTGTATTGTTTCTTTGTCTAAAAAGTATAACATGTGTCTAACTTGATCATTCTTTGACCCTCCTTTTATGATCTGAGTATCATATTATAATTCTGCCATGTGCAGGTATTATAGTGTGGGTTTTTTTCCTTGTTAATGTAGCCTTGTGTATTATTAGTACCCCTGTAAGAAGTAAAGAAGGGTAGCAGGGGGATTTCGCTCCTTCCCAGGCTGCACTAAGGTGGCCCTTTACATATTCATAGGTGCTGTTTAAAGGCAAGAACCTGAAGGACATCATCAAGCCAATGGATGTGGGTGGAAATGAGGAGGGAATCAAGAGCTGAGCCCTGGACCTTCAACATTAAAAAATGAGAAAGGAGAAAAACCAGGAAAAGAGCCTGAGGAAGACTAATCAGTGAGGCTGTAGAAAACTGATAGAATGTGGTGATTTGGGATCCAAGTAAAATCTTTCAAGAAGAAAAAGAATTTGTCTTTGTCAAATCCTGTTATAGGTAAGGTAGAAGTACAGCAACATGTAGATGGACAAGAACAGTTTCGGGGTGAGCACTGGGGGGGAAATTCTAGTTAAAAAAAAGTTTTAGGAAATTAGAAGCATCATGTAAAGAGGAATTTTTCAGGAATTTTTAAAAAGTGGATTAAATAAATAGAGTAGTAGACAGGGGATGGGATGAGTAGTAGTAGCGGAGGGGATGATCATAAGAAGTTTCTTTTCTTTTTCCCACATTAAAAAAAATAACATTTTTCCATGAAGATGCACAAATCCTGTTGAGTGTAAAAACTTTGTGATAAGGGAAAAGGGGAATTGACTCAATCTTTTTTTAATTTTTTTTATTTTTATTTTTTTTTATGAGAATGCAAGAAGGGGTGGGATTGGATTTAGAGAAAGACATCATGGGCAATGCTGAGAGTATATTAGCACAGAAACTGACATGCAAGTTTGCCAGTTGCGCAGCGCCAGGGTGCACCTTCAGCAGTGTATGTTGTGGTGTTTTGCTCTAGCGAGTAACATCCTCATAAAATAAAAAGTGAACTGTGGCCTGTGGAGTTGCGCAGTTTGACGTTGTGATGGTGGGAATCTGTGGAAGACCTTCTTCCATGACTTTGTCAGCTAAGCAAATAAGTTCATCAGCTAGAAATGAGAAGGTATCAGAGTCGTGAGTGGAATGTGTAAAATAGTCATTTAGGAGTACTGGGCAAAGGAAATATAAGATAATTTTAGTGAAGCAGTGATTAGTTGCTTGAGGCCAATAAGCATGAATTTAGAGGGATATCACCCAGCATTTTGGGGTCTTACTCTCCATATATTCAACTGCATAGATAGAAGTGTTCAGTCAGCATGCATTTGGATTTAACACAAAATGAAGAAAAGGGCAAGAGATTGATAGTGTATGCGAAGGAATAATTATAATGACTGACAGTGAAATTTAAACTAGTTAAAGAAGAAAAGCAGGATATCAGTGGAGCGGAGGGCAATGAAAATGTGGTAGAATCCATGAGTTGCAGGATTAGTGAAAATAAGGAATAAATTGACTCAAGATACTTTAGGTTTATTATTTTAAAATATTGCTGATTTCTTATATTTAAAATTTACTAAGTTCCTTATTAAATAAAGTATAGAATAGGGTATATGTTGCCTAGAGTGCATATACACATATATATGAGTTTTAGGGATCAGGGTATGTTAGTCGCTGAATAAATGAAATAGGATATTTTACATAACTTAGCTTTATTTACAATTTAATTAATAACTAATCATAATGCTCTCTTACAAGTTTCATATCTATCCTCCTGTGTGCATATTAGACTTCAATGTTTTTGTATTTATTAGAAAAACATATTTTGCCATTTTCTGTAAAGAGACTAACAATAAGTGTTTTGAAGTCAATCTACATATTGTAATTAATATTTTAATTGTGTTTTCTATGTCTTACAAGCGACAGTGGATTGTGTGTGTGTGTACACGTGAGTATGTGTGTGAAGGTCACTGTATCTGGTATTAAATAAGTAAACATAATTTAGAAGTTATTTATATGTGTCTGTCATCTGTATTTAAAGATGTTACTTATAGTAATTGTTCATTGGATTTTCTGGCATGACAAAATCATTGAAGCATGACAAACTAAATTATTAAGAACAAATTCTATCAGAGAGTAAACAGTTATAAACATTACAGTGGTGGCTAACAAGAAGTACTGTATTTGGGGAATTAATTTATAATTAATGTGTTTAATGGGATCTCATAGGAAATACAAAGAGAGTGACTGTTATGTATTTGTTGAATGGCTGGTGTAGTGTTCACATTGCTGAGAGTTTTTTAATGCATAAATTAAGAATATGTGAATTAGACTATGTAAACCTTAGTTAATATTTAGTTTATTCTATTAGTTTTCTTTTTTTCTGTTAAAAATGTGAATATCTTCATAGAACCTTGTGGTAAAGATCATTTCACCTTGATAAACCCCCTCTCTTTGCAAATACATTTGTCTGTGAATCTTTTTCAATATAATCAATTCCAAGGCATTTGCACAAAGAAAATATTTTAGAGATAAGAGGCTCTATTTGCATAACCATTTATTATTTAAATGGGGAAAAAATACATAAGGTCTAGAAAGTTTAAGTGACATAAAGGTTCACATATGTTGAGTGTCCAAGCACAAGCTCTATTTTCCTTTCTATGTAAATCTGTGTAGGAATGTAAATTACAAATATATCATGTGTGCTTTGTTAATTATATCTATGCTATTCAAAAATAATATTCTCAGATTTATTACATTTATTTATTTATTTATTTATTTATTTATTTATTTATTTATTTTTCATCCTCACCTGAGGAAATGTTTTTATTGACTTTTTTTTTTAAAGACAAAGTAAAGGAGAGAGAGAGAAACATCAATGTGAGAGAGAAACATCGATCAGTTGCCTTCAGTACACACCTGAGCTGGGGTCAAACTCACAATCTAGGTATGTGCCCTGACCTGGGATCAAACTGGCAACCTTTCTGTACATGGGACAACACTCCAACCAACTGAGCCACAGGGCCAGGGCCGATTTATTACTACTTTTAAATTGAAGAATTTTAACTTCATAATGATCAGATTTGGAAAGCATCTGACTTTCTATGCTCTGAACAATTTATTTTCAGATTTTAATTTTATTGATATTGAAAAAATTGCCAGTACAAATTAAAAGTATGAAAGAATATTTTCAGAAAGCAACCCAGAAAATGAGTAACTAACAAATATGGTATCTGGAAAAATAATTATAATTAAAATATAAAATAAAAGGGAATTGGGAAAATTCTTAGGGAACCCACAAGTGACATGAAACTACAATGAAATATGATATTTTTAGAATAATAATGAAAATTTATGAACAAACAATATTTAAGTGGTTGATATAAAAAGGAATTCTCTAATCTTTGAAAGAGAATTTTCACACTTTTGGAAGTAAATTATACAACAAATTAACAAAATGTTATTTTTAGGTGCATCTCAACTGATTACTCTAATTGGCCAAAGAAAACACACAGATGCAACTACCACTAACTGATTTTCTAATCCCTCTATTAAGTTTCCCACTGATTTGGTGAAATAGTTTATGACCACTATTAAGAAAACTATGTTAAGTATGTTAGAACATGCCTAACACATTAGAAAGTACAAGCATGGATATCAGTTGGCATATATAATAGAAAAGCATTGGGTTGAGGTTCATAGCCAGGTGGGTGAGATTCATTCCACTGCTACCATGACATGAAACAATCATCAGAACTTGAGCAAGTCACTTAATCTATCTGTTGTAACAAATTCAGAAATATTAAGCCTTATAAGTGTGATAGGAGTTAATGGGTCTTTGGGCAATAAAATATGAGAACAATGGTTTTAGTTCCGTATCTGCTACAAACTAGCAATGTGTCATTCTGTTTGTTTAAATGAGAAAACAAAAGTAGGAAAATATTTGTTAATATAATTTTATTCTTAATTATTTGATCTTCTAAAATTTAATATTTATTAATCAGCAAGTTATAGTGGTCTATTCTAATTTAATATAATCAGATTTAGGGGATGGGTTATGGTATTAAAACTTAGTAATTCAGTTCTGTTTGGAAAAAAAATCTTTAATATATTTAGGTAAAACATTGATTGAATATATGTACATTTTCCACATATAATATCACACACGAACTTATTAAACAATGGATGTTTATATATACAGCAGCATTTTGATTAGAAGCTTTAGATGTTCTTTTCCTGATAAAACACCCACATCAGATCTTGCACATGAGCTAGTATCATCTTACCATAATGAAACAAAATATAATCATGTGTTTTTTGCTTCATTTTGGGCGAAATAACATGTAGATTTCTAATATAACATCAATTGATATTTTCTAATAATAATTTATGTTTGTGATGCATTTGATTATTTTAAATTACTTTTATAAACAAATACATACAAAAGGGAAAATATATCATAATACTTTTATTTCATTCATACTCTTCTCATCTTACTGGCCTCTTATTTCTACAGAAATTAAAGCTAACTGAATTCCTCTGATCATTTTTTCAAAGACTCAGTGTGTCCATAGCTAAGGCAGGATCCCAGCAGTTATTTGAAAAGAGGATTTGTTGACATTGAAGAAATTTCAAGGGTGTAAATTAGCTTTGCTTTTCACTAGGCAACTGACAGATGGCAAGATCTTGCAGAAGGTAAAGTAGCAAAAGGATTAACTATTTGACTGTACTTTAAGCTTTTCCCCATGCTGGATTTCCAGAAGCCAATATTGATGCCCTCTAATCCTGAGAGTGCTCTGGAAGAAACAAACCCAAATAACAGTTATATTTTCTATGTGACCTGAGATTTCCTCAGAATCTCTGGAAAACTCAGGTCATTCTGGGATACAAAGACTCAGACTCAGCTCAGATAAATATTTAGGTCTGAGTCAGGGTAAGTCAAAAGGAGCATTTCCAGACTTTCTTGTTTGACTTTCTTGATTAAAATAAATAAATAAAGTGAGATCATTCAAGCCAGGCAGGAATTCTCCAGTTTGCCTTGTTCCTCCGAACTTACTGTTGTACATCTGACACTCCCGAGAACAGTACCCAGAATATGGAAGGTGCTCAATAAACATTTGTTGAAGAAATGATTGATACTTCTTTGCCTTTAGACATTTGTGTTTGCGACTCATTAATTTTATTTTACCAAAATTGATTAATGCTTTAACTATGCCAGACACTTAACAAAGAAGTTCAGAAATTCAATACCTAATTTCAAATGACGATGGAGCAGAATTATACGCTGTGCAATTAGACTTCAGAAAATAACTACATATGTTTTCTTGTTCACATTCTTATTTCTGAAATCAATCAAGACTCTCCTAATAAATTTTATAGTCTTCCATAATCTGGAATCTCCCTACTCATCAAATTCTAATTCCAGTTACTTTTACATATTGATATAATTTATTTATTCAGATTGATATTAATATTTAACATATGACTACGCTTTTTAAAATGTGTCTTCACAGAAATATTCTCTCTCCCATAAACCAATTTCTATCCAGTTTAACTTCAAGACTTTAATATTTTCTCCAATAACATTCTGATTATTCTAGCCTATTGACTATGTATTAGCACAGTCACTGTTGGACACTACTTCACAATGCTGTGAATAAATATATTTTGTACTGTTATGCGTTTTGCCAACTGTTTCACATAAGTCAGTCTTGTTTCTTTTTTAACAGTTCATTAAATGGAGATTAGGCTGAAGATTAGACAAGGAGAGTTAGCTGTGGCCACTCATAAATTGCTGTTTAAGGAGGTTGAATTTTATTATGTGGGCAGGGGGAACCGTACAATGTTACCAATGCTGAGTATTTGGGAAAGGACATGGACATCATGATGATATTAAAAGATAAATGTGAAACATATTCAGGGATTCTGTTGTAATTCTTTAGATCCTTCAGTTTTCCTTTTCTCTCAGAACCTTCAAAAGACACAACACAAAAATGTAGTGACAGACTTCTGCTTGGAGTTGGAGTTGTAATTATGAAGGTAATTACAAAGTTAATTTCTTTCATGTAATTAGCTGTATATTTTTTTAAAAAATTGAACCAGGCAGGTAAAGGTATAAATGACTTAAGAATAATGATATGAAAAATAATTTTATTTTAAAGAAAAGTATGTCACTTTAATTTAATTAAGCATATTTTGAAAAAAAACATTAATGTCTTATTAATCAATATACAGTAGTCACTTCATTTTAATCTAAAAACAAATGGAGCTAATCTTAATATATTTTAAGATCCTACATGGCATTTTCAAATGAACTATTATTTTGTTTTACTAATTTTTAATTATGTCATATTTTTCTCCTCTAATTTTTAGTTCAATTTGAAACTTTTAAGTTGATCTTAAAAATAACCTCTGTAATTTAAAAACGTTTTACACTTTGGGGAAACAGAAAAACATTCCTTATGCAGGCAGAAATAAATTATTACATTAATGTTTTATTCATACTAAAATTTAACTGTAATGGAAATTAGCTTACTATTTATTACTTCCTGGTAGCAAAGAGATACATCAGGACATTTACTGAACTTCATTGGTCATTAGATTACTATTTCATTTTATTCTCTAAATTATCCAAACAGTCCAGACTTAATTTCAGTTACTGGAAGCAAATGACAACAAAAATGAAACTATTATTTTTAGAAATGTGATTCATTCTAGTTCTTTTGCAGGGGTGCTTAAAAATTAACAGTACAAAAATTAAAATTGGCTCATATGACTAAGATTTTTGCTGTGGCTGAAATCCCATCTCAAGATTTTTAAAAATATGCTTTAAACCAATTTATGCACATTCATAATTTAGTCTCAGAAAATACTACATTTCAGGCTATATGATGTTCTAAAGAGAGTTTTTAGTGGCTCGATAACTGAACCAAACTTTCAGTTAGGATTTCTACAGGGATATTTCTGATCTCTTCAAAACTATATAAAACAGAATTTTTGAACATTAATAACTATCATGTTGAACATCTCTTAAGATAAACCGTTTCAACTTTGGTGTGCTTTGATTGTTTTCATGAAATTATTTTATATTAAAGTTTATATCAATTAATTGGCAGTCTGTTTTCTTAATAAATGTAGATTGGCATGGTGAAGCAAAGAAAAAATGGAAATTATGAGTCTAACTGAACTATGTATATATGATTTTGCAACTTGCATATGTGGTGTGAATGAGATAAATGATTAGTTAAAAGAATTCCTTTCTTTGGTGCAGTGTTTATACCCTAACAGGTATCAGACTGAGGACTTGAAAAATGAAGATAAAATAGTGTAAATTAAGATGAGTTCTCAAGTTATTTTCTTTCTTTTCCTTTCTCTTTCCTTCTTCCTTTTTCTTTTTCTTTTTTTTTTTTTTGAATTATTTTTTTCTTTTTCTTTCTGAAGTTCTAAATTAAACTTGACATTCTTAAAAGCCAACAAATATACCCAAGTATTACTACTCTACTAATCTATAATAAATAGTAAAAATATAATCTTTATAAAGTACATTTTGGCACTTTTTTCATACTCAATATGGCATCATTAAAGTTGTTCTAGCAGGGAAGCTATATGATCAATATAGTGTTATAAAAAGCCTGATCAAAATATGACATTTGGGATATATGTTAGTTTAGAACAGGAAGATTATTCAAAATGTCACTGCTCTCAGACAGGAATGCAGCGTTGAGGGCCTGAACTATAGTGATCACAATGAGAATGAAGAATTATATATAATTCACGATACAGGGTTGAATGGAAAATTCAAGAGATAGTATGTATATATAGAATGCCTTATCAACTATAGCTGGTGACTTGAAAAATAGCCTTATTTATTTTATAGAGGGTGTCAATGTTTCAAAACTGGGAGAATAGGGAAATGGGTATATTATGAATAGATCGTGATATTTTTGCAGGTTTTAATTTACTTAATTAATTCTTAGTGAACGTCTAATGTAGTGATTGGACAGAATCGAATCAGCATTGCACCTAGAATGACAAATTACTGAAGTTCAAAGTTCACCAATCACTTCAGTTTACTCTTTATTGCTAAGTTTCCTACCACTGCCCTTTACTCCAAATTATATTTGAGATTCTCCCACGTACGGCAATCATTTAACATAGTTACCTGGACTTCTTTTCCTTCTTCCTTCTCTGAGAATACTACTTTAAGACAACTGAGCATGTCCTAATTTGGGTCCAAGGCCAGGAGACCTGCTTTCCTGTTAGAATTTACCAAATCCCAATCCTTAAAACATGCAAAGCGTGGGGATCTGATGACTTGGCTAATTTTCTAAATGAAAAAAAAGAAAGGTGATGGAACTCTTGGAATCTTCTGCATTTTGTAATTTATCCATTTACTGAAACTATATCATCTTTCTATTGAATATTTTAAAAATATTTGTTATTTTTATAGGCAAAAAATAGAAACTTCTTTGGTATTTGAAACTTGTTTTACTTACTTCTAATAAATATTTTGGAACATGCTTCAGACTCACAGCACCCATAGTTAGCTCCTAAACTAGGATAAGCTTTCCTAGCAGCTGCTGCACAAATTTCAAAAAAGGAAAGTCTTAGAACAGATCCCAAATCACTACCCCTTTTTCTCTCTGCCTGTATTACCATGATTATACAATTGCACATTTCTGTGGTAAATGAAGATATGACAGAGCTTAGGAAAGTAAGATGAATCTGCTGAATCTGTTTTCTCTGCTATAACTTAGAGATGATCATACCTGCTTCACAGAATAATGTTAACTATTGACATGAGATAATGTATGTAAATGCAATTTACAAAGTGTGAATCATTATTAAAATATGAGAAATTTTACTAACAATCCCTTACAATTTGTACTTAACTACAATTCTCAAAAAGAAAAAAAGTATGTGCAGAATGGACATATGTCTTTATTGTCTGACCACAAAGATTGTGCCCGACCAAGTTATGTCTGCATAGCGTATTTCACAAAGCAGCCAATTCCATAGTTGATTACTCAATATAATGCTTTCTTTTTATTCTCTATAAAAATCCTTCCCCTAATGGGTTCAGTTTCTCAATGGACTCCAATGGTTTTTTCTGTAATAATGCTCTGACAATTGTTCAATGTAATGCTGCTTTTTCCTTAAGGAATTATTGTTAACATATTGATTATAGCATAGCTAGTGAGAACCAAGACATACATCTCATTGTCATTGGGTTTATAGTTCACTTGGGGAGACAGAAAAACAAATAGTCATTTATACTACAAATCACATTGATTTAAATGTTTTAATAATGACAGACATTAAAAATGATGACAGTGAAGAGAGATTATTGAATTCTAAGAAGGAAAATAGACTATTTCTCCCGGAGAAGATAAAAAACTGAGTTTTGAAGGTTGAGGAAAACTGTAATGCAGTCAACCATCCCTATCTGTGGGTTAATATCAAGTTTCAACTAACCGCTGGTCAAAAACAAATATTACATTGTTGCTGATGTGTACTATGTGGTTAGGCTTATAATGGTTTCATCTGCACTAAAGAGGTACACACTTTTTCATTGTCATTATTCCCTAAGCAATACAGTAAAACAATAATTTGTATAGCATTTATATCATATTAGATATTATAGTAGAAGGGTGAAAGGATTAAGCAAAGGGAAAAAAATGTCATGGACACAGACAACAACAGTATGGTGATTGCCAGAGGGAAAGGGGTGGTGGGAGGTAGAAAGTAGAAAGGGGATAAATGGGATGGAAAGAGACTTTACTTGGGATGGTAAACACACAATGCAATATACAGGTGATGTGTTGTAGAATCGTATACCTGAAACATGTATAATTTTATTAACCAATGTTGCTCCAAAAAATTCAATTAAAAAATAAAAATAAAAAAGTATATCAGAGGATGTATGTCAATTATATGCAAATACTACATAATTTTATATATGGGACTCAGACTGGAGCATAGTAGTATTTTGTAATCTACAGGGGGTCCTGGAACCAATACCCTGTGGATACCAAAGGTCAGCTGAGGTAAAGAAAATAGATATGGTGTGATAGGTTATTAGACATGTAGGGTTCAGCTTTCACTTTTTTAATAAATATATATTGATCATCTACCTATAACAGGTACTCAGTTATAAACTGCAGATGAAAATATAAATAATAAATGGTTCATACCGAAGAGGAAACATAAAAATAGGGCCATAATTACAGTTCACTGAATTAAGTGTTCTGATGATGTATGTTACTGGAGCACAGAAAAAATATATCTGCATGACAACAGGGGGGTACATGGTAATCAAGCAAGACTTCAGCTGCATTTTAAAAATATAAGTAAGTGTACAGCTAGCTCAAAAGAGAGTGAAAAGGTCAAAGCATGTATGAAAGTGTCTTGTTATAAAATAGATTGATGGGTTAACAGATAAACAATCATTTTGTATCACTGGGGCAATAAGCTGTATTAAAGGGTTGTGAATGATAAATTTGGAATGGTAAGCCTGCATTTTGTTTGCAAAGCCCAGGTGTTTGGAGAATGTCTTTGAACCTGTGAGAAAAAATAAAATGATTTTGGTTCAGAAGTTCCGTTTCCAAACTTGCATTCTGTTCTTTTTTTCAACCAAAATTTATAGGACACTTGCTATTTTCTAACACTGTGGTGTATAAAAGAGGCAAGGCCATTGCTGTCAGAGACCTTATGTTCTAGAATTCTGACAAAGCTGCATGAAGACTAGGTTGAGGGACAGGTTTGGAGGTCAGTTAGAAAGTAAAATGTATTATAAAATTACAAGGCCTTAACCAAAGACAGTGGACAATGTACTCAGAAAGAAGAGATAGGTTTGTGAAACAGAAGGAAATATTAATTACACTTCTTAGTGCATTGTTTGGTGTGGGAAGGAAGTAGGTGAGTACAGAAAAGTGATACAGTAAATATCCCAGGTCTCTGGACTTGCATGTGATAAGAGTTACATGTCATTTGACTAGTCCATGAGGTGCCCAAATATTTGACTAGACATTATTTCTGGGTGCATCTATGGGATTTTCTGTCTGGGAATGAGTATAACAAATTGCCTTCTCCAATCTGAGTGGGCATCATCAATCCGTTGAGGGCCTGGATAGAACAAAATGCAGGGTCAAGGAAAATGCACTCTCTCTGCCTGGTTGTTTTTGAGCTGGGTCACTGCTCTTCTGCCCTCAGGCCAGGATGTACATAATTGATGGTTCTCAGGCCTTTGGACTTGGACTAGAATTTACACCAGAATTTCTTCTGGTTCTCAAGCCTTAGGGCTCAGACTGAAACTATACCACCAGCTTTCTGGGTCTCCAGCTTGTAGATGGCATATCAAGAGATAACAAGACATCGTGTGTCCCCTGGAATATATGATAAAGGATGCAAAATATGTCCTGTAGCATTCCTGCCAACTTATATTACCTGTACAAAATCATTAGGAAACGCCAGACCAATTTAAATATGTAAAAGTGACGTTTTACAAAGTCACAGCTATGAGTTCTTCAAAAACGTCAAGGTCATAAAAAACAAAGTCTGAAGAACTGAACAAATGTCTTGGGTAGTATAATATTCTTCCACATATTCTATAACTCTGAAATTATATCAAACTAAAAGAAAATAATTAAAACTAAAAATGGACAAAGAAGGAAAAATACAGAAAGACATGAAAGGAAACTTCCAAGAAAGAATATATGAGTATTTGGTTGAAGAATGAGAAGATAAGGAGAGATCTGCCTGAATATCCTTTCCAAAATTTCTTAAAGTTAAGAATTCGAACCCCAAAACTTTATTTCTTGACACAGTTAGTGATCATCTAAATGCATAATGTGTGAAAAAATAAGTGCTCTCAAGAACAATGACATATGGTACTTCGTGGGCTGGGGAGCAAATCTTGGGAATTCAGCCAGTTTCTCCAAGTGTAAATTAGACTTTTTTCCCCCCTTGTCTATAATGTATTTGAAAAGATTTCAAGATTTCTGCAAAGTGACGTATACAGTATGTTAGTAAGTCTGTAATAGTTCATTTAAGCTTCTACTCTAAGGGCAACCAGTTGCTTTAATCAGAAAAGCACACTACGGGAATGCTTAGCTGTGATATAAGAAAAGCCATAATCCAAAGGTAGTAATAAACTATTTCTATTTTCCATAGCTTAATCAGTATTGGAGAATTTGCTCACTAGAAAATTTGAAATGAAAACTTTTTTGTGTGTGAAAGCATTAACTTGATAAATAACATGATGCATATCAGAACTGGGTTCTCGATTTCAAATTTACTAGGTTTGGAAAAACGGAAACATTTTGAGTGCTTACTAGTTCCATAAGAATCTAGGCAAACCGGAAGCTTGAACCCTAAATAGACTTATAACCAGAAATTGGTTTTGGAGAATTTCTATTTTCCTGATGGTAATCTTAAGGATAACAGAATCTTGCCTCTAGAATATCACCCTCTGCTTTGTATGGACTTTTCGTGTATTGTGATCAAAGGGCCTACAAGAACAGAGACCTGGGATTTTGTCAAACTCCTAGAACATATTTTATGAGAGTTTTAAAAATTATTCTTTAATAAATCTTTGTTGCTGCCTATATGTGGGATGATGTTTGTTTTGAGATTCACTTTTGTTTTAACATGGTAATGAATTCATGGGGGAATAGTTAACTCATTTACACAAACATCATCACTGAAAACTACCAAAAAGAACCTGAGATGAACACTACTAAATGGGACTCTGTCAGCAGTTTTGAGAGACAAAAACAATATTCATTGCTGAACTGGGTGTACAAGATCGCTTAGAGAACATCTTTAAATAGTTTTAAATCCATGGCATGGTAAGTGGAAAGCAAACAGATATATTGAAAAATAACTTCTAAACTGGGGTTTAAATAAGCAAATCACAATCCCTTCAGTCCATTTTTGTTTCAACTGATTTAACCAAAAATTGAAACAGAAACGCTTTTATGTTAAAGTTGAAAGCACAGTAATGAAATTAACAACCTCCTGAAATGAAAAACAACCCCCCTGTTCTCCATGTCCCAAAAGTCAAAAAGATCAAGGTAACAATAAAGGGGGTACAGTTGGGGAGTCCCAAGACCACATTCGAATTCACTGGCTCGCTGGAAAGCCACGGAGAACTCAGAAAAGCTGTCTTATTCATGGTCATAGTTAATTACAGTGACAGGATAAATACTAAGATCAGCAAAGGAAAGACACTCCTAAGGTAGAGTCTAGGCGACACCAGGCATCAGCTTCCAGTTGACCTCTCCCAGTGGGAGCTGTACAAAGTGATAAGTTAAGTGTGCTGATTTCCTATTCTTTCATGGCTGGTGATCAATGACTAGAATTAGCAAATCAACATTGTGCAGACATTTAAGCCAGATAAACTACTAATTGGATCTTAAAATATTACTTAAAGGTATAGATGTTAACATTAGTCATAATAATTTTAAAAAATAAAATGTGTAAATTTTAAGTTTTGAGCAGAAAACACACACAAATGCATGCAGATTCATTCACACACTCATGACAACAGTGAAAACTATAGTAAAAGATAAAAAGCAAAGAAACATCTAAAGCAAAAAACATATAAGACAGAGCTAAATCCAAACATCTTATTAACATATATAAAAGTGCTAGACTTAGTCTTATTGAATGACATACAAAAGTGTAAATAAAAATAATTTTGAAAACAGGCAAAAATGTTAACCAAAATGCAATAGAATTTCATAATGAAATTCTTTTTAAAAGAAAAACTTAAGTCCAGCCGGGCGTGGCTCAGCGGTTGAGCGTCGACCTAGGATCCCGGTGATCGGGGTTCGATTCCCGGTCAGGGCACATGCCCGGGTTGCGGGCTCGATCCCCAGTGAGGGCGTGCAGGAGGCAGCCGATCAACGACTCTCTCAGCTTTGATGTTTCTCTCTCTCTCTCCCTCTCCTTTCTTCTCTCTGAAATCAATAAAGATATATTTTTTAAAAAATAAAAGAAAAACTTAAAATTTTGTGTGCTAAACAGAATCAAAATTTATCAAACACTATCTATAATATTATATTGGACAAATTAAAATAAAATCATAATGATGTTAGACTTTTAACTCACAACTAAACCCATGCAAAGCAAATAACAAGAATTAAGGGCACAGACTGAGGACCTAAATAAGATGGGATAAATTCATTAGTTACATATTAAATTCTGGCCCCTGAAAACAGACACTACATCATATTTTAAGTGGCTATGCAAGATTTACAAAAATTGATTATACATTAGGTCACAAAGTGAATTTAGATAGATTTCAAAACATTGAAGTGGTACAGGCTGAAATCTGCACTAACGATGCATAAAAGTGGCATTTATAATCTTGTTTGAAAATTCTTTCTAAGCTAGACAAAAACTGTAAAGGAAAAGAGATAAATTTCACTACAAAATTTTTTTGGCAGAGATAATATACCAAAAATACCGTAAGAATTAAAACAACAAAAAGGAAAGGTATTTTTACAAAAAATATGATAGATTAAGTTCTAATAATTTTAATACTGGAGAATAGAGGAGAAATATGGATGGCTGAAAAATAGAAGTAAATATGCTCATTGACTATAAGTGAAGATTCAACTAAACAGTAGGATGTTTTTTATCCTAATGGCTGGAGAAATACAAAAGAATGACACTATACAACCTAAGTATCCCGAGTTATACCATAATCATGTATATTCTCTGCAATTGTAAAAATCTAAACATTTTATCTCTATATTTTATGTATAAAATATCTTTTTAAAAAATATGTCTTTGTTGATTTCAGAGAGAGGAAGAGAGAGGGAGAGAGAGAGATAGAAACATCAAGGATGAGTCATTGATCGGCTGCCTCCTGCACGCCCCCTACTGGGGATGGAGCCCGCAACCCGGGCATGTGCCCTGACCGGGAATCGAACTGTGATCTCCTGGATCCTAGGTCAATGCTCAACGGCTGAGCCACGCTGGCAGGGCTTATGTGTACAATATGATGATTAAATGTTAAGTGAAAAGATAGATCAGTTTGTATATTTTATTTTCCACTTGGAATAAAAAATGGAGACAAACAGAGGTTTGTGCGTGTGTAGATGGTTTCTAGAAGGACATACAAGGAACTGAAAACACTGCCCATCTCTTAGGTAATGGTCTTAGAAATATACTTCTCAAGGTATAAATTCAGAGGCAGTTTGGATTTTTGCACACATTTTTTAAATAGTCAAAATGCAAATAAAACAGCTTGATGTGTGATCAGCAGTGTCTAGTGCTGCAGATGTCTAAAGTCAAGGACTGAAAAATTCACTGGTCTAATTATCTGAGGCACTATATTTATCCTTCAGCCTGAGAGGGTGGGGGTGAAACTTCAGATGACCATGATCTGAGAAATGAGTAGGAAGAAAGAGGTGACCTCAAGTGCAGATTATTCTTTAAAACTTAAATTGGCTGCTTGTTATGCTCAATCCCATTTCTGTTTTCAGTACATGTTTTTACCTCTCCCAACTTGTAATGTGAGTGTCTGTGTGTGAGTGTGTGTTTGAAGTTGATACCACTGTGCAGTAAATAACTCGGCAAGCCTGAGTTGTGTACACTCCACACTTAAAAGTTTGGTTTTTGCCTGATTCCCGGAGACAATCTCATGTCTTTAGAATATCCTGTCTGTGAAGAGTATCTTTGTTTACCTGGGACACTTGGACAAGAATAGTCTATACTAACAATATGATTTATGGTCGAAGTCTTGGGCCATGTGTTATCAAGCTGATCTTTGGAAGGACTGGATTTAATGATCTGTCACCAAACCCCAATAAGACCCTGGACATCAAGGCTTGGGTAAGCTTCTCTTGTTAGCAATAATGGACGTATGTTGTCACACGTAGTGGCTGGGAGAAATAAGCATTGTTTGAAAAACTCCTCTGGAAGTGGACACCTGAAAGTTTACATCCGGTATCTCTCTCCTGGACTCTGTCTTATATACCTCTTCCCTTTACCATGATGTAACAAATTTTCTTTTCTTTAATTACATTTATTGGTTAATAAAATTATATAGATTTCAAGTGTACAGTTCTATGATACATCATCTGTGATTTTTCTGATTTTTCTGAGTCCTTCTAGCAAATCATTGACCTGAGGATGATATTGAGTAATCCCAAATCACACCCATATAGCAAAAAGTGTGCGGTCTGCTCAAGACACTGCTTCTCTTTATTGAGCTTAACTTCTCATTAAAAAATGTGAAAGGATGGCTAAAATTTGAATATTTGGTGATTTTTAAATTACTGGAAACCTAAAAAAAAAAAACCTGCCTCAAAACTTAAGTGCATTTTAAAAAAAAGAAGGGCGTGGTAGGTATTTAAAGAATGTATATCTAAATAAAAATATGCATAGAAGAGGGGTGTAAATTTTAAAATACAAAGTAATAATGAACAAAAATTTAGAGCATACCAGTTTTTTGGCAATAAATATTTCGGTTTGGTAAGACTTACCATTGTTGAATTGTTTGCTATTTTAAGATTTCTAGTTTGTCACCAATTAATATTCTTAAGTGAAAATATTTGCTTAAACAAATTACTGAAATCATTTATAAAAAGAAACTTAAGTGTTATATATTTTTTAAATTTTCTTAGTTTCTTCTAATATTTTTTTAACTGAGGGTCTCCTCACTATGACATACAAATAACTTAATAACCTGAAAAGTTATTTGTTTGAAAACCCAGATCACAGCTCCCCCACTACAGTTAGGCCCCAGGACCAAGGCTGACCCTGCGTTTCAGGAGTCTTCCTTCCCATTGCTGAAGGTTTTCTCTTGTGGACCTAGCAATTCGACTTTCGCTTGCCTTCTCCTCTGCCCCATGTTTATTCAATGCGATTGTATGTAGCTGAAACTTAAATGAGGGCAATGTTTCAGTCATTTGTTAATTGGATAATTAGTTTCATGCAAATTACTGGAGGCATGGCATTTCTCCTAACTGCACGCTGTTCAGCTTCCTTGCTTGTATTTTAAGAAATAAAACTACTTTGGAGACAGCCTGGGGGGAGAGGGGGTAGAGGGGAGAGAATGCCAAGTGGAGGGGATCAACGGGGAAAAAAGGGGACATTTGTAATACTTTCAACAATAAAGATAATTTTATAAACAATGGGATATGCTATTAAAATGCAGCTTAAAATATTGTTCTCAAAAGAAAAGAAAAAAAGAAATAGAACTCATCCAATAGAATCCAAATGCAATATGAAAGACAACATGGTGCAGTGGGAAGATATCTGCTATAGTAGCTATAAAACACGATTCATTTCTAATTTTGTTTCTAAAGTAATTAGGCTTTCCTTCCTATATTTACTCCCACAAAAAAGAATATGTCCAACTCATCTTTCTATATCCCTTTGGAATTTATAGCCTAGAATGTTGCACTTTGTAAATGTCCCATACATATTTGTTGACTTGAAGTAAATTAAAGTTAGATTAATATGAATTTTTCTGAAGACACATTTCTATTTGGAAATAAATTACTTAGAATACTGTATATACTACTCAAAACACTTCTTTATAAGAAATCAATTTTTTCCCTCTGAAAGCTTTGGATGAATGGCTACTCTGTCTTCAAGGAAATGACTTCAGGGACTTAATCATGATACTTCCAAAGATTTCCAAACTTATCTGTGAAGTTAGTCATTTACTGCCAACTCAAGGGGGCTTTATCAGAAGAATAGTAAACACTTAAATCTGTTAGTTTCCCATGATATTTTGATAACTTAGTGACTTAATGTATTCTCTCTAGACTACAATTTCTCAGTGTTCAAAATATTAAAGAAATTAACCTTGGTTAAAAATCTGTGATTTGAAGCCTCTAGTGATTTGTCATTCATATTGTTAGAGTTTGGGCGCTGTGTTCCTAGAGGAATTTATTTTTTCTCATTTAATGAAGTCTGTTTTATTTTAAATGATTTCTCAAGGACATAATTTTTAACTCATGGGATTGCTAGGCAATTCGCTTTTCTATGAGTAATTTCTAAATTGCATTTTAAAATTTATTATATGCAGGGGAAAATTGTTTAAAAACTTTATGACAAATTTAATGTGTGCCAAAAGTATACTCTTGTGAGAGCAGACATGTCTGTTTTATAGCTGGGGTAGTAGTTCATTTGGAATCTTCATAAATTCATAAGCATTATATCAGATTCCATCATAACAGTCTAAAATAAGTACAAAAAACTAAAAATATTGGGATATTAAATATGAAGGCAGATTAGAAAAATGCATTCATCTAAATGAGTAGAAAGTAGAATATCTTATTTAATAATTTGGGTTATTATTAGTCATGGCCAGTGTAAAAACATTGGCATTGCTATGTCCCTACTAATCTAGACCTGTGCTCTTCATAGTTATGAAGAAAATTGTAACACTATAATATGGGCACTTTCTTTTATACCAGAAGTAAGTAGCTACACAATGTGTACCAGTGGTCAATATGTCATGAGTGTTTATTTACGGAGGTGAGTATGCTATGGCTCCCTGTTTTAGCCCGGAGGAAAACAAAGAAAGCCTAGGAACAAGATGACTATATTGGGATTCCAGGGTTTCACCTGTAATCCCATCTTCATCTTGAATCTGTCATTTGTAAAACAGTGGCTTTTATTTACAGCAAATAGTACCCCTGTTTAGAAACCTTTAACCACCTATCTAATTGTTACCCAGAGAGGAAGTAAAATAGTTCATTCACACAAAGCATTTATTGAAAGAGACAAGGCTAAGAATGTTTGAAAACAGATTGGTTCCACACATGCCAAACATTGCTGCTCCCTCATAGAATGATATCTCATTGCTAAAGGCCAAGTAAATATCATCTAAGGCCTTCTATTTTGAAAATTTAGTTTTTATGGATTATTTCACAGTCATTTAAAGTAATTGGAAATAACAGGCCTCCAAAACAGATGCTAAAGTCCTTCCTATAATTTTAAATTTTATAGAAAGTTTCCTACAGAACTCTAAATACATTTGAGGAAAATTTACATTTTTTACTTGCTTATACTTGATTGGGAAAAAAACCCAGCTATAGCTAATTGGTATTAACAAATAAATGATTACTTATATTTGTGTAATATTTTAATGTTCAACCATGCTTTTTTATCTTAATTCTTTCTGTTTTTAGAGTCACGCACGCAATGCAATTAGTGCATGACTCAGCATCCCAACCTTCCAAAAAAAAACTTTTAAAAAAGTCCAACTATATTTATTCTTTCTTTATATTTTTGCATATTTTCAATGGTTCTTGATAGCTGTTAGTGAAGCAAATGATAGATTAAAATAAAAATATAAACAGTCACAATGTGTCAAATTATGCAACTTCAAAAATGTGATAGGATTTATAAATAAGAATGTGCAGAATGATTCATCCTCTAGTAAAAATAGAGAGGAAACCTGAAAACATTTTGAGACTGTATTAATAAAGTTCTATAGCACTGAGGATTTTGCCTGTTCATTCACCAACTGAAACAACTCAAGTGTTCACATATGTAGAACATAAATATAAGCAAGTTTAAGTCAACTTATATTCATTCTGCTGAAAAGTAACCAGTGTATTTATTTGTATATACGTATCCTTATTCAGGTTACATAAATTGAAAACAAACTACTAAGTTCATAATGGTATGATTACATACAATAAATATATTTCTTTTATTCTAATAAAATTGAGAAAATAAGTCTTTAAAGGTCATTTCATACAAATATCTGCCCTTTGAAAACATCATAACTAAATCATTCCAGACCAGTGAAAAAGTAGGGCATGTTAGCTGAGCAGGAATAGCTCTCTGTGTAATGTCAGTTGTTTTATACGAGCAAAAATGAGTAAACATTGGCCACTTACAATGTGTAAGGCAATACTAAATATTTTATGTAAGTTATTTCATTATACCTTTATTACATGCCATGCAGATTCCTACACTGCAAAAGTGAAGCTTGGAAACATAATCTGTTCAAAGAAACATGATTTCTATTTCCTTACATGATTCCCCAATAATATATTGATTCCAAAACAATGTGAAATAGAGAAAAACACCTGGTAACTGAATGCTGTCATTCTGTCACAACTAAACAAAAAAAATGTAAGTTTAATGTACCTTGAAACACAATGGATTCTATTTGGAATCACAGTAGGAAGCATTTCCTTTTTTGTCAGTTGCTATAACACGTGGCCCAGCATACTGTAACCATTAATATAATATGTGTTTAATAAGTGATTAATTTATTGATACAAATATAAGAGAGAAAAGGAGGAAAGGAAGAACCGGAGGGAGGCGGAGGAAATAGGAAAAGAGAGAACACAATGAGGGACATAAAGAATAACTGAGGGGTCATTTGGAAGCTGTTGAAAGACGAGCAATCGAGTTCAAGGAATCAGAATTCACTCATTCACTTAATACATTCTTATTATGCATCTGCAGTTTCTCGCACCGCATTAGGCAGGAGATATTCATGGGTGAGCAAGATAAAGAAGCCCTCTTCCCTCAGAGACATTAGAAATTAGGGGAAGAAACGAGAGGATGGTGAACAGTTACCATTACATGTGGTAAGTGTCACGAAAGAGCAAGTACACAGTTCTCAGAGGGCATGAAACAAAAGCAACCACGCTACTCTATTTGGAAAACAGAGAAGATTTTGCAGAAGAAGTAACATTTAAACCTGAATTTAAGGACTGAAAAGAGTGACATTTTAAGCACTTGAACAAAAGAAGAAAAAGAGAACTGCTAAAGAACTATCTGTTTCAGGGTTTTTAAGTATAAGTAAAATATTTCTTTTTTTCCCCGCATGAGTCTACAGTGGTTTCTGTGCAGCATTATTTAATTCGGAAGTCCATGTAAGATTAAAGGCGCTGAAAAAGAATATCAATTATGACGGTGCCTGTTCAGTCGGCCTCTCCTGCCCCCATCTCTTTCTGCATCCTTCCCAAGCAAACATACAGCGGGGTTCTAACCTGTTTTGCTACTGATTGAACTTCCTCTCTGACCTGGCAGTAAAACATGTTTTACTACACAATATTTTTTAAGGAAAATTTTTTGTCTTCAGCTGTGAAACAGATTGATGTTACAGCATTCAGATAACATCTCTTGGCAGCAGTGTTTATTATTTCAAAGTGAGATAAAAATTCATTTAATAAAATTATAAAGAAAACTTTTAAATAATTTCAAAATAAAGTGCAGTATAGTAAAATACGTGAAGACTCAAGATATAATAGTAAAAATTACACTTCATTACACCAATAATCACATCAAATTATTTAAAAATAATATTTGTCTATGAAATAATATTTATCATTATCAAAAATCTAAAATTAAGAATTCCACATGAGTATTTTCTGACGTTCAGTATTGTATGAATGCTCTGTCCTTTGAATCCCCTACCACTAAAAGTATGTTTTCTTAATACATTTTTTATTTTTTATTCCAATAGACGATGTTATTTGAAGGCAAATTCTTTTACACAACTCTGTCTCTGCCCTAAGGTTCAATCCCAGCAATCTGCTATATTAAATTAATATAATTGTAATAAAATGTTCTTCTACTTTTAAAAGATTCTATGCTATTTATGCAGATTTTGCAATATTTGAACATTACAAAACAAAACAAACAGGAGCCCTTCAAAATATCTGTCACGCTGGTCCATTCTGCTTCAGTGAATATCTTATGCCAGGCTGGCTTATTGAGATCTTTCAAAAAGACATGTCTGAAGCCACAAAATCCAAATTCTTAGATTTTCACCTTCAAAGAGTCTCGAATGACAATCTTTCTTATTTCTAAAATGTATCCAAATACATTCCCTGGTTAAATGTAGGAAAATGAGAAAATAAATGCGGCCTGTCCAGGTGCAGTAGTGGCTAAGCTTTAACAGTTGCTGTAACTCCCTCTTAAGACTTGATAGGAGAGAGCCCAGCGGGCTTCTGATACTTTCCCCCTGAATTGGGCTTTGAGACATTTTAAAACAAATTACCACTTGTTTGTCTGGCACCTAGCTAGCTAAAGTTTCCGTAAACTTTGTTTCTTGTGGCTGGGGATTCATTTACAGTGCCCAGCTGCTGACTGACAGGGCAGGGAGCGCCCTGCGCCTGCTCTGCCTGGGGTTGCACACCCACGCGGCCTTGGGGACTGCTTCCAACACTAATTGGGAACATAATTCTCAGGGCATCATTTTGTTGGGAAAAGAAGACAAAAAGCAGAAAAGGTAAGATAAAAGCATGACAATGCCTAGGACAACTAATACTGGAACCACAGTCACATGCAAATTAATGGGCTCCTGTTGGTTTGGCCAAAGGAAAAAAAGGGTGATTCCAGAAGAAATATTTTTGCTAGATATTGACATACCGCCCCCTTAGGCAAGCCTGGGTCGATGGAGTGTTATTTTACAACCCCAAGTCCTTTGTATTTCAAGAATGAGAAGCAAAAGGCAAAAACAAGTGGAATCAATCTCTGTACTCCATGTAGAAATTCGAGGTGTGCTTCCACGGAGAGTAAAACTAATTAGCAAAACAACCTACAAAAGAAAAGAATCGTTTGGCAAGCCCTCAGATACAATGTATTGAAGAAGCTGGCGAAGACGGCATGTTTCAGAGGGTAGAGATGCTGCAGTAAGAGAATAAACTCAGCTTTACGTGGGATGTTAAACAGCTTTTCAACAAAGTGCTGGGTAAAGCAAATCTAAATTTTAATCCAGGAGAGTCGCTACTAGAGAGACGGATAAAGAAGAAAGTAAAGCAATTCCTGCTTTTGAAAGAACCAAACAGGACAAATTATTTAATTCCAATCATAATTTTAGGGAGGAAAAAAAAAATGAATGATTCTGCTACAAAGAATTGTTGCTACTTTTGGAAGGGATTCTGGGTTGTGATCGTAAGGCAATCTTTGCTTCAGTTTCTAGAATCTACTCACACGTGTCCTTTTGACTTCAGGATCAGACTGAAGCTCCTGTGATACCATATTCTTATGTGACAATAGAACGGCTTATTTTATTGCCCCACCAAGGCACATTCGGAAATGAAAATATGGGGCAATATTTTAATACAATGACCTGTAGAGAAAGACCTTGTGGATACTACAGGAGTCTAGAACCAGAGCACCAAGGACACTAAATGTGCCACAGTGAGGAGGTTGCAAATGCACTTAAAGAATTTTCCCATTTAAGGGACATGTATGTATAACCCATAGACACATACAACAGTGTGGCGATGGACATAGGGAAGGGGCACGGGGCACTGGGTGGAGGTGGGTAAAGGGGAGTAAATGTGGAGCATCTGTAAGAGTGTCGACATTTTTTAAAAAGTCAATAAAAAAGGGGTTGGAGGAAGCAAACAATAAATGTGAAAATAAATAAATGAAAATAAAAATGCAAATGTTCATTGACCGTATGTGTTATGATTCTGGTTTTTTTGTATGGCTAAAAGCCTTGAAAGGAATATTTTAACATGTTTGCAATGGTTCTTTTTATTTTGCTGTTTGTATCTATCTGTGTTCTCTGGGAATGAGCTTGTATTATCTGTGTAATCATAAAATTGTGTAATGTAAAAGAAAATAATCTCTTAAAAGAAAAGAAAAACAAATTGTTCTCTATCAAATGTTAATAGTGCCTGAAACAGGGCTGAATGGTCCCTTAATTCCTGAACACAAGTAGCATCCTAAGATTCTGAAGTTCTAGGGTATTGGTAAAAAGAAATGAAAAATTAGATCATGATGATTTCAGCAAATCAAACAAAAATTGAATTGTATGGTCCTCAGTAAGCATCTCATCCTTATTATAGATGAGAACACTGAGGTTCAGGAACTTTGCATGACTTACCCAATCTAATATCCAATATTAATGTCCTTCCTTCTTCCTAGCATAATATTCTTTTTATCTCTGTAATATTCAGAAGATGCATTTAATTTAAAAATGTTATTTAAATGAAAAATCTGTTTAAAAGCAACTTTAGTAAGTTAAAATGGTGAACTGAGAGGAAATATTTTAGTTGGTCTGTGTAGTAATTAAAAAGTATTGCCCAGCCAGTGTGGCTCAGGGGTTGAGCATGAACCTAAGATCCAGGTGAGAGCAGTTCGATTCCCAGTCAGGGCACATGCCCGGGTTGTGGGCTCCATCCTCAGTGGTAGACGTGCAGGAGGCAGCTGATAAATGACTCTCATCACTGATGTTTCTTTCTCTCTCTCTCCCTCTCCCTTCCTTTCTCTGAGATCAATAAATAAATAAAGTAAAATTAAAAAGTATTTACATGATTCAAATCTTAGGAATGTAAATGTCTTCTAATGTAGTTCTGAATGCAAAAAGCAATTATAAATCACTCTTTTTAAAAATTTTATTAAATATATTTCAGCCAAAATTGTCATTTAAGAGAAATATTTATTCAGTTCTTGATTTGATTCAGCTCTTTGTTTATTCAGAAATGATTTCTCTCAGTTCTTCTGCACAACCACTATGTCTCATTTGTGTGGAAAAGTTTTGAGTGTCCCTGAGTTCATGACTCATTTAGAAGGTAAGTGTCTATGCAAAATGCTTATACTGTAAGGGTTCCTGTTATTATTGATGGCCATATACTAATTATATTCTGCAGTCAGGCAAATATTGTTTCCATTATGGCCAATACATTGTGGAGACTACACTATGTTCTTAAAGAAGCCACAACAGGGTGTGTTATTGGTATTTGCAGTAAGGTAATTAGCAAATTTACATACTGACTACCCCTTCAACAACCTCCTTCTGAAAGGTTCTCTGCATACAAAGTGAGTGTACGTCTTGAATAATATACAAGGGGTTCAGCCAGGTTTTTTTTTTGTTTTGTGATTTACAAGTTTAAAGATGGTTTCAGGGACTCTAAGAATTTTACTTCCAGTTTTACTTTCATCTGCAGTATATTATTTTAGTTAAGGAGCTAGAATACTTTAGATGTAATTATTAAAGGTCAATTACCTTTCACTATTCTTTTAATTGTAAATATCAAATAGGAGCTGTCAAGATGAATATATATTTCATTTGTACCCAGTATATTTAAGTTTCATACTACTCTGCATCTCTGAGATACCAGACTACCCGTGATTTTTATTTCTTATAGGCCACACCTGAGCAGTTTGTTTATTCATTTTCACACCTGAGCACTGTAGTCACTGTGGTAACTAGCTGTCTGTCCTAGTAATACAAGGTTCTACCCATGACCATATAATCTTAAACAAGTTTCATAAATGTTTATAAAACATCCATGTGGAAGTAAATCTTGCTGTCACATTAGTTTCTGGCTAATCTAGTTTCGCCAAGTGTCTAATTACGTCTATGAAATTAGTAGGTTGTTTGCTCTGTCTTCAGTAATGATGTAACATGTAGTGACAGAATCGTAGAAGCCCACTGACCATCAGAACTTCAAAATGAAAAGAAAAAGACAGTGCTTTTCTCCTAGAACTAGATTTACTAGTGGGGGGCTAAGAGAGTTGGGTGGAGAGGCACCTGATCTAATAAATCTAGTGCATGACCTCTAGATCCCATATGGCAGACTCAATGATTTTGATATTTATTTTTGATATATCTCTAATCTTAAAAAATATATTTATATGTGTATTTATTGTCTATTTCTTTATTTATACACATATATTTCCATATGCATACCAGCATGTGTGTGTGTATGTGTGTGTATGTGTGTCTGGATCTCTTCTCCTTCTGAAATTTTTATTTATTCATTTTGTTTACCATGAGGATAAACTGTACCCTTGTTGGTAACTTTTGTTTTTTTAATATATTTTTATTGATTTCACAGAGAGGAAGGAAGAGGGAGAGAGAGATAGAAACATCAATGAGGAGAGAGAGTCATTGATCGGCTGCCTCCTGCACACACACCTCCTACTGGGGATCGAGCCTGAAACCCGGGCCTGTGCCCTGACCAGGAATCAAACCTCGATCTCCTGGATCCTAGGTCGATGCTCAACCACTGAGCCATGCAGGCTAGGCTACTACCCATTATTATTTAGATACTATGCTATTACATTTTTTCTGCTTTAGTTAAAATGGGAACATATTATTATTCTTATATAAAATTTCAAAATTAGAGGTGTATATTCCTTGTTTAATTAGGTTGTCATGTTGATTATTATCTGTAACAGCTAATACATTTTATTATTTCTTATTATAAGTATCATAATATCATATGTAATAATATTCATGTTACTTGCACTATGCTTCAATGAAAAATTAGGATTTTTCAGAAAATAAAATTGGCAATGAGTTTTAATAAATTGCACACAAATTTTCAAATATCAGAGAAAGAATGAGAGACAGACACACAGACAGACAGAAAATGTGAAATTATTTTTTATAATAAAATATTTAAACAAAACAAACAAGAAAAAACAAATTAACATCATGTACAAAAGGAAATAATCTCAGTTTAGTTCCTTTATTTGCATGGTATAAGTTTCAAAAATATTTTAACAGTAACTTATTTCCCCATGTCTCTTTGTGTAAAAAAAGTATAATTATTTAAAATTTAATCTTATTTTAAAATGAGATGATTCTATTTCGATACTAGGTAAAGAGGCTCACTTATGCTTATAATACTGAATGTATTTTAATAGTTATCCCATGAAAATTAAATAAGGCATTTCAACAGTAAAAGAGTGTGCATTACAGAGTTTTGAAAAAAATTAAAACTCACTAAAGAAAACACTTGCAACATGTTATTTTAATATGTAATTTTTTAAAGTCTGTAAGTCCATGTCCCAGGATACTACTAAGAAAACAAAATTCTAAAATAACCCAAGCTAACCCTAGAGGTACTTTGTTCCTTTTGCACCTTAGATAAAAACTGTTAAGATCCCCAGTCATAAAATTGACCCCATCCCCGAGAGCATACAATTTAGAGCAAATCCTCACTTCTTTAAATACTCCCTAAACCAAAACTCTCTAGTAAGCTTCTTCTAAATCCCACTTCCTGAGATGCTTCGTGGTTCCCTTCTCACCTGCAGCAAGCTAATAAACTAACTCTCACTGTAGGTGATTCTTTGCTGGTATACATAGATATTAGGCTTTGTGCTAGGAACTCTGTATATAATGTTTTATACAGATCCCCAAACCCCAATAGGCATGCACTATTAATAGTTGGAGTTATCAAATAAGTATCTGAGGTTTAGAGAATTGAAATAACTCTCCCTCCTGGCAAAGCTAAGACAAATCCAGACAGTCTGTCTCTTGCATGAGTTGCAACCACACAAGACACCGTATCACTCTTCTCTCACCCCCTTGCTATGTACTATCATGATGGTGTAATGATGTATTGTTTTACATCTATCTCACCTTTAAAGGCTAACACTCTACCTGATGGGAATATAAGTCTTTCTGTTGAATGAATAAAATTATTATAATTAACCATATATGTATATTTTATTTAAAATTACAAGTTTATGAAATCACCGTTTCATTCCTGACTTCTATCCTGGACTTCATTTCTAAGTTCCTGACAAGCTCTGGCTTGTCTTTTTGTTAAGGGAACGTGGACGTGTGTTGTTCTTCTGTACATAGTTTCTCACCCCCACTTTCTCTCTCTGCTTCTGGTGCATGTCTGCTTCCCTGTGTCTGAGTTTCTAGGGGTGGGGTTACCTTTCTCGTCTATCTGGTCTTCTGGAATTATGGTCCGTTTTACTAATTTAATCCCTGAGATGCCAAAACCATCTTCATGGCTAATTCTTTCTTTCTTTCTTTGAAACCTGGGCGAGAATAACTTTCAGAATACAGGAAGATGTGTGTTGTCCACGTGCTTACATCTCCACTTAGTGCCTTCTCAGTGTCTTGTTGCTTGAAGACAGTCTTTCCCTATCTTTCCAGTCTATCTAATTTCTTTTGTCCAATATGATCAATGCCTTCTAAAATGTGCCTGATTGCTTGATGCGACATTGGCATGCTTAGGTAAAAATTCACTTGGAAAAATGTGTCTCCTTTACAGTTTTAACAAGAAATAGTCTTTTCCCCAGCTTCTCTTTTTACTCACAGCTATGCCAATGCTATATGCTGCCCCTAGATTTAGATACCTGGACTGTAGCATTATTTCTTTATTGTAAATTCCATCAGTTGCCTGTGTTGCATACTGGTTCTTTTATTCCTAGGTCTGTTATTTATAGCTCTTGCAATAAGAGCTTTTCAAATCTACAAACTCCTCAGTATATTTTCCCTACTACAGTCAAAATTGCCTATTAGCTCCCAAATGCATGCATATGCATAGCTGCATAAACATCTTCAGAGCTTTCTCAAGTCGCATTTATCTGTAAAGTCTCCTTTTAACCACCACCTGTTTCTAGTGATCTTACCTTCTGAGTGTCTAAAACACCATTATCTAAATCCTATGCAGAAGTAGCATTTGATAATTTATAGTTACGTGCTTTACCTGAACTAGATTTTAAAGCCAGCACACAGAACACACTGTGAAGGCTCCTGAAAATCAAGTTAGAAAAAAAAAAAGAAACACTTTAAATTATGCACTGATAGAAATAACTCAGTGGGTTATTTGTGAATAGGTGGGTTTCATGTATCCTCATATTGATTCTCCCAGAAGAAGACCTGAGACAAATAGAGTGCAAATGGATTATTTGGGAAGTGATTTGCGAACACTGGTGGGAGCATAGAGAAATGAAACGGGGCAATAAAAGTTGTAAGCAAGGTGCCACTGTGAGCGAATGGAACTCAACCCTGCTGAAGAGCTCTAGGAAACAATTTAAAACACAGGCACAATGCTTATCAAAATGAGGGACAGGATGAGAATTCTTTAGCAGCTTACATCTGTCATTAGTTGACAGCAGTTTCCACTGGGCATGAATTTCCAGCACTTCCAGCCTGCGCTTCTCCTAGCGTGATGGGCAGAGAGAACTGTTGGGGACATGAAAGGTACTGAGGGAAAAGCTGAGGGGCTGGCTGGCAGCTGGAATTTGGGGAGCCATTGTGGAAACTGCGAGTGCAAGGGGATATGGGAGGATACTAATGGCAACAGCTATTGAGGGTGAAGAAATGTGGGACATGTCTCTATTAGGTTGCATGGATTTGGCGTAGCTATGGAAAAGTATATCTGGAAAGTGACTGCAATGACAAAACAATATTACTAATAATTTAAAGTAGCTTGTTTGATAAAAGACCCTTTTTACCAGATAAAGGATTTTAAGTGGGAAGGCTAGCAAAACGGGTATAAAAATGGAAATCACCATCATTGTGTCTCCATTGATTCATGCGAGACGGTGCTCTCTAAGGGTTATCTAAAGTGTGGTCTGCACCCTGGCCGGTTTGGCTCAGTGGTTAAAGCACTGGCCCATGGACTGAAGGGTGTCGGGTTCGGTTCTGGTCAAGGGCATCTACCTCCATCACAGGCTCTATCCCAGCCCGGGTTGAGGCGCCCAATCCATGTGTCTCTCTCACATCAATGTTTCTCTCCCTCTTTCCCCCTTTCCACTCTCTCTGGAAAGCAATGGAAAAAAAATATCCTTGAGTGAGGATTCAAAATAAATAAATTAATTGTCGTCTGCAAATTGTCACCAAAATAAAAGGAGCTTGTGCTGTTATCATTTAAATCAACTAGTCCAATAGTATACTACTTAGGTCAACTGAGATTTTAATTTATATTCTGGCACAGGTTTCTTATCTCCTCTAGCTAGAAGCAAAGCGTTTGTGGACCAGCTATTCTGAGACATAAAATCATTTTGGTTCACTGTGTAATTATATACTTTTAAAAACATGCCAAATTCTATTGCTCTGGTTACATGCCCAGCAAGCAGTCCTTGGTTTACAATACTGTTTTCCATGTAAACTCTTCAATAGAGAAAAATTGGATGGTCCAGTTAAGTTAAATATTGTGGTTGATTTATTGGTGATATGCTTGCTCTAGATTAATAAATCATCCCTCTAATTCATACATCAATATCATTTGAGATTTATTAGTGGGTCAGACTCCCAGGAGACTTGTTTTTTGTGGGTGAGCTGATAAAACTCAACTTTTGGACATCCGAAGCTTACTACCAGATCCTAAAATATGCTGCCAGCTTGTGAAACGTCTTCTGGGAGGTCAGTGTGCCTCCAGGGTGATGGTTCTTCTTCATTCCTCTGTGACAGGCATGGACCTTAAACGAGAGTGGCAGGATTCACCCCACTTTATTCTTCTAAAATCTGGCTTATTACAGGGATTCGGAGAAGTTTACTAATCGTGGTTATACATGGTCAAAGTACTACTGAAAAGTTGTTCAAGACTGTTGATTACCAATTAAGGAAATTGATACCTATAGAGCTGATATTAGTGGGCCAAGATAATTTAGTTGTAGAAAATATGAGATCCCAGGAGTCTTAAATCCATTCCAATTCTTTATCTCCTTTATCAAACTAAATCCTCCAGAAAATAAGTCAATAAATAATAAATAAAGGAACTTTCCTAATATTCAGTTTTCAGTTCTTGCATAATGAGCAGTAATATAGCTGAATGGACAAATGTGAAATTTATACCACTAAATCTCTAGAACACTTAGTTTTATTCTAAATAAAACCAAATGTATTTATCTCTTTAAAAACTAATTCACTATCTATATATGACTCAGACTCTGGGATTTATGTTACCATAACTGATCCCATGACTAAAATATTAAGAAAAAAAGTTAAATATGTATAGGAATCTGGACTTACTCTTATTTTCTCTACGCTGAAATCGGCAGAAAGAGTTGATCAATTTAGGATGCCCATTTTAATGCAAGAATATATGGCAAACTTTCCTACAGAATTCTAAAAAGCATCTCTTTTATTAGGAATAAATTCTATTTATAACAATGTATCATTTAATAATAATATTTTACAAGTACTAAACTTTTTATTTCAATGGTCTTCTTTTAAGTATGGAAGAAATACGTCTACTGTGCAGTATAGCATCCCTCATTTGTAGCTTTTCTAAATATAGTTAGAAATTCAGGTTTTGAGTTCATGGACTTGAACAGCCAGACGTCTTTCTGAGAGCATGGAAATACACGGTGTTGAGAGCACGGAAAGTTAATTTAGAGTTCTAGATAAATCACTAGGTCTCTGTTTCCTAATTTGCAAACTAAGGAGCTGAGGAAAATGGTGTTTTATAATCCTTCGCAGATCAAGTGATGTGGATGTGACTGTCAAGGGAGAGAAGGTGAAGTGAATAAATAACCTCGTGGAGTTCTGAGTCAGTTCTACGATGCAAAGCTAATGGGATACGTGCTAATGGATGAACACCAACTAATGCAGAAATGTCAGACTGGTGAAACTAAGTGTGTGTAACATCTGTCCTCAATAATGGGAATCAGCCAGTAAAACCATGCTCAACAAGGTATGTAGTGTACCAGCGTGTGGTTATGTATTTGAAGAACAATCCCAAATGAAGGCAGGGCCTAGGAGAGAACAGGGAAAAGAATGGTGTCCTCCCCGCAGGGAACCAGTGAACACCCCTGCGTGGAAAAAGGTACATGACATGCCTGCACCTAGCTTTCCTGTGCTGGGCTACTGAGCGCATGTTTGCCATGCTTCACTATTTGATGTCTGACTTGATTTATGTACCTATTCTCAACTGTTTTCTTTTTTTACCAAATTAATATTTATTTTTTTTAGGAAAGAGAACATGTTTTACTTATCTTCATTATAACACCAAACACTGCAGTATTTCTCACATGGCTAGTGGTCAAAAAAATCTATTTAAGTTAACAATTAGGAGCCTCCAAAAGCCATTTGGGACCATTAATATCACTAATTATGGGTAAAAAAAAAAAAAGTTAGAGAAAGAAAACACATAAAATGATGTGAGGCACAGACTGCAAGTTTTCTTGAATTGTAAGATCTTCTCATTGCACAGGGTTATGGACACAGTATATAAGTGACATCGCACCTTCTAGGAATATGACAGCTAATGTCCACTTGCTCCATATGACTGCACCTAGAGCAGCTTTAACAAGTGAGGTGACCTTGAGATTAGAGGCCATAAAATGTGAACATAAAAATAAAATAAATCAAAACAAAAAATTCAGAAAACACACTTGGGTCCCTGAATTTGGGAAGGGGGGGAATGGATTGTTTATGTCTGATCATGAATAATTTTTTTTCTTTTGCAAGCCACTAATACTCAAAGCTGTATCTATTCCTGACTGCAGCACCAAAGACATAAAGTATTTAAAGTCAAGGTAAACTTGCCTGAAGTATTAACCATGAAAGTAGTAGAGTGTCCACATTGCACACTTTCTAATTTCTGAGTAATCTGAAAGAATCACTAGTATTTTGATGAAAAAAATATATAGTTTATATTGGTTCACTGTCCTTGAATTCTTATGCCACGCATTTAGATACAAATCTTGGTTATGGCTCTAAACTCCTGTGTGACATAGATCAAGCTTCTAAAATCTTACTGAGTTTATTAATCTGTAAATAAAAATATAAATGCATAACTCATGCTCCAAATAGAAGAATAGAAGATATATAGCCAAAAGGTCTACATAGTTACTTGATGTATATAGCAAGGGAATCAATATGCAGCAACTATTACTTATTTTTCTTTGTATGTATAAACATATTATTATGTACACATGTGATATGAAATCACATTAAAAGTAAATGGAACCTGACTGGCTTGGCTCAGTGGTGGATCATTGACCCAGGATCCAGGATTCATGGATCATTTCCCAGTCAGGGCACATGCCCGGGTGGTGGGCTCGATCCCCAGTGGGGGGCGTGCAGGAGGCAGCTGATCAGTGACTCTCATCATTGATGTTTCTCTCTCTCTCCCTCTCTCTTTGTCTCCCTCTCTCTCTCTTCCTCTCTCTGAAATCAATAAAGATTATTTAAAAACCAAAGAAACAAAAACAAAACAAAAAAACAAAGTACATGAGATTTTTGAAGACTGACTAGCAACCAGTTAATAAGTCTTTTTTCAGGGGAGGTAATTTCCTAGAACAGAACCACAATTACATTATGCCCATTCTGAAAAGATGCTAAAATGCATCAAGAGGTGTGTGTGTGTGTGTGTGTGTGTGTGTGTTGTGTGTGTGTGTGTTTTTTTTTTTTTACATGTACAGGATATACCAATGAACAAATTGGAAAAGATTTTGAAGGAGAGAAATTAGATTAGGGAGAGTGAGTAGAAGAGGGAAATAAGTATAACAAACCAATTAGTATACGGTGTAATTTTCAGAGTATCTAAGGATTTCAAAGGTTTTAATATGGCATAATTACCCAGGTTTTTAAAAATAATATTCCCTCATAGGTTGAAACTTGATTGATCTGACTTGAGAGGGAAGCTGTTAGAAATATGTTAAGTCCCTGATGGATAGACTAAGAGCCTTGAAGAGTCCTGGTAGCCCCTTTCAGGGAAAGGAGTTAGCCTTTTCCTAAGTTAACTGTGATACTTTAGTAATCAGTGTTTGCCTTCTAGTCCAATAGTTCAATAAGGTCATGAAGAAATGCTACAAATCATTTTGTCTATAATGACGCCAGATATTTAAATTACCTAATTTTACAAGTTGTCCTCACATAAGATTTTTTTTCTAATTACAGTCCTCCTTGTTTGTTATATATTCATCACAAGAATATATATACGCCCACTGAAATTTGAAGTGGTACTCTCTTTGAGATTTGTTTCCTGAATTAAGATCATCCTTCAGTAATCATTTTGCTCTCTGTGGAAGCTCTACATGTTATGTACTATCACAAAAAATGAGTGCCACTTAAGGTTTCTAGTTTTTTGTTTATTTGTTTTTGCCCCCCCTCCAAGAGAATAGGGGAAGAACATGCATATTTTACACTCATAGGTAGCTGCTTCTTTTTTCTCTATTTTTCATGGATCTGAGGATAATTTCTAATTGTCTGAAACTCTCAAAGGCAATCTGTGTGACTGTAAGGGGCACTGTGTTGAAAGCTAGATCGATGATAGGGTCCTATCCAGTGCTCCTTTTCCTACTCTGATTGCATAGGGCTTTGCTATAGCTACACATACAATGTACAGTGTACGAGAACTGAGTGACTTTGAAAAAACATTGACAAAATAAGCTATCACTGGGAAGTAAGTTCAGGGTCCAAATGGCTTGTTAATTTTATTATTCTTACTTTGCTTTGGTTTCTGGTCCTTGAATACACTATGGTCACTTGGCTTATTTCGCTTAGCATAATACTCTCCAGATCCCTCCATGCTGTCTCAAAGGGTAAGAGATCCTTCTTTTTTTACCACTGCATAGTACTCCATGGTGTGAATGTCCCACAGCTTTTTTATCCACTCATCTACTGATGGGCACTTGGGCTGCTTCCAGATCTTAGTTATTGTAAATTGTGATGCTATGAACATAGGGGTGCATATATTCTCTCTGATTGGTGTTTTGGGTTTCTTAGGATATATTTCTATGAGTGGGATCACTGGGAAAAATGGCAATTCCATTTTTAATTTTTTGAGGAAACTCCATACTGTTTTCCATAGTGGCTGCCCCAGTCTGCATCCCCACCAGCAGTGTACTGCATTCCCACATCCTCACCAGCACTTGTCATTTGTTGTTTTGTTGATGGCAGCCATTCTGACAGGTGTGAGGTGATACCTCATTGACATTTTAATTCGCATCTCTTTAATGATTAGTGACTCTGAGCATTTTTTCATATGTCTCTTGGCCACCTCTATGTCCACTTATCTCACTCATACGTGGAATATAAAGAACAAAATAAACTGATGAACAAAATAGATCCAGAGACACAGAAGCATGGAACAGACTGATGAATCTCAGAGGGAAGGCAGGGGTGGGTGGGGAGAGATTAACCAAATAATTTACATGCATATATGCATAACCCATGGACACAGACAGTGTGGTTAAGGCCTGGGTCAGGGTGGGGTGGGCAGGTGCGGGGTAGAAGGGGTCAATGAAAGAAAGGGGAAATCTGTAATACTTTCAACAATAAAGATAAATTTAAAAAAATACACTATGGTCACTAACTTTTTATGCTTCCCTCAGTTTGCATGTTGCTACTCACTTCATTTTTCCTGAAACGTTGCTTGCAGTACAAAACCCTCATGAGATTAAAACCCCCAGTGTGCTCCCCCGCCCCACCCATCCTTGGTTTGAGCTACTTGCTCAGCCTGTCAAACCTGCCCTGCCTCAAAAACTCCATAGTTACTCTGCCCAAAGAACAAGAAATTACATTTTCTTTCTTCTGCTCTTTGCTGCCCTCACCTGACTGACACAGTCCTGTTAAAAACTTTTGAAAAGAGAATGGTTGTGTCCAAGGTGACAATGGTCTGAGAACCTTAAAGTGCATTTCCTTTAAGGGAGTGAGCAAGAGAGAAATATACACGGCCTAAAAAATGAAGAAGTAGTCTACAGTCATAGATTACTACTAATCTTTTCTAAGGGAATTACCACCCTACTTCATGCTGACCCCATGACACCTCCACTGTTGCAATTTTAAAAATTGTGGAAGTGGGATTTAGTACTTTCAAGTATACTTGATGCATATGCTTCTGTGTCCTATTTCATGGTGTTTTAGGAGAACAATTAATCATTTTAAATAGTCCATACTGTAAAAATAATAACAATAATAATAATTTAATTACCCAAAGAAAATATCTATTTACATTCTATTCATTGTTTTCTCTAAACTTTAGTCATAAACATACATGTAAAACATTATAGGTATACATATAAACTGTATTTTTACATATTTTTGAAAATGAAGCGGTGCTGAAGTTTTATTTCCATGCATTTTTGTCTAAGTTTATGCCATTTATATTTTGCTTAGATTTAGATACAAGCCATCAATTATTTAAACTTACAAAGAAGTACATTCCATAGTGTGAATATCAAGAATTCCATAATCTTGTTTCATTTGTACTGAATGTTAAGGACATACCGGTTGGGTAACTACTAAAGTGGGAATATCAAATGCCTTTCTCAATCACAAAGCTTGCTATCTCACAGGCGTGGCTCCGTGGTTGAGCTCCTATCATCCAGGAGATTGCAGTTGGATTCCAGGGCAGGGCACAGGCCTGGGTTGCGGGCTCTACCTCCAGTAGGGGGCGTGCAGGAGGCAGCTGATAAATGCCTCTCTCATCATTGATGTTTCTATCTCTCTCTCCCTCTCCCTTGTTCTCTCTGAAAGCAATAGACATATATTTTTTAAAAAGTCTTTAAAAAAAAAAAAGCTTGCTATTTCTCTGAAAGAGAGCAATGACACATGAGTAGAACTCTCTAAAAAATGCTAATCAGCTTTTTGAGAGTTACTGATGCTTCCATAACTAACATTCATGTTCAAGGACAGATTAAGATAATTCTAACATGGCTCAAATTTTATATATATACATTGGTGTATAGCAGATTATTTAATAATTTGAAAATGACTGATGTTTTGAAATTTTTTTTGGTACTAAAAAAACTCTTATAAGTCATCACTATACTTTCACGAAGACATTCATTATATGTGAACTGGAGCATGAAAAATATTTTTAAACTAGTCTAAGAAGAAATAAAGAATACCAAATTTTTCAGTGTTTGCCACTCTTATAGGGAGACTCTGGATCATAATTTATTCCTTTTATTTCAACAGATCAAGCTTTATACCCCTTGTCTCAACAAAATGTATTTAGAGTTCACAGTATTGGTAGATGCCTCCACTCAGGTGGTTGTGTTACCCAAGTGTAAAATTCTCAGTCTGTGCAAAATTATAAAACACATTATGACATATCTTACTGCCCAGGATTAGTCTGAAGGCACCGATATGTTGTTAGCAGGGAACGATGCATGCCAACACCTACAAAAGCGCAATTGTCAAGGCAAAAGCCTGCATCCGTTCACTTGAAGCAATGATTCCTACTTCTCCAATTAGTCACAGAAACTTGACCAAGTTCCATTTTGCACACTGACATTTATGTTTAGACCCATCTCTCTTCTCAAGTCAACAGTTCCGGGCATGGTACAGGTACCATAGATTTAACTCAAATTACACTAAATGTGTGCTTTATCTGACATACATGATTTAAGTAGATAAGGGAGGAAGCAAAAAAAATGTCATTATCTTTAGGCAGCATTCCCAAGGCTTTGATTGATTTACAATTGGTTCTCATTTATAGATAGAACACATCTTAAAATGAAAAAATAGAGCATACAAGCATGACAGTTAATGGCTAGTTCATCCTATAATTCCTCTACCTACATCTGCATGGCCATGAGTCCCTCTAGGACTCAATAACCATCTTTGACATAAAAATATGTACCGCTTACATACTTTCTTACTAAGGCATTTGTGTCCATACCTTTGGCCACCTACATTTCACTGCATTTGAAGAGAGGAATGCTTATAATTGCCTGTTTAAAGAGAAGCAATGTGAGGAAAACTCTCTTGTACTGAAATTGTTTTGAAAAGCTTTCCAACAAACTTTCAATTAATCTGATCACCAAGGAACTCTGATAATATATACCTTCTTTTAAAGATTAGGGAACTGCCTGGGCTAGCATGGCTCAGCAATTGAGCATCAACCTAGGATCCAGGAGATCCTGGTTCGATTCCCTGTCTGGGCACATGCCCAGGTTGCGGGCTCGATCCCAATCCCCGGTTGGGGTTGTGCAGAAGGTAGCCAGTCAGTGACTCTCATCACTGATGTTCCTATCTCTCTTCCTCTCCCTTCCTCTCTGAAATCAATAAAAATATATTTTTTCAAAATATAAAGATTAGGGAACTGTTATCCAGAGATGAAGTGATTTAGTAATGTTATTCAACTTTTTAGTAGTCCAGCCACCTGAGAAACCCAACTTCCCTGACATCAGTCCTACTCTCTTTTTAGTAAACATGCATCTTACAAGTCAGAGAATCTCTACTTCATATATGTAAGCAATCTTTAAATATCTATTACTATAATCATTTTAAATTTAAGTTGTTTCATCTAAGTTAAAGTATATACATCTTACTGAAGGTATTTTTAACAGATTTATTAATTGTGTATTTGTGATTCACAACTTTATGAACTAGGAATTTTAAACTTTACTGTCAAATGTAAGCATACTATGTATAATAAAAAATAACATTAAAAATGAATGCAGGATGTGTTTCTAATATATTGAGGAACTGTTTTTTTTAAGTGAAAATAAAATAAATAGTATTGAATGCTCCAGGAAACTCCAACAGGTGTTTTCCAGTCAGTTTAAAAGAAATATCATAGTACTCCATCCCCCCTCAAAAAAACCCCTCATTCTTTTGGCATTTGAAGTGATGTTTTAAAGGAAGATTTATCCAGCTCTCTAGGTACCTGTAAATTAGCATGAAATTAAAAAACAAAGAAGAGTAATGTCTAGGGCTGATCATAACTTTCACCAATCGATTCTCTTTCCAATCAAGGAAAAATATGCTTGGAAAAAGTCAAATCACTTTTAGTGTTTAAAAACCTTGTTAAGTTTTCTTTTTAAATGTTGATCAAATTGTTTGCTTTAGAAGAGATACAGGCCCTCTGAGAAAACGACTTCTCAAACAGGCTCAGAATTTTGTATCTCAAACCTTTTCTTCTGAATTAGAGAAAATTCTCACTGACAATGAAACAATTACATTCAAATTTCAGTTCTCAGTGGACCCAGCTAAGGGAGATCAAAGGGAAAGGGAGAAGCTTGGGGTTAAGTTACTAAAGTTGCCGGGGAAAACTTTTTCAGACTGGTAGAAATAAAACAAAACAGTAGGCACATGGGATCTCACACACTCGATTCCTCTGTAACCTTTCTCACCTGTCTTTGGATTTGTTCTTCTGCAATAATTGCAAATTGTTAGGGAAAAAATGCAGCACAGCAAAACAAAAATTCCAAAGATATAGCAGGGAAATTTATTTCATGAGGGGGGCTTAAAAGAAACACAGACTCATGGGAAAAAAGCTGTTGTAGCTAGAAAATCCCGTCTTGCCTCTTGATACCTGCAAAAGCACCCCCAGAATGTAATGGCTTATGACAGTAGGAATGTGTTCTCAGCGAATCTTTGCTCTGCCAGCAACGCTGAGCACGCAGATACGGCTGCAGGAGGCTGGAGCACCGCTGGGCGGGGGCTGGCCTACCTGGGGGGCCCAGAGAGCTTCTCCCTCCTCTCCTTGGTACAGTGGCACCTCGGTTTTCCAATGTTTCAGAACTTGACTGGTCTTCCAGAACACAGTGCATTCGGAAGCCCAGGTACCACTGTATTTTCCATTTGCACAGGGCCCCAGACGTTGTGCAGCTCAGCCTTAGAGGCGGGGGGAAAGCAAGGAGGCTAATCTAGGCATGAGGCCATGGTGAGTCTAAAGAGTGTGGGAGCAGGAAAGATGGCGCAAAGTAATTTGGATTTTGAATATATGTTGACTATAGAATTAAGAGGAACTTTTGATGAAGTGTTTGAGAAGTGTTTTGATGAAGTGATATGAGAGAAAGGAGAGGGGCTTCAGTGTCAAGGTGTAACACTATCCAGATTTACTTCTGGCTTCCAGATAAATGCTCGATATGCTGGAACTCAAAGAAGCAATGTATTCAGTGTGATAGCCAAAGAACATTCCAACTGTTGATAACTAATATTCGCAGATCGGTGTTGTAACTACTAGTAAGTTACTTAGTCCCCCTACATCTCTGTTACCTCATCTATGAATTTGGGATATGGTGTTTTGTCGTGAGATTTAAAGCAATTATTTACTTGGTATAGTACTCCAAACATAAATAGTATTATTATTCTCTTGACCCTGTAATGTTGTAATAATATTTACCTTATCACACATGTGTGAGCAACAGTAAGGTTTCAACTTTTCTACTTACAATTATCATCATTTTTGTGTGCTATACCTCAATAATAGAAAATGTCTCTTTTCCCCAAATTACTTCTATATTAACATTGGTCTTTACCAACCCATTTAGCCTTGTATTACTCTAGTGAAAAGAAAAATCAACGAGTGTTCAATAAATATTATTTATTCAGTACTGGCCTAGATGCTGTGGAGATATGAAACAAGCCTCTGAGGTTCCCAGTAAAATGAGTGCTAATTTCTTGCTTTCCAAATTCAGTTCCATGAGGAGAATGAGCTGTTACGTCAAATGCACATATTTTCCTTCTTGGAGTCTTAGTATCTTTTATTAGATACGATGTTCTACCATCACTGGATTTTGAATCCCCTATCTTTGAAATGCCCTCCTTGATGACCTATGTAATTGCACTGAAAGTCTTCCTCTCTTAAAGCTTCAGACATAGAAGATAGGGATTTGGAAAACAGCCTTGTAATTCCTATCTTTCCCCAAAAGAAGAAAAACAGTTGATTCACCGTATGTTTATATTGTTAAATGTCATCCCACAGTATATAAGAAACTTCACACTCCATTTTTAATCCAGCGGCAGACGTATCGAGTAGTTAACAATTCGTTTTTCTGTAATTATTATTACCTCTGAGATTATTCCAAATAGGATCAAATGGTACCATCACTTTTGAAACATTAATTTCTTTTTCTCTGTTTAACAATTTTAATTCTAATTAGACCTTTCTCTCTTAAAGTCTGGCAGAGAACTGCTAGGGTTGAGAACAAAGGGGGACGCTAGTGGTTTTGGAAGGATGCTTCCAGGAACAGGATCGAATCCATTATGGAATCTCACCAAGAGTGCCTTAAGGTTCCCTTCAGCTTGACTGAGCTCTAGATGGGTTTCTTCCTGCCTATAGGTCACTGATCTTCCTTTTCTTAGAGCATTTACTTAAGAAAACTTGCAGTTTTAAATACTTTTAGTGCTGCTTTGGGATGAAAATCTTTTCCCAGCCTCTGGCCAGTTGTACTACCCAGAGTGTCTTTCTCTAGGATCTGGGAACCATCCCTTTGAAATGTAATCGTTAAGAAAAATCCTGCCTCTATTTCCTGGTCTTCATAGAAGGCTGGACGCCTAACTTGGATGAGTACCAATTAGCAGACACGGATGGGCACATTTCATTGATCAACCGCCCCCACTAACACCCTCTAGTGCTTTTCCGGTAGCTCACCCCAGGCTCCACAGCTCTGCCTTATGTCATAGTGGAGCTTTGTTGTCTGGACCCTCATTTCATTGTTCTGAATAAAGTCTTCTTTACCGGTTTGACCTGCCTAGTGAAATTTTTTGTTGGCACATCTAAGGACCTTCTAATTGAGTTTAGAAATAGAATGAAAAAAGCACAGTATCAGGAACCCAGTGGGGCATCTCTAGGGTAATGGGCAGACCAGCCTAAATAAAAACCTGTGGTAGAAATCACATCAGCACTTGGACTGATAAGGAAAAACCATAGCATTAGGAATAAGCTTAGCTCTTTTAGAAGTTAAAAAATAATAAATAAAGGTACAAAGAAATTATATTTGTAACTCTTTAATTCCTATTCAAATGTTTGTCAAATTAAACTTCTGGAAAGGATTTAATGTGATTGGAAAGTAAAGTGAAAAATGATGATCTTTTATTAGCCAGTTTCTCAAAAAGTAAAGTTTTAGTTATATTATCTATAAAGAATTTTAAGTCATTTTCCTAAGATTTAGAAATGTCACAAACACAGCAGAGTACAAAAGCTCATTAGGACAGGGCCATGTCAGTGTTAATCATCACTCTCTCCACATGGTTCCAGTACCTGTGTATAGAAAATACTCAAAAAAATATTTCTGAAATGAATTAATGAAGATCAATTCAAAGGAGGAGTCATAGTAGGAGTCAGAGTGGCTAGACAAGAGAGCATACAATTACTTTAGGAAGTTAATATGAGGATAACCTGGATACTGCAAAGAAAGAACCATGTCTTAAATGCCCTTATAACAGATTTTGAAATTATTACTAAAACACACATGTTAAAATGTACAAAAATATAAATAAGCAGTTCGATAAATGTTTAAGAGCAAATAACTGTTAGCCACCTCTGAGGTACACTTATATATATGTATTTTTTCAATGTTTCCCATAATATTTAATTTATTCTAGCTCACTTTCAGGAAAATGAGTGATTCTTTAAGCACTTGTTAAACTGTAAGTTTCTATCAGATGATGCTATTTGGTGCGCCAAAAGATAAAATGGAACAATGGATTGACATTATAAGATCTAAATCAGATAAATGAATACATTTGTGTCAATTAATCTCACACGTTTTTTACTGAAACAACTTTCTGAGGTGGATTCTTTTTAAGGGAATAAACTTCATTTGGTAATATTGTTGTGAAAGATTACATATTTAACATATTTACTTTAACAAAATTTCAAATGACTATAAAGAAAAAAATTATTAGAAATTGCTCCCTTAGTATTGGATAGATCAAGGATAGTCTGTTACCTGCAAATAACAGGAAACTTATACGTATTACCAAAAGACTGGTTTGTGTTGAGTGCACTGACATTATTGGAGGGGATACTGCACCCAGATGTTCAGTGTACATTCCTTGATATAATTATTGATCTCATTACATGTAAGAAAGTTAAAGATCTAGTAAAAAAGATATGAGTTAAAATTATTTCAAATAACCAGACATATATATTTTTAAAAATATTTTCACAAAAGGTCACTGAATAGTACAACTTAAATATACAAATCGATACTGCTACTATATTTTATGATACAGGCCTTTGTCTACAGTTGTCAAATACTAAAAACAAAAGTAATTCATACTTGGCAAATAAAGAACACTTTTCTGCAGCTAAATCAGTAAAATCAGTAATTGAGCCTGATTTCTATGTTGGCACATTTATGATATATGTAAAAACCCCAGAGATCCACTGTCTCCCCAGCCCCCTTTGAAATAACATCTCTTTTCATTAACCACTGATGAAAATTTCTCTGGTAGTTGTTAGAAGACTGTGCTGATGAAAGGTCATTTTTTCCAGCTTGTGTCTTTTTTTTTTCTTTCTCCTGGTCTCATTAGTACCTTTAAATAAGTCACATATTTCAAATAATTAAAGAAGAGTGAATCCTAGAACTCCCACAGCAACAATAGGAATGACATTTACATGCCTATTTCCCATGAACTGAATGGAAAATATAACACAGATACCAAGAGATTGCAAATGAAAGGAGATTACACCTCGTCGGGAGAAACTCCGTGATGAACCGCAGAGCGGGACTCCTCCTCCTAGGGGAACAGCGAGAGGGAAAGTCCCCGTAGCAACCTGACGCAGGCCTTCAGCGCCAAGATGCCCGTGACCCCTGGGCTTTTGTGGAAAACACTGGCTGGGGAAGACCAGAAGGGAATCAGCAACACATATCAAAGATGGAAACAATTGCAATTGTTCTTTAGCACCGTTTCTGAGGAAAAATGCTTACTTGTCTCCTCTGCTTTCTTTGACCGCACTTAAGGCCTCTGAGTCATGGCTAATATCTCATAATGGTTCCAAAATCCAGCCATCATACTGAATGCTCCCTGACTTCAGTTTGATGTATTTGGTAAAGTCAGCTTAAGAGTTTCTACAAATATTAATGTGACCAGAGAGACCTCTGAAAGCATATGAAATTATTGTTTATATATTATATAAAGGATCACCTGCACACTGTGCAAAGTTTAAGGAAGCGTGCTATGTAAGAAGCACAGCATTGTAACAGTCCCATATATTTCATTTCTGCCTGTGTGAGAAGTGTCTCCGGCTGGAAAATCTGTTACAGTGTAATGCATAACTGTGAAGGGGAAGGAGCACTGAGCTACATTTATTCCTACAGCACTCAAGTGGAACCATCGTAAGAAAGCTAGAGGTCCTAACCTCCCATGCAGTATGAATGAGAAATGTACCATAATGCTTCCTGCTTGTGTTTTTGGTGTCCCATGGCTTTAATATATATTTTGGGTTATAGGGCCCATATCTTAACATCGCTGACAAGACGTCTGGCATGGTCCTTTCATATTTTATGACTTATTGAACTAGGATTTCAAATTTGTTCAGCACATCAACATGCTAACTGAAGGGGCTGGGATTATTTTTCGTTTCATTTCACTGAGCTGTGCATCGTTTCAGAATGGTTTCGTGGACACAGGCATGAAAAGAGTTCTGGCTTTAAATTTGCACCCATCAGACCTGAAAACAAAACAATTAAAATTAAATTATTCCCCCAGTGCCTTAAAACTAAAGAGATGATTAAAAATAGTTTGTGAGGCAAGTGAGTATGGGGAAATCTGTTTACTGCACTAAGAGAACCTCAAAGGAATTCTTACGCTCTGTGCGCCTGAAGGGATGTATTTGAGGGACTCATTTTCTTTCTCTTAAGTTTAGGTCAGCCAACAAAAACTATTATAAAACGAGCTTTTACAGAAATATAGGTGCTCAGGTGTATTTAGGGTTAGCACAGAGCTCAGAACAGTCAGTTGGTTTTCGTGGTTTTCTTAATGTACAGTCCATAAAAATGCTCTGACTGCTAATGACACTGCTATATAACCAACAGTTATTTTACTGTTTGATCTACACTCGTACACATGTAGAATTTTGTGTTTATGGATATAACCTGTAAAAATCCCCTTGCCTCGGTATCCAAAATGTGATATCTGTATCTGTGGGAATACCACTCATTGGGAAGGAACTATCAGAACTTCTAGTATTGTTTTTATTTTTAATTTAGAAAATACACAGATTGGCTGTGGTATATTTACTCATTTTGTGTATGAGAATTGTATTATTTAGTGTTAACTGAATTGACCATTACAATTTGTCCAAAGGTCATAATAAGCTTCCAGAAAGTGAACACACATCAAATATAGCAGAATATTGCAAAAACACAAGTGCAAATAGTAGGACCCAATCTTCTTCTACTACTAAGGCCCTAATCTAAAATCTTACTGTATAAGTCATATCATGAAGCAGAAATGATAATCAGGGGCTTACAGCTGATAGTAACTCAGGCATAACATCTGCAAATATTGTTTGAAATGTGAAATTATATCTTTCTTCAATAGTGATGAAACTCTCTAAGCGTATTTTGTACATTTTCCATCCATACAAAACCAGATTTCTGAATCTGCTGACTCTATGATGACAGGTGGTTATCACTGGTATTCTTTCTAGTGGGTATAAATACAAGAAAAAGACATTTATTCCATTTCTTCAAGGTAAATGTATTTTTAACCATGCATTAGAAAATAACTACCTTTAAGAGGAAGCTAATTTTCTTTCTAGATTGGTGATAAAGTGCATTTAAATGTTTTCACTGAAATAATATTTTGTTGCTATATATAATAAGTTGTATTACATATTATGATAGATTGAATTGTTTTCCCCAGAAAGATATTGACATCCTAATCCCCAGTATCTGTGAATGTGATCTTGTTTGGAAATAAGATCTTTGCTGATGACCAAGTTAAGATAAAGTCATTAGTGTGGACCACACTCCAATATGACTGATGTACTCATATAAAGGGGGAAATTTGGACACAGAGAGGTACAGAGGGAAGATGAGCTTAAGATACACAGAAAACACCATCTACAAGTCAATTTATGCCTGATGCTACCAGAAGCAAGGAGAGAGATATGAACAGATTCTTCCTCACCACCCTCAGATTAAACCCAACCTGCTCATACTTTGATCTGACAACCAGCCTCCAGATTGTGAAACAATACATTTCTGTTGTTTAAACCACCTAGTTTGTGGTACTTTGATACAACAGCCCTAGGAAAATAACACACATATAAAAATGCATATATGCATATGTTATAAAAAACTTAGAGGCATAATTTTCCAAGCTATTAGATTTCTTTGAAATAGAAAGTTTGATGGATTTTGAATCATTTGCTAATTATGCAAAAACAATACTTTTAGACTATCTTGCAAGAATAATTTACAGTGTCAGAAAAGATGAAAACCGAGTAGCTGAATTACAGTAAGGATCTTGCATGGGATTGAAATATAATAATTTTACTTCTGTCAGTGCAGACAATGATATACTTTTTCTATTTGGATTTAAGCTGAACTTCACGAGCTATTCAGGAAACACAAATCTAAACTACAATGAGATACCACTTCACACCTGTTAGAGTGGTTATTATCAACAAAACAAGTAATAACAAATGTTGGAGAAGTTGTGGAGAAAAAGGAACCCTTGTTCACTGCTGGGGGGAATGTACACTGGTACAACCACTATGGAAAACAGAATGGAGGCTCCTCAAAAAATTAAGAATAGAGTTACCATATGACCCGGCCACCTCTCTTCTGGGCATGTACTTGAAAAATATGAAAACATTTATTCGCAAAGACATATGCACCTTTATGTTCACTGCAGCATTATTCATGGTGACCAAAACATGGAAACAACCAAAGTGTCCTTTGATAGATGATTGGATAAAGAAGATGTAGTTCATATATACAATGGAACGCTACTCAGCCATAACAAAAGATGAAATACTACTATTTACAACAACATGGATGGATCTTGAGAATATCATGCTAAGCAAAATAAGTCAGACAGAAAAAGTTAAGAACCATATGCTTTAACTCATAGGTGGACAATGTAATATATGGATTATGTATCATATAATTTTACATTTGAAACATACAATTTTATTCACCAATGTCACCCCAATAAATTAATAAAAATTAAAAAAATTAAAGATATCTCTGTGAGATAGCTGTTTCTCCAATGGAAACAAATACCACCAAATATTGAAATAATTTTAAATTAGCATCTTTGACTTTCTGAACTGCAAAGGGTTAAATTAAGATCAAATACTTCTTATTAAAAGTTGTTCTAAAAGGCTTTTAAAACTGCTTTTAAAATGACCTCTTTTTAATCTCTTAAAAAATTCTATGAGGTTGTAATATCGTTACTGCCATCTTATAAAAGAGGAAATTAAGATACAGAGCTCTTAGTTGTGTAAGCCTACCCAGAATGTGGCAGAGTGGGAGTCCCTCCCAGCTGGTCTGGCCCTGGATCAGGGCACCATCCTATCAGTAGGGTAAACTCATGCACCGCTTAATGACCTTTCCGTCAGTGATGGACCCATATACAACGTGGTCCCATAAGATCACAGTAGAGCTGAAAAATTATTTCCTGGTGACTTCCCAACCACAGTTTACATCATAGCTAGCAAGGCATCACTGCACCTGCGGGCTCATTCTATGGAAACTAATGCCCTAGGTTAGAAAAGCCTGCAGGTGCTCATCAGGCCCCACCCGCTTCCACAGATGTCTCCCCTTCATAAACCAGTGTTAGGACTGGACTGAGCCTTGTGGTTATTGAGATGGCAAGACGCCCTTCTGCAATAACCATAGGAAACTTTGAAGAAAAATATTTATGTTACTTACAGGTCCTGGAGCATTCACAAGCGCCAGGAGCCGCAGAGCAAGGGGGTGAGTAGAGCTGAGCCCAGCGCGCACATCTGGGCCTGGGCTCCTGCTTTCATGGAGGTGGGGGTGCGGGTGGGGCCTAGATATCCCGGCTCGCTCTTCATTGGTGAATTTAGAACCAGAGACTGGACTTTATTTATCTACCTATATCTATCTATCTATCATCTATCTATCTATCTATCTATCTATCTATCTATCTATCTATCTATCTATCATCTATCTATCATCATCATCTATCATCTATCTATCTATCTATCATCTATCTATCATCTATCTATCTATCTATCTATCTATCTATCTATCTATCTATCTATCTATCTATCTATCTATCATCTATCTATCTATCATCTATCTATCTATCATCTATCTATCTATCATCTATCTATCTATCTATCTATCTATCTATCTATCTATCTATCTATCTATCTATCATCTATCTATCATCTATCTATCTATCTATCTATCTATCTATCTATCTATCTATCTATCTATCTATCTATCATCTATCATCTATCTATCATCTATCTATCTATCAATCTATCTATCTATCTATCTATCTATCTATCTATCTATCATCTATCTATCATCTATCTATCATCTATCATCTATCTATCATCTATCTATCTATCATCTATCTATCTATCTATCTATCTATCTATCTATCTATCTATCTATCTATCTATCATCTATCTATCTATCATCTATCTATCTATCTATCTATCATCTATCTATCTATCATCTATCTATCTATATCTATCTATCATCTATCCATCCATCCATCCATCCATCCATCCATCCATCCATCCATCCATCCATCCATCCATCCATTCATTGTGTGTATTTCTTTTTTATTCTTTTTATTGTTCAAAATATTACAGATGCTCCTTTTTCTCCCCACTGACCGCTTCCACCCCTTCCACCCGCCTGCCCCAGGCCTTCACCACACTATTATCTGTGTCCTTGGTGTATGCATATATGCATATAGATTCTTTGGTTAATCTCTCTCCCTCCCCATCCCCTTCCCCCTGAGATTCCTCAGCCTGAAGCACGGGAAGAGAAAAGTACTAGCAGCCGAAATAAATGGTGGAAATCAACCCAGATCTCTGCAAGAAAGGAGCCGCAGTGGGGGAGGCGGCGGGGCTCCTACCCCTGCTGAGCTAGACGCTGTGTGTCCCAGGCAGCCAGCCTGGACCTGGACGCCTGGCACTCGGAGCTTCAGCCAGGCACCTGCATCACAAAAGGAAAAGTGACCCTCAGGGCTCACCCTGCGATTGCTCACGTGTTCCTGGTGATGCGGGTGTGCACAAGCCGACCGTGCTGCCAGTGGTATAAAAGTCTTGCACATGCAATGGCAGTATTGGGCTGTGCCATCCGGGTTTGTGCAAGTGCAGGCCATGGTATTCCCAGGAAGACAAAGTCCCCTAAGGACATGTGTCGCAGGACATATCCCTGTCTTTAACTGGGGCATGGCTATAATGTGTTCAATTAGTTTGAGCTAAATTATATTATATATTTTTTTGACTATTAATAGATGAAATGTTTTAAATTACTTTAATTTCATCTGAATCTCACCCTTTAGTCTTTTAAATGTATTTCTATGATGTACATACTATATCAGGGCGGAAGTATATGTAAGTCACCTACGTCTGGGAAACCAGCTACTAAAGCGTCCCTAACTGGAAGGGGCAAATCTATCACAGCACTTTAATTCACGACACCTTTTTCTCCATTTTTGTTTTCCATTTCCATTCTTCTGTGCTTCTGCTTTTGTTGTGTTCTCATTAATTACCTAAGGCAGGGGTGGGAACAGCCCTGCCAAGGCAACCACAGGCGGGACTCAAAATTCAATAAATCTAGGACCTTTTTTCACAGCTAATTTTTAAGTTGATAATTTTGTATGGCCTGAGAATGATGTTATAAATATCCAAATGGCCCTTGGCAGAAAAAGGGTTCCCCACCCCTGACCTAAGGGAAAAAATGCATTTCAAGATATTCACTATGATAACATAAATGTAAATATTTGTATAAATACATAAAATAGAAGTGTACAATATTATATATATTAAAAGAAAACAGTTCGATATACTTAAATAAAATGTAGTGAAAATATGTCTATCTCTTAAAATATCAAATGCTTGAAGGGTTAGTATTATGCAACATTTTCACAGTTACATATAAAGAAAATTTTAAGTTCCTTTCTTTACCTTGATATCCCATTGTGAAGCATTCCTTGAAATAATTTCTATTACTAGTCCATGCAATTTAATTTTATTCTTGGCCTTATTGATGTGCACATTTACTGTACAAAATGCTGTGTCTTTATGCTAAAACATCTTACGTTAAATAGCACTCACACTGGTAAGAATCTACTGTAGAAAAACAGTATCTACTAAATATGTTAAGAGAAATGTTTTTAAAGCCTGAGTTTTTATTTCTGTTATTTGTGGTATACAGAAAACTGGATCAAAGGAATGGTCCACGGTATGTGGCCAGAAAGCTCTACTACTGAAGTCAATGACAGAGGTTTTTTTGCTTGTTTGTTAGTTTGTTTATATATATAAATAAAGTTTTAAATTTTCACACTATTACTCTTTTTGTAAGGTCTGCAAATAATTAGTGTCCTTTACATGACTCAGTAATCCTATTAGAAAACAGGTACCCATTACTTATGTGGAAAAATGATAGAAATTCTCAAATAATTTTATAGATGGTATTTCTCTTTCAGCTTCTTTCCTTCTAGCTCAATCTTTCTTTTTTGCAACTCCATGCTCTCCAACCCTACACTATATTTAAAAAGAAGCTATTACTTGACTTCCAGACACATAAGAAGGCATATCCTTTCTTGGCTTAGAAGGCAAAGAGGAAAGGATATTTCTTCCTGAAAATTTTTAGATATGATAACAGTTTCTACTACTATAGCTGCTAACAGTGAAATGGGAATATTTATTAGAAGGGAGATAGACACAAGTCTCACAGCATCTTTACACCTGAATTCCCTAGGCCTTTAACTTGGCTACTAAAAATGTGTTTCATTGCCAGTGAGCACTTCCTACTGGCAAGCCACAAGTATTATGTAACTGCATTATTCACTGGTACATAAAGCCTTTTATATTATTTAGATTATTTAATATTGTATTCAAATCATACATGCTTTAGGACTGGATGATCTGGAGAGCATTGTCATAAAATTAAATTAATATCAATTCGCCAAGTAGAGAATCAGACTGGGAGAAATGGATTTAGTTGGAGGTATTAGGTATAGAGTCAATATTGGTTTGTTCAATAAGTCTTTTAATGATTTTAGAAAAAGTTTAGTAAGAAATTTGTGACAATATTTGTATATTGTTTCAAAAATAATGTGAATAATCCTCATATGATGTCTACTCTGATCACTCTAAGATTTCTCTCCTCATCATCTCTTTATTATATCCTAATTGTCTTTCCCCCCCATTGACCCCCTCCACCCTGCATCCACCCCTCCCCCAGGCCTTCCCCAGACCAGTGTCTGTGTCCTTGGGTTATGCTTATAAACGTATAAGTCCTTTGACTAATCTCTCCCCACCCACACCCCCACCCCTGCCTTCCCTCTGAGATCCCTCAGTCTGTTCCCTGCGTCTGGGTCTCTGGATTTATTTTGTTCATCAGTTCATTTTGTTTATTACATTCCACATATAAGTGAGATCATGTGGTACTTGTCTTTCTGTGACTGGATTATTTCACTTAGCAAAATACTCTCCAGTTCCCTCTATGCTGTTCCACTTTTCTTATAAATAATAGGTAACACTTATGAAAATTTTAGATTTGACTATCTAATAATTTATCATGTATACATAGTTCTGTCTCTTTGTTTCACAGCTTGAATGCAAATTATGAAAGGACATCGACCTTTGTTTTGTCACTAATTTAAGCCAAGGGCCTAATGGGGGACCCTACACTCACTAAGAATCCCTCAGTGAATATTTGTAGGTGTCACAGCTTGCTTTAATCAGTTTCTGACTTGGATTTTGTAGTTTTTCTAGATAATAGCATTTATAGAGAGCTTAATGTATATCAGTCACTGCTCTACACCTTTCAAAAGATCGATTTATGCAGTTAAAATTTAAAAAACGTTAAAGATAGGTGTGATTACTATTCATGTTTTACCAATAGAGAAATCATAGTATAGAGGGAGTTGTGGGCTGCTAAATGTTTAATAATGTTTGTTTCGTATATTGCAAAACAAACAAAAAAGACCCTGATTTGTAATGTTGGCCATTTTCTAAAGTGCAAACACTTCTGCCGTAGCTGATTTCAAGCTACAAATGTGGTATCAACTGGCTCACAGAATCTAAATGCTTCACAATCAGCTCACACACTCTGATATTAGCTAGCGCCAACGCTCCACTCTAAAAAGTTGCTACATATAAATGAGGCAGGATTGCCTAGCTAGAAGTGGTACATCTAGGCTACATAGTTAGGCAAATTCCTCATGCCTGATGGATCCAAAGTCTGGTGAAGGTTTTGAGTAGTGTTCTCAATTGCAGCAATTAGCAAAATACCTATCTAATTATTTTATGAATATTTTCCTCTAAAACACTCCCTTTTCCTTTGCATGCAGTTGTCACCCCTGATTATGATAGTTACTAAAGTAGGACTGTTATTTTAATTATTAATATTTTACTGTATTGCATCTGTCTATAATTAGCATAGTCATTCCATTACACTTTTTTTTTTCCCTTTGAAAATATTGCTCTACTTAGCACTAATATTTTGAGGGTTGGGAGAGCTATCAATCTTGAAAGATGTATTGGATTCATCCATTTCAAATCCCTAAGCACATATTGCAGCAGAATAAAGTAAGCATTTGAAGATTTGAATCAAAATATAAATAGAAGATAGTCGACAGAATCTCTGGGGTGAGAAGATGGAGGACATTTGAATCATATCACCAGATGTTCAGTCTCTACTGTGAATTCAAAAAAGAAAGAAGAATGTTAATTGAAAATGTTGAGGTCATCATACGTTTTAAAAATACAATTCAGAACTTCATCTCATAAGCAAATGCAACTCTGAAATTAAAAATGTATTAAACCTAAAAAACACTGCAAGAAAAAAAAAAAGTGTAATAGCCTGATAGTTTTGACTTACAAAAGAACCTAACCTGTATGGAATTGACTTTTTATTCTTTGATTTTACATGGCAGGTTTCCATTATTTAGTATTTCAACTGGAGGTGCAATAACCAATCCAGGTATCAAAAATCTAATTATCCCATTTTAGTGTGTTGTGGTTCCTACGATCCAACACTTTAACGGTTAGACAGAGAGAGGGTTCGATATGAAATCCTTCTTTTTGAATCAGTTTCAGGTGGTTCTATTACCAGAACTGTTGAAGCAAAGGCATTAATTATACATTTCCATTATTATAGAGCCAATATCAGCAGTCGCTAAGGCATAATTTCTTTAGGAGGCAATGCAACCTGTTCTCTGATCAGGTTTTGTTTCCCACAGGGAGGCATCAGTCTTAAATTACCCAGCAAGCAGGCAGGAGAATGGAAGCAAACAATAAGCACTTCCCATGGGGAGAATGCATGAGGATCAGACTCGCAGGGTCCCGTTAAATAAATAAAATTCTATACCTCTGTCGGTTATTTTCATTCACATGCAATTATATGCACACAGATTACACAGATGAGATGTTCAGCATATTTATGAATTTTATTTAATTCCCATTTGTAATTTCACTTTAGACAAAGTAATTTTACTTATCTTTTCAGGATCATTAATGTTTCTTTTCATTTTCCTGGAGAACAAAATGTAGGTCAAGGTGATTATTGCATAATAATAGTTTTCCTCATTAAACAGCTGTTTAATGAAAATAAGTGAAACAGCAGACTGAGTTTTGTCTTCAAAATATTCTGTATTTAACTTTATGAATTTACAACTCACTGTAGTAAAAAGTAGCTCTGTTAACTCATCAGTCTAATGAAGAGGAAATAAAAGTACAGGGTAAAGTTCTAAAAATAATGCTGGAAAAAAATCTAGATGAGGTTGGGTATGCTGAGGACCTTTTAGATACAGCACCAACAGCATGTTCCATGGGGAAAAAATGATAAGCTGGACTTCATTAAAATTTAAAACGCCTGCTTTTTTAATGACCCTGTCAAGAGAATTAGAAAACAGGTAACAGTCTGGGAGAAAATGTTTGTAAAAGACATACCTGATAAACAACCACCGTCCACAATCCGCAATTTAAAAAGAAGACTTAAAACAAATACATACAACAAAATATATACTACATAAGAACTCTCAACAATAAGAAAATGAACCAGCTGACCAGAAAATGGACAAAAGACATGAACAGACACCTCACTAAGAAGATACAGCGATGGCAGATAAGCATGTGAAAAGATGCTCCACATCAGATGTCGTTACCCAACTGAAAATTAAAACAACCTATCTATTAGAATGGCCGAAATCCAAAACGCTGATAACACCAAATGCTGGTGAGGATATGAAGCCACAGACACTGTCATAATCCTATTATCTAGCAACTGAGCTCCTTGGTATTTACCCAGCTGAGTAAAACTTAGGTTTGTCAAAGAGCCTGTACACAGATGTTTGTATCAGCTTTGCCCGTAATTGCCAAAACTTGGAAGCAACCAAGATGTCCTTCAGTTGGTGAATGGATGTTACTAAGTGAAAGAAGCCACTCTTAAAAGGCTACATATTGGATGATTCTAACTGTATTATGTTCTGGAAAATGTAAAAAGATGGAGACGGTAAAACCATCAGTTTTTGCCAGGGGTTAGGGGAGAGGAAGGAAGGCTAGGCAGAGCACAGATAACTTTTAGGACAGTGAGACTATTCTACATGATACTATAAATGTAGATACATGCCATTATACATTTCTCCAAACCTGTAAAATGTACACCACCAAGAATGAACCACAGCGTAAGCTATGGGCATTTTGTGATATTGATGTGTCCTATGGGTTCATCAGTTGTATCAAGGGTACTACTCTGGTGGGAGATGTCGATAGAGAGGCTGTGTGTGCATGTGTGCACCTGTGCCTGCAGGGTGCATATGGGAACTCTGAGCACCTTATGCTCAATGGTGCTGTGAATGGAAAAGGACTCTTAAAAGTAAAGTCTATTTAAAAGGGAAAACAAACACAGGATAGGATTTGCACTAATAAGCCACCACGACACTACAACACTGCCGTAACTACCAGGAATGTAACTACCTGGAAACACTATCTGACCCACCAGCAAGATGAAAGCAGAAATGCAACTTGATTAACATGGGCACTTTACCTATATAGAAAATACCAAGCTCTCTATCATAGTCTTATTACAGAAACAAGCTGAAGATGTGAATCTCTGGTCTCTAAGCCCATAGTTGATACTAAAGCATAATAAGCTTTTCCTAAAATGTGCAAACGGAGTCCTAAGTTTATCTGCGATGCAACTCTGGATGTTTAACCTCTTAGAAGATCTCATTGTGCCACCTTCGCAAACACGGCACTTTCAGTAGTAAAGCCTTCCTCGGTGTGACTGCCGGTCAGGGCAGTTGGATAAGTAATTCCCTGAGAGCCTCCAACTGTTATTCCGCTCATCAACAAATGGTCAGAGAAGATATAAAACTCTAAAATATGAACATAAGGCTTCAAGTGGCAGGCCATTTTAAGAGGGCATTTAAGAGAGGCTGATTTGTGTCCTAGGCCACGAGTCTCACTATAAACTTACTTCCACTTGGCACTGTCCCAACCTACAGACCAGGGTAGACAGCAAATCTCCACTGCCAAGATGAAATTAATAAAATACTGGGGAACGTGAATACTCCCCACCCATGAGAACCTGGTACCACTGTAGGTGGTAGGTTACACCGCAGAGCAAAACAAACAAACACTAGCTCCCAAAGTATCAGTGACTTCAAAAAAGATCATTTTTTGCCCACACTTCTCATTCCATGTGCAAAGCCATTGGCAGGAGGGACATTCATAAGCCTAGTCACTTGGTCTCCAGACTGAAGGAAGAGTTATTATGACACAGGCTCCCCCATCTGTTCAACGGGAAAGGGCAAGGTGCGTAAAGGTGTTCTCTTTCCTGCCCTTTCTTCCCTGTGATGAGCGTATAACTTGTGATCACATTTCATTGACTAAAGCAAGTTACAGGGACACTCATAACATCAAAGCAGGTGGGCAACTGCAGTTCTGCCAAGTATGCAGAAATCAGAGGACTGAAAATATTGGATAAATAGCACTAATGACTTCCACAGAAACCATCGTATGACGTGACTCTGGACACAAAAGGTGGCTAAGCTCATAGTTTATCTGCTTTTCGTACAACACCCACATGTAGGCCACCTCCATGACATTCCTTGCTTTCTCGGACCTGGACATACATTCCCTCCTACCCTACCTCTAAAGTTCTTCTCTGACACGCCGATCGTATGACTAATATCTTCCTCTACAGCCTCAGAGTATCAGCACTGCCATTACTTTCCTTCCCTTCTTCCCTTCTCCCCTTCCCTCTTGCCCTTGTCTGAAACCTTGCCCTACTACGCACACGCAACTTCCTTCAAAGGCCACCCCAAGCTACCTATAAGGCAGAGTTAGTAGGGTTACAGCAAGAGTGCTTTACGTGGGTTACACATGGACACTGGCCACCTAGGTTGACAGCCCACCCATAAAATGAACAATGAAATATGTAAAGATACAAAAATGAGTGAACATTTATTGAATGCCCAGCGCATACCATGAACTTTGCTGAGAATCAACCAAAAAGTGAACATGCCCTTCAGGAAGAGAAACCATTGTCGGGCTTTATCAATTGCAGACGGGATTGACTCAGGATATTTTTGGGGGTACCCAAAAATCCCTTCCTGCCGAATGCTTCTAGCAGAGTCATTTTCATTGGGCTCATCTCATTTACACAGTGTAGCGTCTGAGAACCTAATTTAGTGTCTCACTATTTAGGCAGAGATCCCTGTATAGAATCCAAGACTCCTGAGTCCCAGGGAGGCGCACTTTCCATTACATCTGCAGCTGTAGGAATAAAAGAGAACAGTAAGTGCTACTTGATTTTCCTGATTTCAAATATCCAGTGAAGATGAATTCGGTTGCTGCACCTGCCTGTTGTTTTGTCCTTCCGTTTCCTACCTCCCTTGTGAATTGGCCCACAGACACAACACCTATTTAAAATGATTGGATCTTGAAAAAATGCAAATTGATATTTCATACCCCATAGGTTCTTCTGCAATGGTAATATCTGTGGTATATGCACATTGCAAATGAAATCATTTTTTAAGCTAGCACAGAGCCTGCCTAATAAAATCCCTTATGAAACCCCACTGTGTCTGCTCGGTGGAAGCTTTTCACAGTGTAACGTTTAAGCTTTGAAAAAGCAACTGAACAAATGTGATTGATTATCATTTCACTTGCCAGAGTCTACACTGAAATTAAAGAAAGTAAAAGCTCTTTGATGAAAGTGATATAACCACCTGCAATATTAAACCAATAAAGTATGTGCTTGGCTGTTTGTGAACTGTCTTGACCCAGCTGTATAAAGGAGCCTTCTAGAAGGTAGGCGCCTTGTTTAGTAACTGATCAATCTTTCCTAACTGTGGCAAAGTGGTAAAAAGCATTCCAAATTGACTAAAAGGTCAAAACACTCTGAAAGAATTCCATCACTGGAGCAGATACGAAGTTAGCCACACTTGTGATACGCAGAACAAATGAAAAAAAAAAAAAAAAATGCAGCCTTATTAGTATGTGCTTGGGAGACAGTCTAAGAATTATTAACTCATTAAAAACAAGTTCCCACCTCTTCAAAACTAGATTTGATTGAGCATTAATTTGTTTTTCTGCTTATCTAAATATTAGCCAATGCCCTGATGAGTTTGAGCTGAAACACTTCTCTGTAAATAGTGTGCCATCTATAAATATCCCACTTTTACTTAAAGTCTCCACAGAATCCATTTTAAATGGCTACAGATAATATTTGTGCTTACCCCTTTGTTTAAAAAAAGTAAACACAACCCTTGGAATTAAGTGTACCAAAGAAGCAAGTCTGACCTTGGGTGGACCTGTTCAATAGATCTGCTCCCTTTGGCGGGGAAGATTTCAGCAGCAGCAAACACAAGGTACTCTAGAGTAGCTGCTGTCAACATCCGTCTTCTATTTATAGGTTACCAGGAATTTTCTGGGATGATGAAGAATATTAAGAACAGCATGTAGCCGTGGCTACGAAGACGTATTGAATGGGTGACAATTAAAGGACATGACTTCATTAAGCAGGAGGACAACAACTTTGTCCTAGACAGAGCAACTGGGTAAGGAACAGGATGGACACACTGAAATGTGGATAGAAGTCAATAACAGGTTATCAAACCATGGGTGTAACTCAGAGAATTGGTTACCAGGCACGAAGAATATTTCTTATTGTCTGGGAATCATGGAAGAAGTTTAAATCAGTGCTAGAACAGCGGACAAATCCTGATTTACTTCCTCCTTGGGGCTGGGTTCAGCTTGGACCTAGGTGTGGTGGCTTAGAAGGCCTCACTCACGCAGTGTACAGACATTGTAGCAGGCCTCGAGGTAAACCTGTAGCACAGAAGAATTGGATTTATTTCATTTATGGTAGAATTCTTCACCCTTGTGTGTGTGTGAAATTTTTCTCTTGAAATTGCTTTATGCAACCACTATTCATTGTTTGTTTGGACACTCTGAATTAGGACAAGACTTGATTTTATGTAAATAAATTTATCTTTTTAAACAAAAAAATTTTCATCAACAGCATGAATAATAAAGCCAAGTATCTTTCATGTGAGTAAATATTAAAAAAATTATGAGAGAGAGAAATGGAGCAATAGAAAGAGGGAAATAAAAATAGGTTAAGCCTAATAATATTCTGGGAACATTACTGAATTATTTTAAAGCAAAAGACAAAAATGTTTTAATTAATGACTACATTATCATAAAATATAGAGGGAGTCACTAAGATGGCAAATTTTCTTGACAACAAATCCTGGTAACTGCAATAAAATACTTCTTTGCTATATAATTGCACAATAAATATCTAGAATTCTACCTGGAATTTGTGGGACACTAGCTATAATTTTGTCTTCCACCTTAATGGTGTTATAGAAATGTAGACATTCCCTTATTATGATAAAAATATGGCAAAATAGACAGTAAATTAAAGTTAAAGTCTTTCTTTAAGAATTATTTATGCATTTATGGAATAAATATTCAAAAATAAATGCAAAATATTGATTCCTCAGGTTGGCATGTTTTCAGCCATAGTTTCTGAATTTTTCTTCAAATGTGTCTGTATTCACAGAATTGGTACTCCTGGTGTGCCCTTTCCCCAGTCCGATGACGGTCGGTCAGTGACAATGTTGCCCTATACATGAGCACCCCCTGCTGACACATTCTGGAGACCCATTCCTATTATTGTAAAGACGATTGATTTGAAGTACCCCTTCCTACCCATGGTTTAGATATGTGCTTGCACAGGTGATGTGGACTGACACGGTACACATAGTAACAAACAGAGCATCATCTCAAGAACTTAGCTCGAGGCGCTCTGTCGACATTTGTCTCATATTTTAAAATAGCAAACAAAGTGACAAAAATGAAATATTTCCCTGTGCTTAACATTTTTTAAAAAACAAGTAGATTAATTTATAGCTGAATTAGTTTCCTATTGCTACTGTAACAAGTGACCACAAATATAGTGAATAAAAAGATTACAAATTTATTATCTTATAGTCCCGGTAGGTCAAAAGCCTGAAGGGACACAGTGGACTAAGTTCAAGGTGCTGACATGACAGGGCAGCACCCTTTCTGGTGGCTGTGGGGGGGACTCTGTTACTTCGCTGTTTCTAGTGTCTAGATGATGCCCGCATTTCTTAGCTCACAACTCTCTTTCTCTACTTTCAAAACAAGCCTCATCGCATCCCTCCATACGTTTCTGCCACAGACACATCTCCTTCTGACTCTCCCTTCCACCTCCACTACCATCTTTAAAGTCTTTGGTTTTACACTATTTCTACCCTGATAATCAGGATAATGTCCCTGTTTTAAGGTCAGCTAACTAGCAATGCTCATCTCCCTTTGCCATGTACCCTAACATATTTAGAAATTCTGGGGATTAGGACATTTTTTGGGAGGGGGCTGGGAATCATCTACTTCTCACAACAACCAATAATTTATTAAATATGAAAATATCATCTAGTTAGAAACTTAGAAAAATACATATTTTCAGATTAATGTCTCAAAAATATTGCCACATGTATACTATTTGCTCAAACAAACAATAGTAACAAAGTTTCTTAATGTATATATTTTCTTCACATTGGAATGTACAAAAATAAAAACTGTTATGTTGGAGAGTGAATAAAGCTTTAAAGTAAAAAAAAGTTGAATTAGAAACCCTATCTTATTATAAAATGTTCAAGATTTTTAAGATAAAAATACAGTTAGGGAATTTTATTTCATTGCAATACCAATCAAACAAATTTTAAAATATTACCTCAAAGTAAAACAATAACTTTGTTTCCTTAACTGCAATTCCTTTTCAAAATTTTGTGGTTGGGCAATATGGAATCTTGGTAAAGAATACAAGTTTATTAACAAGATTTTAAAAAAATTCCTGCTTCACAATTTTCTAGGGGTGCTACCTCACTCAAGTCCTAAATCTTTCTTGGTGCTCAGATATTGCATCTGTCAAATGGAGACAATAATTAATAATAATAATAATAATAATACTAAATCTATCTCAAAAAATTGGTGTGAGAATAAAATAAAATAATCCATCAAAAGTAACTTCCACTGGGTGAAACACCTAGTAGGAAATCAGTGGCAAAAAAAAAAAAGATCATCTTTAACACAAAACAATCTCTATTCTGAGGTAACAAAAGCAGTTCTCATCTTTAACAATGCACCAGTTTAAAGTTTGCAATATGAGGAGCATGAATTCCTTCAAATCTGTTTCAAAGAAAGAACATGAATTTTAAGTCTATAACACATCAGTTTGGTTGGTAGACATCAATCAACCAATTTCATTAAGATTTTAGGACTATTAGTCTTTCTTCTTTTCTAAACCATTAAAGTGAAAAAATAAAAATAGTTTATGGATCAAAACCAATTAATTGTACCCTGGCATGCACAAAGTTCAGGACACAGTTGTTTTAGCTGAATAGTCACGGTCAGAAAATTTAATGTGAATTCTTTCAGACCCAAAGAGTCATATCTTAAATGCAATTTATTTATTTTTAGAAAACAACAGAACACTCACACAAGATAATGACTGGTTCATTTTCCTAAATGCTTGTTCTGCTCTTCTTATTTTTAAGAGAGAGGGACATATGAAGAAACATAACTCTGACAACTTTAAGACTTAATTGCATGCCTCTACTGGGCACTGTAAGAAATGTTTTTAAAAAGTGAACAAAACCAGGAAATAGACTGACCCTTTCCTAAAGCATCACCCTAATGGAGTGGGGATATTTTAAATAAGCAATTAATTACATTTTATAAATAAAAACATCTATGCTAAGATTCCTGAGAAAACATGGAGGGTAGAGTACCTTAGAGAATGAGAATCGGGGTCTCTTTCAGGGGAGAGCTATCAGGCCATACAAGTCCAGCAGGGAGGGCGGCAGGCACTGACAGGGAAGGGTGGAAAATCACATGTTCGAGGGAGGAAAAGTAAAATTTGGGGGGACTGAATAATTACGGAGAGTGGTGTCGAGTAGGAATGAGGCAAGCTTTGGAACAAATTGGACACCAAAGACTTCAATTTCTGGTCTAGCAAAGAAGGAGCTGAGAAGCTGTCACTGAACTCTAACAAATAAATGCTGAATTGGCTGAAAAATCAACCACTCTTCTTAGACTTGCCAGAGAAGTGAGGTCACGGGGCAAAATGCTGGGCAGTTTGGAGAGAGAAGCAGATACAAAGACCCCCGCTTACCAGGGCAGAAATCCTCCTCTACCCGAACCCATACCAAGGGAGGAAACCTGAACTGTAATGGATGAGTCACTGGAGGTCCATGTGGATGAATCTGAGACATAAAACCTCCACACAGCCTCCGCTGTAGGAGGACACTCACACTTTGAGGGGTTTTACTTCCAGGAAACACTGCCAAGTTCTCATAGTGAACATCAGAGAAAAATCGCTTTTGTTTTCTGGAAGGACAAGAAAAAGAACCATTTTGAAATTTACCAGAACATGATGTTCTTCTTAACAAGGTCTGCTCTCAGACTAAATACGTCAACAGTGTCTAACCTACTGGGATTTTGGGGGGAGCCTAACTCACCTGGGGGAAATGAAACACCTAATTCTAGTCTACCTGTGAAGGTCAGAGCCCAGGGGCAGAGACTCACTAAAAGACTGAGACCTAATCATAGGACTATAGCACCTTTTACCCCCCAGCCCCACACCCAAGCTCACCACCACATCACTAAAGCACTAGTTACAGCAGTTCCTTTTACCCAGTACATCACGTCTACCTTTCAACAGAAAAATATAAGGATGATAAAAGGCAAAAAACATAGTTTGAAGAGATAGAGCAAACATCAGAACGAGACCCAGATATGGCAGGGGTGTTAAAATGATCATGCCATGAATTTAAAACAACTAATTGCTAAGAGCTTTCACTAGGCTGTGTTCCCCAGAGAGAAACAAAGAGAAGTGTATTATAGGAATTGGCTTACACAATTAAGGAAGCCAAAATGTACCAACATCAGCCACCAGAAAAACCAGGAAACCCAGTGGTTGTAATTCAGTCCAAGTTCGAAGGCCTGAGAACCAGAGGAGTCATGTAAGTCCCAGTTTGAGTCCAATGGCCTGAGAATTGGGGGTCCAATGGGATAAATCTTGTTCTGGGTCCAAAGGCCCAAGAACCAGAATGGCATTGTCTAAGAGCAGAAGAAGACGGATGTCTCAGCTCAAGCAAAAAGCAAATTCTCTCTTCCTCCATCTTTTTGTTCTACTGAAAGCCTCAACTGATTGGATTGGCGAGAAGAAAAAGTCACTGCACCAATTCTAATACTAATCTTTCCCTTCAACACCTCACAGACACACCCAGGCAATGTTTTACCAGTTAACTAGGCATTCCCAGCCAGTCAATTTTAAAATTAAACATCACAGAGTTCTAATGGAAGAAGTAGACAACATAAAAGAGCATATGAAATAATGTAAGCAGAGAGATGGAAACTTTTAGAAAGAATGAAAAAGAAATGCTAGAGATAAACAACAGCAACACTGTAACAGAAATGCCTTTGATGGGCTCATTAGACTGGATATGGCTGAATAAAGGATCTCTGAGCTTGAGAATATGTTAATAGAAATTTCCAAAACTGTTTATTTGGATTAAAAATCACAATGTAGGTTTTTCAATATTTATTCTTGAGTATTTTTATGCATAGAGAAATCACTGGTAATCTTTAGAAAACATTTCTTTCAAATAACAAGCACGTTACTTTATTGTAGGCTTTAATGCAAGTTCTTAAAACATTTTAAAATCTTCATAAGAAACCATTTTTTACAAGTGTTAAACAATATGCTACTTTTAATGCATCACCTACCTATACATTTCAATACAGCAATTCAAGATCAGGTAGCTCATTTAACATATCACTTTTTTTTTTTTTTTCAGACTAAGTGTAGAAAAGAAAAGATGCCAAGAGATATAACTTTTCTTTATGTTAGGGGGAGAAATAAGCCTGTGAACCTAAGATACCTAAAATGATATTATTTATAGAAGCTAGAATATGAAAGGAAATAACAGGAGATGTCAAAATTGATTGAGACACTCAAACTTGACAGCTCTGAAATATGCAGGTTGAATACCTGCCACAATTTGTGAATGATTCTCTATCTTCTTAAACTGTATGGTTTAGCTAGCATTGTGATAGAAATGGATGAGCGAAGCCAAGAAATTACAATCCATATACTTGTTTCATTTTACTCCTATGTTATTCTGCAATAAAAATTTTTAAAAAAACACTGGAAAAGTACTTATTGAAGTTGATTGATATTTTTATCTTTAGTGACTATTTTTTATGTTACATATACAGAATTTCAAAATGTAAGTACTTTTAAAGAACTTACTTTTTTTTACTGAGGTGCTCACTTCCAACTTAAGTAATCTATTTTTGAATATACATATGTATATATATTTTTATTTATCTGTTACTATACATTTACTTGGATTCTCTCTCTGTGTGTGTATAACAATTCAATCTATGGCAATGAAAAATCTGTGGCAGCTTTAGTAAATAAGACCTGCTGAATTGCCAAATGCTCTAAATAACCAGGCAAGAAAATAGTCAATGAATATTGTCCAAGTTAAATGCACAGAAGACAGTTAGGGTCTCTTGGCTAATAAAGGGTAACACAGGCTAATTAAAGCTTGCTGATGGGGATGTTTGCAAGAGTCAGGATAAAATTAGAATGGAAATGAAATTACTTGATTTTAGTTAAATTAAAACAAGATAAATGGCAAACTAGGGAGACTTTTCTACTAATGTAGAGAAAGTCTTTTTAGTCTAAAGATCCAAACTCCCCTCATCCCCACCCAACATTTATAGTCTTTAAACACTCACACACACAACACATACAAAGAATCTCAACTATAGAAAGATCTAACTATTGTTATTTGAGTTAAAATACTGTTCTAGAATATTCAACACTATTTTTTTTAATTTTAATTGATATTTTCTCATAAAGTAATGCCAACAATTACACACTTCTAGAGACTGAACATTTTAATGGTGTTCTCTTTTCATTGTAAATATTAAGGCCACAATGATGCCTTTGTTTAAAAACCATACATTTTATTGAACAAAATTTATAAATTACAAATCCCCAAACAATTTTTCCAAAAGAAACAGTAACTCTAAATAAAATGTACAGAACATTTATCATTTAACTTCCAAGGACAACAAATAATATAATATCCTCCTTTCTTCACAGATATTTTTCAGAGTGAGGAGAAAGTGAAATCATGACTTGAAAGTAATTTTGTGAAAATACAGTGACGTTCCCATAATATTGAGAGGTTAAGAAATGGATTCAAGATGTATTTAATATTTTAAAATATTAATTCTTAAACATTAGTAATTGGGCCAATGATACTTAAACATCAAGTTTAATGATTCTGTCCGACGACCACCATCAGGACCACCAATAAAATGTCCTGATCCAATCACTGTCCAAGAATATCACTGGCCTGCTCTACTTAATAGAAAACAGGGGGAAAGGCTGATAAGTTGATAAAGAGAAACACTATAGTACTTTCCTTTAGGGATAATGTACACTTTCTATTTGCATGAAAAATACATCCTTACTTTGGCATTTGTTTATCAGTCTGTCTTCTCATAATAGCAGTTCTGCTAGCCCAATCACTCCCAACCCACACGCCCCAACTTGGGTGCCTTCCCTGATTGATTCTGTCATTCTGTTCCCTACCTTTTCACGCTTGAACGCCACTAGTCCCCTTGCACGAGGCAGCAAACGGCTGCCCAATGATTGCAACCTTAGGGCCAGTTATAGTGCTTGGCAAATACTAAACTCTCCAAGGTCTTTTGAATAAATGAAAAAAAATAACGTATCAACATGATACCTCCAGATTGTATAGTATTTGCTGGAAACAATTTATGAGTAAAATGAACTCTCTTTATATAAATTGTATTTAAATATTTCAATGTATTCTAAAGGATAGCCAAATTGTCAGTATCATCTGTCAGAAAAGTTAAAAAAGAAAAACTTACATGAGAGGAAGTTTGCTGAAACTAAATATGTGAAAGATACCTAGAAACATTTGTGCGATGAGAGAACTACTAGCTTTTTGTTTTACATGAAAGTTAAGTTTCACTTTATTTTTTAAAACTCATTGACCTAGATTTGGAAATGCCAGGGTATAGTAGAAAGAGCATGTTATTTGCAACCAGTTGACCGATTTTGAATTTCAGGTTTGCTATTTGTTGTTGTGTGACCACGGGGAAGTTCCATACATTCCGACGCTCAGTCACCTTGGTGGGCAAACTGGTATCTGATTAGCAATGTTTTAAATGAGAAAATGTCCCAGCACAGTGCTCACATTTAGAAGGCAGTTCGCAATAGTTGTTCTCCCTATTAAGCTGTCAAACCCGACTTTCCCTCAGAAGATAATCCATTCATTTATTTAATTTTCAGAAGTCAAATGTGAGATGAAATCACAATCCAACAAAGGGTTAAGCAAAGACAGGGATTTAGTAACACCTCTCCCACTTAATGGGTGGGCACCATTAAAGAAAACATTTTAAAGCTCAATCCTCAGTTTCATGTAAATTAAGGACAAAAATATGCAACTTATCTACTTCATGAGAATGCCCTGAGGATCAAGTTAGAGAGGATGTGAGTGACTTGTCAATTATGTTAGTATTAAATTCAAATTAGGCTGAAACTAAAAGTATAACTTATCAAACTAAATAAAGGTGAAAGAAAAGTGGAAGAATAAACTTCACGGGGTGATCCTTCTGTTGGAGTGTGTCATACAATTCATTTTATCAAACGGATGTTTATTTGAAATAACAAGCACCCTTTTAAACCTACAAAAAATCACATAGAGAATTTATTCAGACAATAGTAACTTGAACCTGCAGATTTTTCTGTAATTAGAAAGGTGGAGATAGAAATGTTGTAGGAATCAGAGGCACAGCAGTTGCTGAGATTCCTGTATTAGCACAGGACGAAGCTTTGAGCATGTCAATAAAAAATCAGACTTAAGGTTAACAGGTAGAGGGAGAGTTGGAATGAGGTACAGAAACTAGACACCTCCAAGATGCTGTTAGTCCCAGACCCACAGGGGGTAGTTAACTTGTAAGTTCATGGCAGAAGGATCCAGGTTTGTATCAAACACAGGGAGTGTTCTCAAAAGTAGTGACTCTGGGAGATTGGATTTGAAGGCAGGAAAGCAGTAGGTGGAACATAACATTGATGAGAGTCCATAACCACTAGGACAGAAATGAGTGGGTGAGCAATGTCTTTCTGTGGAAATGCCTTCCCTAATGGAAAGAAATAGGAGAAACTGATCTAGTTTGAGAAGGAGGGGAGGGCAGGGGACATCATCTTATGGGTGAACTGCAGGGAAATTGAGGAGCTTTATATAGGACGATTTATTATTTATTTATTTATTTATTTATTTATTTATTTATTTATTTATTTAAATCTAGCTTTATATAGCTAGATTTTCACAGGAAAGGGCGGCTGGATTTCACATGCCTGGGTATTTTCATGTAAAAAGAAAAAGTATCACTAAGAATTTTAGAAATAGAACATTTTTGATGAAAAAGTATTAAAATATAGAATGATTGAGGATACTTTTATTATAATCATTCCCGTCATGAATTGTGGCAATTCTAACAAGTTTCTAAGAGGTTCTCATCTTTTCATCATCTTGTGTTGTTGTGGTGGTTCTTTCTTCTTGGTGAAATTTATTAGAGCAACTTATTCAGAGGATAGAAACTTTATTACATGTGTCTTAAGGAAATTAGCCATACACCTGAGGTGAAGTTTGCCATGGAGATAGAAGCTCTCTTAATCTCCAAACATATAAAATCTCTCATTTATCTGATTCTTTTATCAATTACTAAGTTATTACTTATTGATTCATTTTATTAAAGACACTGAAACTTTAAACTTACTCAAGACTTTAAGACCATTGAAATCCCAATCTGCTGGTAATGATAAAAGAAATGAGGAAAGATTTGGTCACTGTCTCCAAAAAATATTCATTTTGTAACATCACCTTTTATTTACCCTGAATAATTTTTCAATTTCTTAAAGAATTATTAATCATAGTTTTCTTGCTACTTTAAAATTCAGATATTGTCATACAATGTTACGAAAGAACCTATAAATTTTTTCTACTCATACATACACACCTAGAATACCTACAGTTATTTTTTTGTGAAGGTGATTTTTAAAATATTAATGACTTTAAAAATAAAGTATAGATTCTTACATAAACAGGTACTCATCTGAGAAGATCATTAGCCCTTTTAACCAAAATGCAAACAAAATTTATAGTTTGTAGTTTAAGGAACAGAATTTTATTACTGTTGTCTTAGTAAGGATAAATCATAATAACAGGCAACAAAAATAACTCATCTGTACACAATGTAATAATTGTGTTTAAATTATTTTTATTCTTTATAAATGCCAACTTTATCCATAGACTAGTAAAACTATACTGCAAATGACTGGCATGCTAAATGCAATTCTTATTAAAGTAATATAATTCTTCCAAAGATACATTTCATTGAGTTATTTTAAATCATATTAACCCAAAACACTAAAATTAACAATCTACTACATTTTGTGTTAGCCTCATAAGTCAAACTCGAAAAGGAAATTCTGTTACTATGGAAAGATAAAGGAAAAGTGACTTTCAACTTAATGGCTTCTGTATCTGGTGGTGAGTAGAAAATTCAATTTTCTAGTCTGTATTCCTAAGATTTTACTATTACTCTTTGGGGAGTCTGACTCCAGTGTTTGATGTCTGACTGGTGACAGCTTTAAGCTGAATCCCACCCTCTTCACCCTGCGTCCCACATCTGATCAAGATGATAAGAGGGCCTGCCAATAACTGGAGTATTCAAATTATGCAAGTCCCTTCCCGCAAGAACCCTCAACCAGGCCCCACCCCAAACCACAGAAAAAATCCAGGCCACTGTCCTTTACTTGCTCTCTCAAACCATCCAGGACCTGCTTGAGAGATTTTTCCAGAGATCTCAATTATATGTATCCCATTAATTTGCTTTTAGGATATAAACTGTGATTGAAACTGAGCATAAAAATGGCAGTTAAGAATGGTCTTAATTCTCAAGGAATCAACACTCTGTGGAAGTCAATGGTAGGTAAACATATAATTAAAATAGATATTAAATACTATAGTAGGGAGAAGCTATACAAAGGAAGCTCCTAAGTGTGAGAAACAAGTAGAAGTAAGTAAGCAATCGGGGTTAGTGAAGACTTTCTGCCTGAATGACTTAGGTTCTAAAGGGTGAGTAAGGCACAGCCACATAAACAACTGCGCTAGCGTTACTGCGGGAAAATAAAGCAGTATGGGGAAAAATTACGAAGGATTTCTTTGGAGAAGCAAATTCTAGATTCTGTTAGTTACAAGTATTTTGCCATGGCTAGAAAGTCTATTTTAAAGTAAGAAATGAATATAAATGCAGCCCTTTAATAAGGGCCAGATTAAATAATCTTTTAAGGTCATATTTTGAGTTTAGATTTTATGACTATTTTTATTTTCGGCATTATTCCATAAACTACAAAATAATGACCCCCCTCATCTTTATATGTTACCTTCAGTGCACAAATCATTTCTAATACTTATCTTGCCTGTATTTTAGAGAAAAAAAAGTAGATGACTAATTTATTTTTCACTCAACACAACAAAAAATTAATTATTGGGCAAATAACTAGACCAATTGACATATGATTTATGGTTATACACAATAAAATCTATTTTATTTTATTTTATAGCAATTTATAATTGCTATCTCAATCTGTAAAATGGGTCCAGCATTATCTTTCCAATTTTTTTTGGCAAAAGACACAAAACTATTGTGGTGTGAACTTCATTTACCTGCCTTCTTTTTCAGTTAGAGACCCTTTGTAGTTAGCAGAGCCATATGACGCTACGTTTAATGACATGGAAGCAGACTTGGCATGTGCCTCTTTTCAACGTGTGAATTTTCCTGATAAGCAGACCTCAGCGATTACAATGTTCAGATGGTGTAGCTCAGTCAGAGATTTTCAGCCTTTTTCATCTCAGGGCGCACATAAACTAATTACTAGAATCATGTGGCACACCAAAATATATATTTTTTGCCAATCTGACCAAAAAAAGGTATAATTTTGATTCATTCATATTAGATGGGGATTGTTGTGTTGGCTGTTGTCATTTTTTTAAATTTGACAATCCAAATGGAAAAGAGGTCACTGCCCCTGACTAAATAGTCAAGTATTGCATGTTTTAAAAATCCTTCTGGCACAGCCGTGTACTATGGCATACCGGTTGAAAATCGCTGGCACGGCTAATGGATGGTGGCGTCTCCCTTAGTCTAACTGATGATTTGCTGCAATATGAATGATTGACCAGAATATTCACAGAAGGATTACTGTGAGTTAGAAATACAGCTCATTAAGCCACTGAGATTTAAGGGTTAAATTACTGAGACTGCAGTTTGTCATATTAGTATAACATGTAACTATTAATATAACTTGTGAAAATGTCTAAAGACTTCAATGGATTAAATTTAATAACCAGCAATAAGAAAACAAATGATGAAGACATGAGGGCAATAATGGAGATAATATCTTCTGAAATTTATCTCAATTCATTTATCCATACTTTCAAGAAACATTTAGTTCATTTCTACTCTATGGAAGCAGGGTACTCAGAATACATCACTTGTGGAGGTTTCTGTGGTAAGTAACAAAGAAAAACCTTGCCCTCCAGATTGTTATGGTCTATTTAATAAAAGAATCATAAGAGAAATTTTTAAAAAATAACTAGATGATTTAAAAGAGAGAAATACTTTATATTCAGCACTATTAGGTCAACATTCATGAATGAAATGACATTTGGGCTATGTCGAGTTTTTAATAGTATCTACGTATACCAAACTTGTCAACCTTTAAAAATAACTGACCCCCCGTAAAGAAGGTCTAACTATGGGAAACCCCGTCCCCCCTCTCATCATCCGTAGTCATCCTCCCACCTGGATGTAACCTTCTGAATGCAAATTTTGTTAAAATTAGACAATAACATATAAATATTGATATTCATGTTTCCTAAATATCTGTGCAAGTAGTTCCCTCTCTCCAGGTGCCAACTTAAATGCCCCTTCTTCATAAAGGCCTACTTTAAAAAGCAGCTTCAATTTTCCTCTTCAAAACAATAACCCATATGCTGTTACGTTAGATGTTTAAATATGTCGTTCCTGTCTGAATCTTCCACTTGGATGTAAACTCTATGACGGTAGGCACTGTGTTTTATGCGGCATATTTACCCGGCTCTAGTTTAGTCCTTGGAGTGTGATATTTATGGAGTGAATTAATAAACAAAAGAATGACAGATATCTATAATGAATATTTTCTGAACTTTTCTTTTGGAAGTTAAATAATTATTCCCTACCTTTAGTGACTAACAGTGTAAATCTACAGGGTGTGCTTTTCTATAAAGGAATAAATTGGATGTAAAATGTTTGAGGATTTTGATGGCTAACATATCTGAATAAGTATCACAATCTTTCTTTTCAACATTCTTCTGTATTTTGTAAGAGTGGTAAGATATAAATGAATAAATTGTTGTTTCCGGCCCCCCCCCCCCCCCATCAAGGACTTTGCAACCCTAAAGCAAATAAAACCAGTATATTTCACTGTAGTTTAAAAACACAGCTGGAACTGTTTACTCTCTAGACAAGTTTTGATTACAAACAGTACACTTGGCTTCTCTTTTCCAATCTCCTAAATAAAGCAGAGGAGTGACATCTGCGAAGTGAGTCAGAGAAGTGAGTCAGAGGAAAGCAGAAATAATAGCACTGATGTTATACATATTGTTTAACTTGCTCTAAGTCTAATATAATATAAATTACTAGGATAAATTTGAGTAAGGTAAAATTGACTATTTAGTGGCATGTATGATTATGACTTTAGGGGGAAATGAATTCTTTATCACTTAAACCCTTTGATTTGAATGCAATAGTGGCATACTAAGATTACTTCAGATCTAATATGTCCACTTTATAGATACTGGAGGAACCAGTATTTAACTCTCTCGCCAGGTTTCATGGAGAATTAGGAAATATAGACTCAAGGTAACTCTAGTAGATTCCCAGTAACTGTAGTTTAATGCATTTCTTCTTAATCAGAACTTTTACTTACTCATGACTTCTACTTTTATGGATCCTTGACTTCCTGATTTCTCTGTGTTTCAAATTGTAGTTTCCCAGCACAAAGGTAAAAATTAGGTTAATTAACCAGCTACTAACCAGGTTGTACTTCATGTATTAGTGAGGCATCCTCTGTCCCACTCATAGCTGCTGCCCAACATACAAGTGTGACTATTTTTATTTCTTTAATGATACACTGATCCCTGATATTATCTATGTGGACAGTGTAAGAAGTTGGTGAAATAGTACAGAGCAGAGTAACTTATACATAAGTAATCCTACTTCAGAGAACTCTGTGGTTTAAAATAACAACTGTTTGTGTTCATGCTCAGAATGTCAGTAAGTCATCAATAACTAGAAAGCGAATCAAATCAGAAAACAAGCCCAGATTCCAGCCCTAAGGTATTTCCCAACACCCCCATCCCTGAAACCACTTCTGGCAACATTGTTGGTATCTGAGTTTAGTTACTAAAGTAGAACTACTACAAGTAATTTGGGAATCATCGATGCACAGGAAGTGGAGCTTAAGGAACTATGGAATGGGCTACGGAAGTCAGTTTTGGAAAGTTTAGCCACGTGTTTGGAAAAACATTTACCAAAGACTTCTATCCTAATGTCATGAAAGGGGCTAGGGATCTCTCTGGACCCTCTTTGACAAGGTACTAATTCTATTCATTTGGGCTCTATCCTCATGGCTTCAGCACCTCCCAAAGGATAATGGGATGCTCCTATGATCAAGGTCTTTAGAGTTTAGGATTTCACCACATGAATTTGGGGGGGGGGGGGCGGGGAGTAGAGTGATGACACATTCAGTCCAGAGCAAGATTTGATGGGATGCATGACCTTCCAAAGATGCAAATCTCACTGTTAAAATGATATTTAATTAGAGTCTTGAAGGAAGTGAGAGGGTTGCCATTTGACAAACTATGGGATGAATGTGCAAGGCACAGGAACCAGCAAGGGAAAAAGCCCTGAGGAGAGACTCTGTGTAAGAAAAGTCCAGGTGGCCAGTGTGACCTGAGCTCAATGAGAGAGGGAGAGGTGGTCAGAGAGGCTGATGGAGATTATGTCATGGGGGTCACAGTCCTACTTTATCAACAGGAATGTTTTCAGTTCCCGTTATTTGTAAGCAACCCCGGTAATCACAGGTCATTACAAATGTGGAAGAAATGACTCTTCACTCATTGTTCACAGTCTAGTAGTAGACACTCCCAGTGACAAGAATATCACAATCAAAGTGATAAAAACATGATTAAAGCCTCTTTTATGCACTACAGAGAGTAATTAAAGGAGCTACAAGCCCTTGTGGGATGATTGATGCTTGGCTTCGGAAACAATTTAATGTTTGATGTAGATTGTGGGTTCAGCATAGAATGTTATCAGCCAATGAAATTGAGACGTTGATTTTCAACAGAAGAAATATCGTGCCCATGCAAATGGACAGGAAAAGTGTTTCAGGCAGGTGAGGAACTGTGACCCCCTTGGCTGAGTTGGAATACAGGATGTATTTCAGAGAGTCCTGGGGATACATAAAAAAAGCAGATTGACTTAGGATGGTGAAGTGCTTTGCATTCCACAAAGAAAGTGTGAGATTCTCCTACTGGTTTTAACAAACCAGTTCCAACTTTCACAGAGTCGACGAGATCCACTTTACTTGGTTATAGTAATATATGGAGGTAATTGCATTCAGTTAGGAAAGCTAGGCTGGACAAGAGAGACCCTAAGGCTATTGTAGAATTCCAAGCAAGAGTTGAGAAAAATTGAACTAAGAAAATAACAGTGAGGTGAGGACCAGAAGGTCACAATAGTCTTGAGAATCGCTTTGGAGACAGTGAAGGTACTTTTGGATGGGCCACCAAAGCCACCGAGGGAAATGAGCAATTTAGTCATTTTATACAAAGCTGCTTCTGATGTCACTTAATTTGGGTTGGTGATAAAAATCACAGTGTATATTACTTCAGAAAATAAGTAGAGGACATCAGTATCACAGGTCTCCAGAGAGAAGATCATGCCAACACTGTTTTATTTCTACCTTGACTAAATTAGATAATGAAGGAATGAAGAAATTATAATATATTTTAATTTCAGTAGAGTATTGTAGGGGTGTCTCACAAAATAATTTTTGGATAATTAAAGAAAATTGGCTTGCCTATGAATACTATTACATAGGCTATGGTTGGGTTGTGATGAAGGACCAGAAGTCAAATATAACATAAATTGTTACATATCTACTTCTGGGAGATGATGTCAGTTTTGATTAAATGTCAACTGAAAAGAAGAAATTATTTATCTTAATCCTAAGAAAATCCCAAATTAAATAGCCATACTGTTTTCTGAAAGATGATGAAAGTAGTAAAGTAACTAACGAACATCTTAGAATAAAGCTAAAAATATATTCAACTTGTTTTAAGCATCAAAACTTGCAAATGTGTAAATTAACAATATAAAATACAGCATTTCTCTGGCATCACACATATTTGCTACATAGTAACCCCAAAAACCCATTTCTAAAAAAAAAAAAAAATCTTCCTTTGTTTATGATTGTTCAAATAAGGATCACATACAAATTTATGAAGAAAAAAAAAACCTTTTCATACCTAAATACACTTGTAAATTCAACAAAGGGGAGGTTTTAAATATAAAAAGCATTAGCCCAGAACGAATGGGGACTGAATGGAAGTGGTTGGAATATCCGATTTCCAAGAGCTAGAGGATCCCTGGTGATGGACAAAGAACAAAATGCCCTGAAAAAGTGCAAAGCAGAGCTACAAGGTGCAGGCAACACCTTTATTGATTTATTTTTCTTGATGTGGTAGCTCAGAGAGCATAAAGCCAGATGAATGATTCCAGATATTTTGATATTTCTGTGACCAAGCCCAGAGGGTGCTAAGGTGAGAGGAACAGAAAAGAAGACGACTAACAGAAATACTTTTTGAGTTGGTGGTTTCCATGACTCTACCGAATCATCTGATACAATTTTGAATCCAATTTAAAACTCCTCACTCTTCTCTCCAAGGTCCTGAAAAGGCTGGGCCCTCCCCACCTGAGCGACGGCTGGGCTGCGTTCGGCCCCCTGGTCGGACCCCCTGACTCACAGTGTTGTCTGTCTCAAGGTTATTCTTAAAGAAACTGAGTAAAGGGGATTTTGTAATTTTGTTTTTGTTTTTTTTGTTTTTTCTTTTCAGTCAAAGGACAAAATCTATAAGATATATATTCTTTTCTCCATCTCCCAATATTCCTTTGAAATTTACTTAAGTCTGGATCCAGTATATATATATATGTATATTTTAGTAAAAGCAGATTCACTGTTATAGGCATCCAGTTAAGATTTTTAATGAATTATATTTCCATCCACTTTAGTATTTTTTTCAACCTCCTCTATATTTTATCAGTGGATACTTTTCTAAGACCTAATTTGTTCAACAATTCAATAAACTTTTTTTTTAACTTTTTTTTACAAGGATCCAAGTAGCTACTGGGAACAAAGAGATGAAAAGGAATCAAGCCCTGACTACAGTGATAGAAGTATATCAGCATGAGCATGAGAAGTAATGGGATCAGTGGTCGCCAATATATTATCTGTGTACAGACATCATCATATGTTATTATACGCTTGATCCTGAAATGGTAATTTGGAGCAATGATTAGAAGGTAAAATGTCTGAAAACAAGTCAGCATACTGTCTGATTAGGTTCAGGAACGCCATGTCTTAATTTGTCTCCTCTGAGAGGCAGATACCAAATGTGATGAACTATGCAAAATATTTTTTACAAGTCTGGCCAGCGTGGCTCAGTGGTTAGCATTGACCTGTGAACCAGGAGGTCACGGTTCGATTCCCAGTCAGGGCACAGGCCCGGGTTGCAGGCTCCATCCCCAGTAGGGGGCGTGCAGGAGGCAGCCGATCAGTGACTCTCTCTGATCATTGATGTTTCTATGTCTCTTTCTCCCTTCCTTGCTCTGAAATCAATAAAAATATATTTTAAAGATATTTAAGATGTTTTAAGTTGTAAAAATATATTTTTCTAAAGTATATTTAGGAAACACATGAAGTAGAAATTACAAAAACTTCAGGTGGGGGGATATAAAGAAAAAGTAAACAGAATATACATTAAAACAAATCCACAGGGTGATGTATCAACATGGGCTAAGAAACAGCGAATCTGAGGTGAATAGCATGTGTCATTAAATAGGCCCTGAGCATGTTGGACGGCAGATCTCACTGCAAAACACAGCTGTAGCGTGATCATGAGATGAAAGGGTGAAGGAAGATGGCAACAAACATGGGCAAATTACCCCCAAGGCAGCCTTATCATTGCTAATTTCTAGTTCTTTCTATTACTGACACCAAATTTTCCCATCACTTGGCATTCTAAGAGTTGGTGGAATTACACAGAATACTTGAGATGATATATGTACAGTTAGAAAGACGACCAATTACTCTCAGTGACGGAAATATTTATATAAATGTTGAGAGATAGATGATGCTTGATGGCCCTTAGAATCTACCTCTTCAATCTTGGATTGCAGGGGACCTAACTGAGTGAAGCCGTCAGCTGTGCAGCTATGAAACCCACCAGATTTTCCATGAAACCCACCTCTCTCACTAGCTGTCCCCATCCAGGGACTAAGCAGGACAAGACTACTAAGGCTCTCCCATTCCTAAAGACACTGGAATCCGCTGATCCTGGGGGACTTTGACTCTTGGCTCCCCAGAAGCTGTGCTTGAACTCTCAGAACTGCATCGCAATACAGTATTATCAGCGAAAGTCCCCATACTGTACATTAATATACTTGCGTGTCGCTGAGAGTGTGGATCTACAATGTTCTCACCACACAGAAACAAACAAAAGAAAAAGAAATGAAAAGGTAATTACATGGAGGGATGGATGTGCTAACTAAGCTTATGTGGGGAAGCAAAAACCCTGAGGCTCTCGCCCTCTGCCAGCAGAAGGCCCCAGCTGTACGAAAGTGACACAGCATCGTTACAACAGATGTCGTGTTAGCTGACTCACGTCTGACCCATTGCCTGAGAACCACTCTTGTTCTGGTTCCTACAAAACTGGCCTGGGACTTTCAGGGGTGCGGTTTGTCCCCCGGGTACACCACTGGGAAGAGACGGTTTGTCTCTCGTGTATGTCCAGCCCCTCTGTCGGCTGAAATAAAGACACGTGCCATCTCCTTCAGCTCCCCAGTTTTGCTACAGACTGTCCGGATCTGCGCGACCCTCCCCGGCCTTGCCTGGTTGCGTTGCAGCTACCGTGGCAATCATTGCACAGTACATGTGAGGGTCAGGTCATCATATCATAACCCTTAAACCTGCACAGTTCTAGCTCGGTAAGGTTCCAGGTGGGGGCGAACTGGATTGCAGTTTGAGATGCTTCCACCCAGCCTCCCTGCTGTCCCCCCTCTCCCTCTTTCCTTTACCCTGAGTCCAAACTGCATCAAGGCCTGATGGGCCCTCTTGCTGTCCCCGGATCCCCTCCTTTTTCCAAAGTCATTGTTCTTAGTAAATCTCTTGCAAGGGTAGTTTAGTTTGGGGCTCCGCTTTTCAGAAGACCCAGGCAACTCATGATGTGTCTAAAAGTAATCAAAATACAGTTTGTTTGTTTTTTAATTTTCCAATCTTCGTATTGTTTGAATCACCATTTCAGAACAAGAACATGTGAAGGAGCCACGCTTAAGAAATGTGTCAGCTTTGGGACTTTGTTTCAAAGGAGTTTGCTAGCTTTGTGTCCTTGTTGCTATTTTTGTGCTTCTTTGTTTCCTCCTTTTTGGGTGCAGCCCAGAAAAGGAAAGCTAAGGAAATGGGTTGCTACTTAATGTACAAGGGCTGAAAGAAAAGAAAAATAAAACAAAGCAGGAAAGCAGAGTAAAAAAAAAATAATCACCTTGGAAGAAGAGCAACAAGGCAGGATAAACCCTGCAAAAGAAAAAAAGGAGAGTGCAGCGGGGCCTGACAGGGAGCCCTACAGCTAACAGGAAAATCTACCGGAAAAACAGAATAGCATCTCCACATTTAGTTCAGACTCGGCACACTGATGATCAAATACATATTTACCAAATGTTCTTACTAAAACATTAACTTCAGTGAAAGTCAGCAAGATTGAGTTTCACCTAAGTTAAGTTTGCATAGTCCATGGACGACCAATATTGTGGGGAAGGCCTGGGGAGGGGGCGGGAGTGGGGTGGAGGGAGTCAATGGGACAAAAGGGGACAACTATAATACTTTTGAGAATAAAGATAATAAATAAATAAATAAATAAACCTTGAGTCATAGTATTTTTCACAGTTTCTCTTATAAATAAATGCACAGTAACACACTACATTAAGACTTACAGATAGATGTGGCTAGACATAATCTTTCATAGTCCCTTAGAATGCTTTTAAAAATATACTAGTAATAGTAATTTCTATTTATTTTTCAAGAAGAAAAGTATTATCAATTAAAATTGGTTTAAACCATTTAATATGGAAAAATGTATTAATTATTGAAGATAAAGATGTAGTTACTTACCAATTAACTCAGTAAAATATAATAGGTGAACAGTTAATCAGAAAATCCAATCATGTACAATAAAAAACTGGAACACGTAAAATAACAAAACAATACAGTAATTTTATATGTTGTTTCTAAAGAGAAATACTTAACATTACATTGGTGACATAAAAGAAATAATATGAAAAGAAAAACTGAGATGGTTTAGAGCAGATATTCACAATTTTGTCCCACTGAATACATTTTTGTGAATTATTCTTTCAAAAGTGTTATCCTTAGTCAAGCTACTTTATTAACACCGTAGTATTGTTTGTCCTCTGTTGGAGATGCGCATAATGCATTGACATACAAAAAGCCTTCTGCATAGGTACACACGTAAAACATACACATGTGCTTTTGAAACGGTTAAACTTGTTTGTTTGTTTGGTAGCTTATTGCAGCCTTTAGGAGATGAAAATAGCAAGAAGATGGAACTTCCCCTAAGCCTCCAGAAAGAAGGGCAGTCCTCCTAGCACCTTGATCTCAGCCCAGCAAGACTTACTGGAATTTCTTAACTACTGAACTGTAAGTAAATAATTTTGTGTTTTTGTAGGCCACTAGGTCTGTAGTAATTTGTTACAGTAGCTGTTCCAACAGATATATTCCTGCTCCATCAAAATATGAGCCTGGATATCAAACTGTACATAGTCTCTATATACTTTTTAAAATTATTATTCTAGAAGCTGTTAGTAGAAGGCCTGCTGGGTTGGTCTTTGCTGCCCTGTCTGTAGGAATGACTGACTGGGAGTATACAAGCACCCTTTAAATTCAATCACCTTTTATTTTTTTTCTTATTTTATTTTTTAAAATATATCTTTATTGATTTCAGAGAGTGGAAGGGAGAGAGAGAGAGAGAAACATCAACCCTGAGAGTCATTGATGGGCTGCCTCCTGCACCCCCCCTACTGGGGATCGAGCCCACAACCCAGGCATGTGCCCTGACGGGGAATTGAACTGCAATCTTCTGGATCATAGGCGGATGCTCAACCGCTGAGCCATGCTTGGCCGGCCAATCACCTTTTTAAAAAATAGTTTAAGTGAATCTTCTTATTTTCCAGTCTTGCTAGGAAAGAAAAGTGGCTATGGGGAAAATGATGTAAATGGAGTATGGGAAGATGGTATGAAGGGCTTCTTACATTCCTTCCAAGAGAAAGGTTGATGACTTTGACTTCCTAGGCAACAGTTTTTCAAGGGGAAAATGTCTGGTTGGTCCAGGTTGCTTCACAGAGTAAAAGGTCTTCTTACAGAATCGCACCATAGCCCTAAATATAGAACCTACTGAAATCCACCAGTAACCATATTTCTAAACAAGAAGAAAGATTGGGAGCTCATTTAATGCCCACTCTCATCCCTGGGTTATAACCTCCTCAAGACTACTGACCTTGTCTTCTGTATCTTGGTTGAGTATTTCCTTGTCTAACTTTCTGCACATTGAAAATGTTCTGTAATGATTCCCCGAATGTTCAGTAACCGGGAGGATCTCTTACAGGGTAAGTGTTTTGAAGTCTAAATGTTTGTTTAACTTTGTAGCATGGAAGGGCATAACATTCCTTCTTGTAGTCTTTTTCACACCCTCATGCTGAATTTATACACGAGAATTGTTCTTCAAATAAGGAAAGGCTTCTTGAACTTTCCATGGCAACATGATAGACAAGACTGTGATCTGCCAGCGTTCTAAGTCTTGCAGACACTAATAATAGCTGACGGATTAAGAATAATTGACAGTGTCATTGTGAGTGTTTGTACTAACAGGAAAATGGGCTTGACTGATAGCTGGAGGCGAAGGCAAGGGACCATCAGACAGAAATAAGTGATTTCACAGGCATTAGATTTCCGGTCTAGCTTAATAAACTCCCAGCTCTGTGGCCCATGGAAGGCATAGTCTGGGGTGTTCATACTATATGACTTTTCCCATTTTTTTCCACAACACAAGTGGCATGATATGTTTTAATTAAATTCAGGGCTGTTGGTAGTTTCTACTTAAATGACAAAAGAAAAGGGATCAGTAATCTTTTAAAAAGTTCTGTAGTTAGTGACATGTATATGTTACATTTAGGCATAGATTGAGCTACAGTCAAATGCTTTTAAAATCACCTGCCTACACTCTTCTTATTTTAGCCATAGTATGAAACACATTTTTTTTAAACCCATGTCATTATTCTAATTAGCACCCTTTATAATGATTTTGGGGAGGTGTTAATTAGTTTAATTCCATTAGCTTTTAAACAGAAAGCATTCATGCAAAAATACTCATTAATAGGTACTTGAAATTTAGGTCTTGACCATTAAAAAATTATAGCTTATGTCAAGGTTAGGCATGCCATGAAGAAAACCAATCAAGGTATTTCACAAGAATTTTATTAAGTTAAATATCTGTTATAGAAAAAACCTATGGTAGGTTAAAATGACCAATTTCATTCTAGCCCTGCTCTTTACTAAATGTCTAACTCTCTCAATCTGCTTCAGTCTTATCTTAAGGATCAGATAAAATGATATATGTTCGAATATGTTATACACAATAAAATACTATGTAATTGTATCAGAGGTGGTCAGCAGTTCACAAAGTTTCATACAGTTTTCTGCCATAGAGTAGAATTTTTTATCCCTGACCTTTGGGTCTTTTTTTGGGTCTTTTTTTTTTTTTTCAAATCTAAAGGGTGTAGCTCTCAGCACTGGTGTGTGAGTGAGGTGTGTGACCTTTCCAACCTTGGAGCTTAGGAAACAGGAATGCCTTTTCCATGATTTCTGTCCACCCGAATGCAGAGGACTTGGAAAATCAGGAGTCTGAGTCTCTGAGTCATCACATGAAAAGACATTTTCCTGCCACAGAGAGGTTCATTGGACTGTAATGTAAGCAAGAAAAAAATTGTGTTAGAATAGTTGAAATTTAGGGTTCTGTTTGTTACAAAATCTAGCATGGTTATATTATCAAATACATCCATGCAAGTATTTTGAATTAGCCTTAATGTAGAAACATTCATACATTCACCTGCCTTAAGTGTGTACATTCTTCAAAATGTGTCTTGTGACAGAGGCGTCAAGATTTCTACATATCACACAGAAGATCGTTTTAGAAGATTTCTTACATATTTTACTTTTATAACTTATAAAATAAAATCTGTTTAGAAATATAAAGAAATATGTTTCAAACGATTGAGGTTTTAGGTAACCATGAGTATAAATATGGTCACCTTAGTATAACTCCCAAATTGTAGCTCTTGTCCCTGACCTAATGACTCGATGTTGCCTGTTTCCCAAGTTTCCATTCCCATGTACAACTGGGGCTACCCAAGGCATAATTTACTCCTGCCCACGCCTGCTTTGCTGAAGTCTCATTTCCCAGCCCGCTGCCCTGTATCCCCCAGCTCCACGCACGAGGCATGAATCTGCAGACCCCCCAGCTCAGCTGGAACCCGCGGTGGCAGCCTTGAGGGGACACACATCTGCCCCTGCGGGCTTGAGTTGCAGTTCAGAGGACAGACAAGCTGAGCTTCAGTGTCCTGACGATGTGCTGAACAACACGCTTACAAAGCGAGGACAACGCCTTCCTTTCCTTCCGTGTTGTATTCAGTAAAATGATAAAAGGATGTTTGTCGCATTCTAGTCTATAAGGGGCCCGTGGACATTTTGCCTACAGCTTGGCTGGGCTCTAAAGATCCAAGGAGCAGCCACAGGATAAACCCACGCAGAGCCGCTCCCTCAGACTCTCACGTCTATTGCTAGCACTGGCTTTTCATTCCAGATTTTTCTTACTCAGAGGCCTCACTATCCAACCCTGCAAAGCCTTCAGTTCCTTCTACCACATCTTTATATGTCTAAATCCCATGTATGAAACAGAGTTTGCATGTCTTCCCTCCTGCCCCCCTACGAGGAGCCCTTTTCCCAGACTCTGTGCAGAGAGTGGTGGAAGGAGAGGACCGTGCCCGTCTTTCCTGGACAGAGGCACCCCTCTCCCTCTCTGGCCCAGCAGGACATTGAGTTCCAGAAACGCACACTGCCATCTGAGGTTATTTGCCTGTTCCTTCTGAAAATATTAAGACTGTATTCCAGGTTTTTGGAAAAAAACTTAGTTTTAAGCTAATTTTCTTGGAAGTAGCTCTCCCATCCCTAATGGTAGCTGTAATTTCATGCAGAGTAGGAATGAAATATGGACGTCTCATGTGGAAATAATCTTTTTCCGGAGTGAAACCAAATTAAGAGAAAAAATGTTTAAATAACTACCCATGAGGGATAATCCTTTCATGCATTAGCTAGCTGACAATCACTCATGAAATATTAAATTTGACAAGTTTTAAAAAATATTTTCTTATTTCTATGGTCTCCTTTCATTTTCTTCCTAAATTTCAATCTGTAGAAATCGATTTTAAAGGCTACAGAGTCACACCTGAGTCTCGAAGTAGAAGTTCCACATCAGGAATGTTATGTTCTAATTATTAATAAACTGAGGTGCTTCCAAATACACAGCTGTTTAAAAAAATGGTAAAGAAGCAGGAAAGGCAAATGCATTCAGTTCTTAGGAGTATAACACATCACACACATTGCCCTGCAAAAATTTCTCAGGACATTTCAGGAAAACCTTTTAAGCAGCAGTTCATTGAAAGGCTAGTTTAATTTATTCAACTTCACATTTCTAAAAACTTTTGACATTTGTATTTTGCCATAAAGGCAGCACAGTGGATATGGGTCTTGTGAAAGGACGGTTATTTTGCAATTTCAGATTAAGTCAATACGTGTATTACCATGTAAGCACTTTCATGACAGAAACTCAATAATCCTTCGTTTAACCCGGACTGAATACCATGGAATTGTCTAAACCTTATAACCTGTCTAGTCAAATCAGAAAGTCAGGACACATATCTAGTAACCTTGCATTTAAAAAAAAATCAGACCTCATTCAAGTAGGAAATGTCCATATTTTATATGTGTATGTGTATGAGAATATATAGCTATTAACCTTTTAATGAGAAATAATTCAGATAAAATTTATGCTGATTATCCACATGCAGAAATAGCTACTATACCAATACATAGTTTTCTAATTAAAAAGAGCATTAAATATTAAGAAAATCGATAATTTTGTAAATAGCAAGCTGCAGAGAATTTTTAAGGAGGAAGAGGAACTTTGTCTTATTACCTATAATTTAAAACTCCAGGAAATAGGCTTTCCATACAAGATATCCCTATTTTTATAAGTAAATATTGGCTATAGAGTAGACACCTATATCTATCATCTCATTTTGTTCTCCCAGAAACCCTGTGAGAATGGCAAGGCCGCTGTTTTTGTACCTGCTTTATGGGGGAAACTGCCGGGTCAAATGGCTGGAGAGCAGAGTACGCTTCCCCAGGACTCTTGTTTTCCTGTGAAGGTAGAGGTTTCTGATGATAGAATATTGCCCAGAAGTGAATCCATCCACTAAAGAAAGCTAAGCATTTCTCTCTTATACTACTAGATTAAGTCAAAACGTTCTGTGATTGCCAATAATCATATCAAAGCAGGTTTTCCAATAATAATAAATGAAACATTTCAATCTAGGCCAGTTATCCTCTAGACACAACAGAGATGTTATTACTGGAACATTATTATTTATTAAAAACAGAGAGAATATTGTCTCAAAATAAAAATAATTAATTATGTATTGGGAAATATTAAACATACTTAACATTCAATATGTTTCCAAGGAAGTGAAAGGGTTTCTAGATAAAAGCAAATGTTTGAAACAAAATGTTGTAAAAAATTTTTAAACTGTTTATTAGCATCAATATCTCATTTATTTCTACATTTTATTTTGTTTTTTTAGAACTAAAAGAGCACTGTTTCTAGTCCATAATAAATATAGCACAAAAGCAGTTGTTTCCGATAACCCACTTGCAAGGTCTATAACATTTAAAAAAAATACTAATAAAATACTTGATAGAATACTAGAACATGTTTGCTTCTAGGTGAATCATTAGTAATTTTTAATAACTTCTATCCCCTACATAGTCATTAAAGTAAGACAAGGAACTTCCCAAGTTATAATCCACTATAAAACTATCTGTAATGTGACATTGCCATTATAGGACAGGCTGGTTATTGGACAACTGACAATTACTCTGTGATGGTATCATAAAAAGAAAGAGTTATATGTAAACTATATTCACTTGCTTGAAGTTCATATATGTTGTAGTATTTGATTCACTTGTGAAATCTTGGGTGTAAAACTAAACAGGACTGTCAAATTTTAGATGAATGATATTTATTTAAGAATTTAAAATGTATGCAGAGAAAAGAGAAGCCGTATTTTAAGAAATGCAGTAAACACATTAATCTGATACACAAGTTATTATATTTATGGTATTCAGTGCAATATATGTTTAATGGAATGTAGGTCATTTTAATGTGTATGTTATTGGCAACAAGTCTACATAGTTAAATATATTTAGACATTAAAATTTGAATCAAATAATCTGATAACAAAAAAATAGCAAAAACTAACCTTTTAACGCTTGAGGGAAATTTAATAACATCCTAGAAATAAAAGAATAGGCTTACAGCAAAAAGCATTCATTCATCAAGGTCAATGCTAAAAAATATATGTAGCCTGAAAGAATTAAACACATTTCTAATCACATAATTTTTGACTAAAGAATGACTTAAGAACCAGGTGGCATAATGTCCACCATTAATTCTTTATTTCCTTCAAGCCAAGTGTGAATAGTTAAGTGACCTAAGTGCTGGTGATAGAGTTTTGGTGTCTTTTGTCCTGTAATAAAAACACAAAAATCAATACCTTTAAGATTGGGAGATCCCCAGTCTTAAAATTTTATTGCCCATTAACCACTAATGTTTGCTTGTCAGTACATCTTAAAGTCCTGCCCTTGATCTCCTCTCATTTCCACCTATTTCCTTTCCTACACACTCTGCTGCACACGCGCCCACCTCTCTTGGAACCTCAGTGCTTTGTCCTGCTTTTGTTCACAGCTTTACCGCCCTCCATGACTTTGCTCACTTGAGAACATTGCTTCAACCACCACAATTACTCTCTTTTGGGTTAATATGGTTTACTAGTGATAAATAAATACGAGTGAATAACTTTCAACCATTTTAACAAGCAGAGAAAACGTGTTAAACCATAAGCCCTGAATGTAAAATTTGTAAACAGTATTATAGTTTATTATTTCATCACAAAAATAATATTTATAGTCACATATCACCACTTTGTGAAACCATCTAATTTGTCCTCATTTCAGTTACTATAGTTATTGGTGGGTTTTTAAGTAACTTATTATAAAATTTATTAATGAGTACAGGATATGAACTACTTATAAATAAAACAGCCAGGAAAGTCACCCACATGCAAAAAAAGAAGGACATTAGACTATAGAATTGGCATAAGCCCAAAATTTATTTCAGGAAAGTGTTAATAACTTTCCCTAAACCTTTAGATTTTAGTTACCTTTTGAATATAATAAAATTTAACTTAGAGTTATTAACCATATCACCTTTATGTTTCACAATTATATACTTTATTTTCTAGTGAGGCTGATCAATCAACACAAAGGAACACTATTTCCTAAGCTGAACAACACTCACTGTGCTGTTTAGACCACACAGAATAACACTTAAGGAATTTCAAAGTGTTTTTCTTTCCTCTTAGATATTCATTGTATTGGAAATTGGTTTCTGTTTCAGTTTTTACTCTCACTGACATATATTCTTGAAGAATGCATTCCGCTATGTCACTCCTTGTCTTCTGCATATCACTAAGCTATAATTACTCAAAAATTAAAGTGAAAGAAGATTTTTTAAAAGTACATTTTTTGGGGGAAATGGATCCATTTCCAAATATTGCATCCAATTATTTTGTGTTTACTGTGAAATCTATGTGTAACTAGGAGATCCTGCAGTAAAAACATCAATCTCAATTATTGCACTCTTAAAATTTAATAATGGTAGGTGCCTGAAGATAAAAGTATTTTTCCATAACCAACATTCATTCATTCAGTTTGGAGAATTATTAGATACATATTCTCTATACTTATTAAAATAGTTTTAATCACCTCAACTAATGCTATCTTCTTATTTATAGTCTATAGAATATCTCTCCTATTTGTAGGAGAGATGCTTTAAAATCACTGGATTTGAATTCTTATATTTCAAGTTGTTGTTATGACATGCACAGATCAATAAATCTGATCACTGACAATTCCTCATGTCGTTGCTGAAGCTCTCTTACATTTTCTCAGGCTTTTATACAGAAAAGCTTCGCTGACAAGATAAAGAAGTGCATCGTGTGTTCTAGTTAGAGCTGCTCCGCAGAGCTGCAAACTGCTGTGCACCTGAGGGCCATGAATGTGTAAAAACAACTTTACCGGCCATGCCCAATCATTATGCAATAAAAAAGCCATGTTATTTCAGCACTTAAAATGGTGTAAAGTGATTAATTTTCTGAAAGCTTAAATTGAAAGTGCATAAGAGTCATTAAGGCCATGCCTCACCTGGGTTTGTGAAAATATATTATCATATTTCTCTTAAAATCTAGCATGTTTTTTTAAAGTCATAGAATATTTATTTTAAAAAACACAGAAATGTAAGTGACATAGATATTTAAGTCAAATTTACATATGTAGGTTCATATAAATATATACATGTGTATATATACTTATATAAACACATATAAAAATTTGTATAGTATATCTCATATGTAAATATATTATAAAGAGTTTTAAAATTAGTAATAGAATTAACCAAAAACTAGATGAGTAAGGTTTGGAATGAAAGTTATAAATAATAAATAATATTTCTCTTATTTTAGTGTGTTTTTTATAAGCACTTTTTAGTGTATATTCTTATAAATTATTAAGAACCATATGTATAGCTATAATTTAATTATAGCTATCTTATCCAACTCATCACATAAATATACTCTTTTGCACAAAAATTTTTGATAAGTTCTCTCCTCTCTTTCAAAGCTCTTCCAATCATTTCTCCATATTTTGTCATTAGAAAATTTTAAAAGGTGGTTCTCCAATGGTGTAATATTAAATCACCATGAATTATTAAAAATTGCTAATGCTTCTAGAGGCTGTCTCAGATATTGGTAGATGATTGCTTCTGGGTTTTTCATTCCTGGTGCTTTCTCTATATATTGACCTTGAGAAGGAGGGCACTTCCTCCTGCTTCCTGAACAGTTAACAAACTGTCAGTCACCTCCCTGAGTACCGATGTTAGGCCTTTATCCAGACTGTTGCTGAACATTAAAAGAACCTTCTGGCCACTTTCTCACTTCCTTCATTGCCCAAAGCATCACTGAAAAGTGTTGTTGAATGTGACACACCTTACTGAAGTTTCACAGTAGAAGAAGGTAATTCCAACACAGGGAAGAGACGGCTTCCTGCTGAATGCGGTGTGTCGTTGTTTCTAGAGTCTCAGGGGTCCTGCGTGATGGGAGGATGGGGGAGCTCAGTGGTCCACCCACATGGGCCTTCGCCTGCCCAGCCACACCCCTGCCCCTCGCAGCCTCGCCTCGGCCGTCTCCTCATGCTTGCTCCCAGGACCCCTGCTCCATTTTTAAAGCATCACCTGTCAAGCACAGAATCCCTCTCACATATTTTACGGAGCAATTTAATTCTTACTTATCTCAATATCTCCCATGGAGACAACAGCAAAGGTGCCTCGCTTTTCATCGCCAAAGAGGCCAATCATGATGTGGGATTTTTTCCAGCAAAGATTAATTTTCTTCCTGTGAATGGCTCTGCCACCCTCTCAAAGAAAGTCATTTAAACTGCAAGCAACTTTTTAAAATATTTTTTTCTTCCTTTTTCACTAACTTGGCACAGAGCATTCTGTCAAAACCTGATATACTCGTTAACGTTACCCTGTCGTGCTGTTCTGTACCCTTTTCATACAGTAAGAAGAGGAATTTCACATCAAAATGCATTGTGTTTTTCTCAAAGGAGAGTTTAAATGCTACTTTTTATATTTTGGTAGAGAAACACAGTCAACCTAAATAAAATATTTTCAACATTTAAGTATTTTAATATATTCATCGACATCACCATTTATGCTTGTGTTAACATTTGTTACTTGAAATATAACTAGATCTATCAATGAAATAGAACTGACTGTATCCATCTGTGAGTATTTGGTCAGTGATATGAACTTGCATTAAAATGAGAATGTGAAATAACATCTCTAACAATGCCTTAACCTATTTACTATATACAAAATTAATTTTTCACAAAATCAGGTGCTGTATCTGCCTTTTAATATTTATCATGAAAATTTATATATGGATTTAATTTATTAATTTGGTCACAAATGACAAGCACACCCTACTTGTTTTATTTTTATTCAGGTGCCTATTAAAGTGTTTGCCAAAATAGAAAGGTACTGTTAATAAAGATTCTGACAGCTGCATCATAACAATCTTTCCTCTGTAGTTGTTGATTTTGACAATTTCTATAGTTTTTTTTTAAAGTCTAACACATAAACTACTGATTGGCATCATCACATGCCAGGCATATATGAATTGACATCAGACCAGGACAAATAAATAGAAATGAATCATGAGAAAACACATTTTTACTCATTTCCTAAATAAAACTTTTCAATGGTGAAATGTTTAATTGGAAGTATTTCAGTAAACTCTACTCAGAGTGTTCAAAATTTACATTGACAACATGATTCTATATCTATTAACAGAGTTTGGGCATAATGTAATATTTGAAAATAAATAACCTACATTACTTTTTCCCTGATTTCCTGATTTTTCTAATTAAAATAAACTGAAGAGTAATGCTAATGCATTAAAACACAGTGTACTTTCCATTGGCCTAATAAAAGTGTCATTGTTTAAGACAGTATCTACGTTTTTGTCCTTAAAATCCAACAAAAGACAATTTGTAACACCAGGAAAATCTCCATCCTTTATTTATTGCTATAAAGGATAACTGATCTTTGAATTATTAAGCAAAATTGGAAGGGAGAGGTGTGGGTAGGTAGAGTGGCAAAGTCCCATGATTATTGTTTTAGCCTTTTGCCTTTCTTTTATAAGGAGAAAGGCAGAGAACTTCTCAATCTCAGAAAAATCACGCATGCGATAATAACCATAATGGGGGCAATAATCCGGCATACATTATAACTTTAAAAAGACTGGATTATATTCATTCAAATAATATTGAGCCATAACAAATATAAAATACTGATGTAGGCAGAGTTGCTTTACATGTGAAAGTCTCACTTTTTCCACACACAATAAAACGAGGGCATTTAATTAGCATTCTACCAAGCTGGTTTCAGTGTTCTTCATTAGCTAACTTTCAATTGTTCGTGTCAAGCCTGTCTTTCTGCAAAAGGTCTCTGTCAGCCCAGGAACCCACTTGAAATAATTAGTATTCTGTTGGTGTTAGAACAAAGTCTGTAGAACAAAGTTATAACTAGAGACACATCAGCATGCTTGGGACTCCTCAACAGCCAGAGAACGGGCATGCTCTGTTCACTATGTTCTGTAGTTCCAACAACATTTCAGGTTAAATATAGTCACAGGTTACAAAATACTATTCTCTATGATCTCTATAAATGGCTTCATCTCTTTCTTGGTCACTCCACACTTTTTCAAAAGCGTAGTCAAGTTCTCTCTTAATCTTTCTCATTCTCTCTGTCTCTATCTCTTTTAACTTTATAATCCTTAAAAGAAAGATACCTCTAATTATATTTCAAGGACAAGTATACCCGTTCACTCTACACGCTACTCAGGAAAAAAAAATAATTTCATCGAGTGCCCATTAGGGATGAGATGCTACTTTGTGCCTACATACATTTCCTTTAACCTTGGTGACAAATCCACTCTTATTTCAAATTTCAGACTATGTATGCAGTGTGTCTTTATTTCGTTAGTAAGTAAGGCGTTTGGGATTTTGGCTGATGCCTGTTTCATGAGTCAGTGTTCTAGCAACTAGGCTATAGTATATTCTCTTTCTTTCTGCTACCTGATCATTTACAGTGGACACTACGCTCAAAGGAAAGGTACGGCCCTCAGCATCCTTTCTAGTTGCCGCGTCCTATTCTGCATGTCCAGGCATCTACAGCTAAATGCATCTTAAAACTGAAACCTAATATTTATCAAGGTAACCTATTGTTATTATTGTGTTACTCATTTCAGTCATTTTAAAAATCATATTTCACATTTCATTATTTTATCTTATTTTATTTGGGCAAGAACACTTAAGATCAGACCCACTCTGCCTTTCTGTGGGAATCTTGATTGCCGCCTTAACTCCTCCCCTTTCTCTCACGCCACATAAAATCACCAAATTCTCTCACCTGTATGTCATAGTAATTTCCTGCCTGGAGTCTCTATTAATATTCTTAATTACCCTCCCCCCCCCCCCGTGTGTTTTTATCATAATTAATAAGCTCATGCTACTCTCGGGCTTAAAAACCCCACAATACTATTCACTTGCTCCAGAATACAGTTGAACATCCTGATCTGAGACTCAGATGACAAGGCCTGTCCCTATCTACCCCTTGAGTCTTTTGTGAGACTGATGGTTTAATCCCTGGAATTGACAAGCTCCTTCCTGCTCAGCACTTTCACAGATTCTGTTTCTTCTGCTTCAGCTACTCATTTTTTTATTTCTTTGCCTGGCAAACTTCTACTTTCGTTGTTATTCCTCTAAATATCACTAGATCTTGCCTGGCCGGGACTGCCTCAGTCAGTGGTTGAGCGTCAACCCAAGACCCAGGAGGTTGCAGTTTGATTCCTGGTCAGGGCACATGCCCGGGTTGTGGGCTCGAGCCCCAGTAGGGGACGTGCAAGAAGCAGCTGATCAATGACTCTCTCATGATTGATGTTTCTATCTCTCTCTCCTCTCCTTCCCTCTCTCTTGAAATCAATAAATAAAATATTAAAAAATATATATCTTAATAATCTTCCTTTATTACACTCTAATAAGTTAGCTATTTCTTTTACCCCATAATATACATTTATTGCATTTTTGCAATTTTGGCTTATGTCACAATCATTGTTGAGAAATGAGTTTGTAATTATTCGTTTAATGTTTGCTTGTCTTGCAAGGTTATAAAGCTCCATGAAAAAAGGAATGGACTTTGTGTAGCTCACTACTGAAATCCCAGGTCCCAGCTCAGTGACTTTTTTTCTTTTTAATGAATCAAGACATAAGTAATTGCATTGGGGCTTACAAACTTAATTATCAAGTATATGTTAAAGAAATGATTCTCAGAAATTCATATATCAAATATTTTAGTAAGAGGTAAGAGACTAAAAATGACATATTTTGTGAGCAAGTTATTGCTTTGCAACACCAGCCTTTGGGATAGTTGTTTAACAAAGTGATTTCAGGTATTCATTGTAACTTTTACTATATTTACAAATTGGCTGTTTCAATATGCACACATAAAGAAACATTAATATTTAGCTTTTTTTTATTTTTATTTTTTAGGGCTAAGCTTAAGTTGGATCTTGATTTGCCAGGGAGTCTTATTAACTAGCATTTTTGTCATTGCTTTTATTCTTTTTAAATAACAAAAATACTTGAGGGATTGAGACAATTGCAAAACTCCAATGAAAGAAATAAAGTCATTCTAAAGTGCTAGTGTACAGTATCTCTATGATTTTATCACTTATAATAAAAAAAATTGGAATGTGTCCAGTGGGTAAGAGGTTTAGCAACAGGAAATACATGAGGAGAAAAAAATCAAAGCAGTTACATTTAAATGGATTTTTTCAAGAATGGCATGAGCATTTCTTCAATAAAATGAGCTTCCTTTATTCTATTTCTTAGTAGCAGTTGCCAAAGTTTAGATTACAATATATTGAATATATCTATGCCTATAAAATTTCATATTACTGGAAAGAAGGCTTATCCTATTTATGAACTATTTTATTTTTTAACTGTGATGATGTTAATTTGGGGTACGCCTTATAAAAAAAATCAGAAAATTTCCAATATATAAAAATGGAAAATATTTTTATTTTTCCAATGATATATTTAATCCAACTTTTCTTTTTTCTTTTTCTTTTTTTAAAGTTTCTTCATCTTTAGTGTTGAAAATATTACAGATGTCCCTTTTTTACCCCCATTGATCCCCTCCAGCCTGCCTTCCACCTCACCCCCAAGCCTTCCCCAGACCAATGTCTGTGTCCGTGGTTATGCTTATAAACATGTAATTCTTTGATTAATCTCTCCCCACCCACTCCCCCACCTCAGCCCTCCCTCTGAGATCCCTCAGTCTGTTCCATGCGTCTATGTCTCTGGATCCATTTTGTTCATCAGTTAATTTTGTTTATTATAATCCACATATGAGTGAGATCATGTGATGTTTGTCTTTCTCTGACTGGCTCATTTCGCTTAGCCTAATACTCTCCAGGTCCCTCCATGCCATACCAAAGGATAGAAGATCCTCTTTTTTACAGCTGTATAGTATTCCATGGTGTGAATGTCCCACAGCTTTTTATCCACTCATTTACTGATGGGTGCTTGGTCTGTTTCCAGATCTTAGCTATTGTGAATTGCACTGCTATGAACATAGGGGTGCATAAGTTCTTTGTGATCGGTGTTTGGGGTTCCTTAGGATATATTCCTAGAAGTGGGATCACTGGGTCAAAAGGCAGCTCCATTTTTAATTTTTTGAGAAATCTCCATACTGTTTTCCATAGTGGCTTCCCCAGTGCATTCCTACCAGCAGTGTACTAGGGTCCCCCTTTCTCCACACCCTCCCCAGCACTTGTAGTCCGTTGACTTGTTGCTGGAGCCATTCTGACAGATGTGAAGTGATATCTCATCATGGTTTTAATTTGCATCTCTGATGATTAGAGACTTTGAGCATTTTCTCATGTGTCTCTTGGCCATCTGTATGTCCTCTGGAGAAGTATCAATTTAGGTCCTTTGCTGGGTTTTTAATTGGATTGTTTGTCTTCCTTTTGTTAAGTTGTATGAGTTCCTTATATATTTTGGATATTAACCCTTTATCAGGTGTGTCATTGGCAAATACATTCTCCCATACAGTGGGCTCCCTTTCCGTTTTGTTGATGGTTTCCTTTGCTGTGCAGAAGCTTTTTATTTTGATGTAGTCCCATTTGTTTATTTTCTTGTTAGTTTCTCTTGCCTTAGGAGATGCATCAGCAAACATATTGCTAAGAGATTAATCCAACATTTTTAAGAGATATGCTAATAATATAAATACTTACACATCAATAATGAAAATGAAAATAAGCCCAAAATAGCAGTAGTAACTTTGCATCCTAGCCAATGGATAATGGAATGAAAAATATACACACAAACACATGCACACACATACACACTTGAAAATAAAAGAAACCAGAGGACTTTAACACATAAAAAAAGTTTGATATTTTGTACATTTTAGGGTAATGGACAATGGGTATGATACTGTAGAAAAGAATTTTATAGGTGCAAGCAATAAGATTTAAAAAGCAAACATACTTTACTGGAAAGAGCAGTGCTCACTGAGGAAACGGATGGGAATTTGTCTCTAATTTAAAAGAGAACATTGAAAAATTAAAATCTCTCATAAATTGCAATCTATTTTAAAAATGAATTAGAGGAATAAAGTGTTCTTTCTTGGTACTTATGCCCTAGCAGGGGAGAACACTCTTTTTTTGATATTGCTTATTATAAAAACCACAGAGTATAAGTCTCCTAATAAGAAAAAATTATGTGGCCTGGCCAGGCGTGGCTCAGCAGTTGAGCGTTGGCTGAAGATCCAGGAAATCACAGTTCGATTCCCGGTCAGGGCACATGCCTGGGTTGCCGGCTCCATCCCCGGTCAGGGGCCTGCAGGAGGCAGTCGATCAATGACGACTCTCTCATCATTGATGTTTCTCTCTCTCTCTCCCCCTCCCTTCCTCTCTCTGAAACCAATAAAGACATATTAAAAAAAAAAAAAAAAATTATGTGTTTAAGCTCTAGCCCATTTAGCTCAGTGGTTAGAGCCTTGGTCTGCAGACTAAAGGGTCGAGGGTTAGATTCGGGTCAAGGGCACGTACCTTGGATCATGTGCTGGACGGAGGTAACCAAACCATGTGTCTTTCTCACATCTCTCTCTTTCTCTGCCCCCTCTTCCATTCTCTCTGAAAAACAATGGGAAAAATATCTTCAGATGAAGATTAAAACATACACACACACAAAACAAAAAAATATGTGTTCAGAAGTTTTGTGCTAACTTTCTATGAACTTTTCTTGAGAAAGTTAAGGAGGATCTTATTCAAATACCCACAAAAAATATCAATGACATAGGCAAATTAGGTTCTTTCTTATTTAACCAGTTGGATACTTTATCTGCAAATGTTTTTTAATTATCTAAATAATTTTCCACTTGCTTTTATAAAATTCACCATATTCATATCTATGTATCAACACAATGTATCTTTTAATGGTTTAACTATCCTAAGATTAGTTAAAATTTTAGAATTGTAGAGTTTAGAAAGTATTTTATTTATATTTGTTTTTCTATTTTTTAGAAAGTATTTTAGAAAAATGTATTCTTTAGACTATCTCTTATTGAAATTGAATCATAAAGATATTAAAGCTTTTCAAGCATGTGTGGAAAATACTGTTTAAACCTTTATAAACTTGAGAAAGCAGAATGAAATAAATTTTGGCAATGAAAAGTCATACAAATATATATTTCAAAATGATAATTATAATTAATAATATGAACATTTCCTGCAATCTGATGAAACAGTATTATTTATTTATAATTATTAGAACTATTATTTTCATATGAGTGTTTAAAATGAAATTACAGAAGAAACTTGCAAAAGCATTTAGACATGGATATTAGTACTGAGGGTTCTTAAACAGTATCAGAAGGTGATGCTTAAGAGTAAACCCGTGCACTGAAATACATTCCTTGAACAAATGAAAGGTTATTTCAACATGTCTCAAGGCCTGGTTTCTCAACAGGCTTATTCCCCCCAAGCCTCCCAAAAGGAAGTTTGTGATCCCATTAGACCTTGGCTTATAGACTCCCCTGCCCCAGGTTTCCCCATGGTGGGTCACACATCCTCTAGGTTTCTGATTTCCTTGGAGGAAAAAATTAGCAAACACCAGCAGTTTCAAAGAGAAAGATGAAAAACTACCCAGACATCCTGATCCCTTTGTATTAGCTTCAAAACTCCCCAAACAGATAAGTTTTAGAACTGTTTGTTAAACTGGTGGAAGCCATCTGTGCCTTATTTTCTGTTTCATAGCACAGGACACATTTTTTAACCTAAATTAGTTCTCCTAACAATCTCTTATCAGCACTATATAGGGAGTCAGATATACCATAAAAATCTGACATACTTTTACAAATATAGCATGCAATAAAAGCATACAAATATATTAAAGGAAAGCACTTTAGTAAATTCACGTTGTTCCAGTTTAAGATTATTTTTTGCTTTTCGCTGTTCTTCAACTATGTTTTACTTCACTTTAGTTAACTCATGCTCCTCATGTCTGCATTACATGGTCTAAAATGTTTTTATGCTCTTTTAAACATACTAAACAGTTTTTAGTAAAAATAAAACAGCAGCGCTTACTTACAGAACTCTGTGCTATTCAACATCACAGGATGTTCTCTTAGAACACAGGCCTCTGCCTTATCCGCAGTGTGATTGCTGGTTCCATACTGAGTAGAACAGGGTAAAACGCTATGAAAAGTATATGAGAAAATACATGTCCGAAATCCTAACATAAATTGGACATAAATTTTAACGCTAAGCTTACATTGTAGGTTAACATATCAGCACAAGATAAATGTTTTTTGAATTTAAAAAAAAAAAAGTTTCTCCAGATGTCATGAAGAACGTTCTAGATAGGCAGATAGGAGGAATTAATTATTTTAATCTGTTTTAAAAATCAGTCATATGTGGGTATACTGTGTTGTACAAGCAACAAACTAAGTTTGAATGAAATTTCACAACTTTTGAAATATTTTCATAACATGTTCCATAAATAACACAGTCAAGAAGCTAAAAAAAGGAGAAAATAGCACTTTAATAAGCGAAAGTAAATTTTGAATCTCAGTGGAATATATTTTGGTACAATTCAATTAGCAATTTAATAGAAATAAAGCAATTAAAATAGTAAATGTTTATGCCTGAAACAATAATTTTCTTTTAAAATCTCTACCTTGCTTGATAACAGATGTAATAGTCTTTTGTTCATTCAGTACTTTTTTCAACAACTACTGTACTTACGGAGGCGGTCTTACGTTCCAGGTGATGTTCTAGAGTCTGAGAAAGAGGCAATGACTAAAATAACCTCCTTAAGCTCTGGAGCCTAGGTTCTAGTGGGTTCCAATATATCTGTGACTGACACATTTGTTTATCCATATATGCAAAATCAAGTATGTGTAATTTTCAGATAGTGATATAATCTTGATGCCAAATGAAGCAAATGTTACTGTGGGTTTGTTCTCTCATAGTCTCTGTAGTACTCTGCTTTGTATGTACCTACATATTCAACTTTGATATTAGAGGCATCATCTCAGACACTGAGCTGACAATTTTTATTATGACAAAATCAGAGAATTTATCTGATGTGTTGCCATTGTCCCCAAAGTTTCACAATTGCAGGACTCACCTATACAATCCATATTTCTGAAGATGGGCACTACCATCAACCTTGGCTATCACTGCAGTGCCCAGCCGATCTCACTGCTCTAGCCAATGCCCCTATCCTCTTCTCAACACACCATCCAGAGATCCTTTAAAAATACAAATTAGCCCTGTCCAGCTTGCTCAGTGGTTACAGTGTCAGCCCATACACCTCAGAGTCTTGGGTTTTACTACTTGTCAAGGGCACCTACCTTGGTTGTAGGTTCTTTCCCTGGAGGCAACCAATTGATGAGTCTTTCTCACATCCATGTTTCTCTCTCTCTCTCTTCACTCTCTCCCTCCTTCCCTTCCAAGTTCTCTAAAAAAATAAATAAATAAAAAATAAATCAATGGAAAAAAAATATCCTTAGGTGAAGATTATCAACAACAAAATACAAATTAGAAAAAAATCACTCATAAGATTGGACCTTTACACCCTCTCCAGCTCATGTGGCTAATTTCTTCTTTTTCTGTAGAACTGTGGAAAATAGTTTATTTGTGCGTTATTATTTTTTTAATCCTCTCTCTGCCCACAGGAATATAAATTGTACCATGTCTGTTTTATTTACTTACATATTTATTTATTTATTTACAGACAGTTTTGAGTTCATAATAAATGTTGGGTCAGTATTCCTTGAATAAAGGAAAATTATGCTTTCAGGCTTGATTTTTCACGTTTTTAAGTGTATTTGGCAAGCCTATGGAGATTCCTATTCTTCACATTTCAATGGCTCTCTCTCTCTTTTTTAAAATATATTTTTATTGATTTCAGAGAGAGAAAGGGAGAGGGAGAGGGAGAGAGAAACATCAATGATGAGAGCGAATCATTGATCAGTTGCCTCTTGCAAGCCCCCCTACCAATGGGGATCCAGCCAGCAAGCAACTCGGGCATGTGCCCTGACTGGGCATTGAACTGTGACTGCCTGGTCCACGGGTTAATGGTCAACCACTGAGCCACACTGGCAGAGCTCAATGCCTCTTAATTCACCTAGAGTTTTACTTCAGCGTTTTTTTATTTTACCTCCTATATATTACCATATGCCCTGTCTTTGCCGTTTTTCAGTCACAATATATGATTTAGCCATTTTAATTTTAATATGTGATTAAAACTAAACCAAAAAAAAAAGATATTTAACTAAAGTAATTGGTAGAAAGCATACTAATGTTTTAACAATGTATTACTAAGAAGAAATTGGAAGAAATTTATTATGTATTTCAGAAAATTAGGCTTATTTTAAAAGAATTTTAGATAAAGACACTTTTAAAATTACTCAACTCATATCTACAGCGTCGTTTTCAACGGACATTCTGGAGGCTTTCCAGTTCATTAATTGGATGTTCAGATCAAAATGCTTAACAGCTTAAATTTATGAAAAACATAGAATTTTAGATAAAGGCACAAAATACAAATAGGTAGATAAATAGATGATGGGTAGGAAGGCAGACAGATGATAGATAAATAGGTAGATGTATATAGAACGAGTTTACCAAAAGATCATGCCTCTGTAATCTTAGGCAGCTTTTCTGGATATGCTTCATCAATAATGTATAATTTACTTCAATCTGCCTTGACCTTACTATACATATCTCAAATCAATCATGGCTACAACCTTTGGTATAAATTAATCCAATAATTATCTCACTCATGCTTTAATCTTATCGATTTCAAAATGAATCACATTAATCTTGTTTCTGCAGAATCTAATCTGTTAATCCCATCCAGTCTAGTTTTCATCAAAGTCAAAACAATACAGTAACTGTGCCCAAATCCCTCAGGTCTTTCCTAATTGTCCTCAGTTAAGAAGCACTCTTGTGAACTAGTTGCTTATCTGGGCCACCTAGAATGCTAGTGTAGTCTTTCTGATCTCCACCAAGTAAATCTTATTTAAATCTTTAGCTTTACTATATTATTTTTAAAAATATATTTGTATATGAATTTTTAATATACATATATTTCTAAAAGTTTTTTTAAATTTTATGCAAAAGCTGTGTGTTCCTAATTTTTTATTCAATAGTATATTGCTAATATTTATCTATATTTTTCATTTAATTTTAGTTCATTTATAATAATATTCTCTTGTGTGACTTTACCAGAGTTTATGTCCATCTCCATTGTAGAGGAATAAAGTTGGTATTTGCATGACATCTGAGGTAGCCTTAGGTTTTGAATGTTATGAATAGGACTGATAAAAACTTTCTCAAACATATCTCTCCTGGTGAACATGTCCAAGAGTTTCTTTTATATACAAAAGTATGATGAGTCCTATGGAATAGGAATGATCAATTTATACAGTACTGTCAAATGTTTAATCAAATTTTTATGAAGGTAAATTACAAATGGTTGTAAAGCTTAAACAGTTATTAATAGAAAATGCAGTGGAAGAGAAAAGAGTTTCAGAAGAGTGCCCAGGTGTGAGGTGAACACATAGTGTCTGTTTCAGTCAAATACCTCCCATAACTGTCTAACTAGTATTGTTTTATCGTTTAAATTTTTCTTTGTCTTTTCCAATGCTGAAAACTAAATCTTTATCCACCATCCCATCATTGTGACAGATCTAGAAAAGATGTCACTAGCCTTATTACATATTAAAATATATATGTATCTATGTGGGTGTATATATGCATATACACACATATTTTAATGAATTAATCCACAGTAAATAATACCAGTCTCATCTTGTAAAATAAATAGTCTAAATTACTGTTTAAAAATTATTTAAACCTTGAAGTTGTCATTTTCACTCCTCAAAAAGCAGAGCTAATAAAATTAATTATTCAAACATAATAAAATAAAAAAATTTGATACACTATTAGAAAACTTTGAGTATTATAAAATAACTTTAAATATGAATTTAAAACTAATTTATTATTGATTACTGTTGCTATTAAGTAAAATACCATTTTAATTTCGAATAGAAAGAATTAGGTTACTTGTCAAACAGTAGTATGCCATGCAATTGAAACAGACAATTGTGCTTTGTATTTAAACAGACCAGCTACTTAATATCCACATTAAAGCACCCTTTTCTGCTTCTACTACAGGACTTCTTAATATATTTTGAGGCTTTGATAAGTTATTATTAACTGTTCGAGTAAACCTTTTCTTACACCATTTCACTTTTCTTTTGCAAAAGTCATAACATTGAAATTGCTAATATTTTTTTATCCTTACTTGCCAACTTCATTCTGCAAGTAACATGAGAGGCTTTACAATCTGCGAAGCAGGTTATGCCATTTTATTGACATAAATCAAGTCATAAGGAGCTCATTTTTGTTTCTCTATGGAAGAGAAAGAAAAAGGAAAGTTTCAAATCTCATGAAGACTTTCAGAACTAGGATGATAGGCAGGTCCTAGTCCTTTGAGGCTAAATCAGGATTGTTAGAGATGAGACCGTTCTTGGGAACCTTGACCCTCTATCTCTCTCTCTCACCCCTAATCCCAAACAGGCCGGTTCACTTTCAAATATCCTCAGGCTAATTATTTCCTGATTGATCTTTAAAAATGAGCTTTTCACTTCCTCATCAAACAGATTTGTGCCCCTCCCTAAATCTTTTGTCAAATGTACTTATATAAAGATATATCCTCCAGAGGTGACTTTAGTTTTCTTCTGTTAAATAGGTCATCCTGAAACAGAATGGAGACCAGGAATTTAAAACTTTTACGCAATTAAAATCCAGTGTTATATCTTTGTTACCATGCTGTATCTTTCATAGAATGTGAATAAATATGAAGATGAACTTCTTCAATAACCAATGGCAAATTATCTTGGGAGTTAGTCTTGACAACAGTAGGGTGCCCAGGAATACCTATTTTGTCAGTCAGCACATTTGCAATGAAATTTCTATATTAGTCACTAAATTAATGCAATGACCTTCAGTGACATAATGTGCATTTGACTTTCCTGAACTTCACCTATTGAAATTCTATTATTCATACTTCAAGGTTAAGTTCAGAGAAAAAGTTTATAAAATTCCACTTTAAGTTGAATTCTATTATATTTTTGCTAGAGTTTTAATTTTACACTCTGTTAAATATGGAATCTTTATTTCTCAGTGTTTGACTATATCTAGAATATTGGACCAGAGTATGTGGTTTTCTAAGCCAAGATGCCATGAGTTTCATTATGTAGATTCATTACTCTTAAAAGCTAGAGAAGTGAAGTATTTGCCCTTAACCCCATACATACAAGGCTGACTTCATGGGTGTGGGGCTGATACAGTTGGACAGGTCTCCAGGCTCAAAAGGGTCTCAGTGCTTGGGATAAATGCCATCTGTACACTATCTTGAAATTCTTAAAAATTTTACCTTTGAATTTGTTATGGGATAATGGAGCATATCCCAGGGGCTTGGCCACTGGGCTCACCCATGGTCCCGCCCATCTTCCATCACCTCATGTTGTCTTCCCAGGATGTGTTCTAAATAGTTTTCTTCCCACCCCTTGGTGTCCCAGGACTTGCCTGCCTTTCCCTCTCTGTCTCTGTCCCTTGACCTCTGCTACCTACCCTTCAGCCCTGACTAATATCTGTAAGCAGATGGAGGGGAAGAGAAGCCTGTGTTCTGCTATTGACTTCTGCCCTTCTCAGGGATCTGGGTACAAGTATGGGGAAGAGAGGGGATTAGACCTGCACACTCCATGACATCTGAAGGAGGAGGTGGCAGGCATCTCTGTCCTAGGTTGGCAACACCATACTATGTTAATTAAGCAAGTTTGAACCTCTTGCTTACTGTTGATCCAGGTGTCAACAGAGGAGGTCCTGGAATGAAGGTTGCAATTCCTTAGAGGTCACCCTTCCACTGAGGATTGAGGTGGTGGATTGTTGGAGGGGAAATTGATTTCATAGCACTTAAGTGGGGCATTATGCCTCAGTCTAAGGGCTGGTAAGTGGGGAATCCTGGCAGATGGTGGATCAGATTCTGTTAGTGTCTGCACTTGCCCAGTGAGTATCTCCATGACCAAGGCAGCATAGCATTAAATATAGAATAAAAAACACTGTCACATGCTACAAATAGATACTGAATGCTCTATTATTAATGATCAAATAAGTACAAATCTCTGAATTCTGTGTAAAAAACACGTTACAAGATACAAATATGGTATTAAGATACTATTAATGTCATATCCATACAGTCTTCTGCAAATTTCAAAGTAGATGTTCATATCTATTAGGGTGTACCTAGAAAGCAGAACCAATTAGAACCAATATGAATAATATGTGATTTTCATATATATAAAGTATGTATGAATTGTACACAGTGTATGAATTACAGTAAGGATCAGAATTTATGCAGTTGTGAGAGCTAGTAAAGAAGTCTCTGAAGGGCTCTTGCCTCTGCTTGTGTTGGTGAGCCTATCACTGTATGTTAGCCGAGTTGGCAGTTATGAAGAAGAAATGGGCATGGAACAATAAAGAGTGAGGACAAATTAGAACCCACATGAACAATCTATAACCTACAAGGACACACTGAAACCCTCATCTGTATTTTATTGCATTCAATATCTATGACATGGTTGACCTGTTGGGATCTTTACAACAGAAGCTGGGATCATTTACAACAGAGCTACACAAGTACTGAACCTAGGAAATTAGTTACCTAAAAGAGGAGTTGTCTATAGACCTACCTTTTGCCTCACACCAACACGTGTTTGTGTTCCAGGGACACCTGGCATGATATAACACTCTTTTCACAGTATCATGGTGCTGCTTCACTTCCAACTTTAAAATTTCATGCAACTATCTCTTGTTGACCATCCTTCAAAGGAATCACGAAAAGGAATTCAAAAGGAAGTTATAGCTTAGGTAAGTGAACACAGCACATGGCCACCATAAATTCTAATGTTATTCTACATCAAACATGTCAGTGTTTTGAGATATTATCAATTAAATAAATTTGATTAGGAAGACTTCTTTCCGAGGAAATGTGCTGTGAATCTCATTTCACTACATCTCAAGAGGAAGACAAGAGTGGTTACTACCTCCTAAACCCAAGATTAGTGAAAGAAGCTACAAATAAACTACCCATTGAACTTGATATACATTTTTGTGTGTGTGGTTGGCTGGATACAGGGGACAGGCACATGACTCACATCTTAGAAAGTGAAAATGATGACATCTACAGTGTAAAAGCAGAAGTCAAGGAAATAGCTGCATTGGCTTATGGCAGCTGGTCAAATATGTATCATGGAGACCAGATGAATAATCATAGTAGAGATCCTTTCATTCTTATTCTAGGTTCCTGAGATAAACACTCTGAGGATTCTTGTTCAAGCAATATATTAGCAGAGTGCATTCAATAAAAGAAGGCTTTTATTCGTGTTTTATTCTGTGCAACAAATTATGACAAAGTTGGCAGATTAAAACAACCCTCATCTGTTATCTCAGTTACCAGTGTCATCTCTAAGCTGGTTGCTCAGCTGTACCTTCAAGGGACCATTCCCTTACTACACCATATGTCTAGCAGCTTCTGGGTGGTGTGCTATGTGGTAGGATCAGTTGATCCCATGTTTTGTAACCTCAGCTGCCTCTCCTTAGCTGTAAATATGTTCCTTAAGCCTAGCAGATATTATGCCAGATCCCTTATCATAAGACACTTTTTGAACTTACTCATAGTGGCGATGGTGAAGTGCTATTTGAAGTAAGGCAAACTTCTACCCATCCCAGTCTAGAGGAAAATTTTCCAGTTCCAGGGATGAAGGGGTCTGATGTTAGAAGTTTCTACCAAGTAGTAGGCTGATCTCCACAAAAGTTGGTTTCCTGGATTCAGTGTTGGAGTCTATTGCTTATAGGTCAGATATCCAGGGGTGACCTTCATCAAATCAATATTGATGAGAGAGCAGATGTTACTGATACCATGAATACTTCCAACTCTGTTATCATGGCAAGTTCTCTCTAGAGAACAAAGGAAAAGTCCAGAACTATCAAGCAGCTAGAGGCCAGAAAGTTAGGTCCAACTGGAATTGGCCAGCCCAAAGAAGTAACACTGCTTTTTATAGGAAATTATTGTAGAGAGGTCCAAAAAGAAAGCCTCTGAAGAAGCTACATGCCTTATTATGAGATAAAGCATAAACTTTGAATAACTTTCTTGATGAGAAGCACATGAAGGCATTGTTCAGTAGACTCAGTTACATTTTTATCTCCCTTCCCTATGCTTAAACTTCAGAGATATCAGGAAATATGGTTAGTAAGTAAAAAAGAGAAGATATTAGGTGTTTAACTAAACACCTAGCCTGGAAAAAAGCTTTACTTACTAAATTGAGGCTATATTTGTAATTTAAACTGTAGGTTTAAATTAGGTCTCTGAATTTCTTATAAATTGGTCTCTGAATTGCTTATGAGTGACTAGAAAAGACATGAGCATGTGGGAATGTTTATTCACTGTCAGGGAAAGAATTACTACATCCCATGAGTCTTATTTACTTCAAAATATTGACTACCTAAGTATGTCCCACAAATTAGAAATTGACAATTTTTTTGAAAATACTAAGAGAAAACATAAGATGTAAGTGCTTTTCATAGACAGAAACTAGACTGGCACAGACCCAACAAACACTATAAGAGATGAAGTCAAGAGGTGCTTGAACAGGAACCCGCAGATCTGGCAGTGACCTCACATACCTAGACTTGATGTCAAACATGATTACTAAGAGAAGGTAAGAAAGTTGGCATAGAGAACATTAAAATTATACTCTTGTCAAGAAGGCTTGAATGTTGGCCGTATTTCAGGGAAAGGGTGGTTCATAGGCCTCATTTTTTTAAATCTCTCTTTTTCCCTACTGTCCAATAGGTGTGCTCAAAGAAGCAATATTTGACAGATGATATATATGATTTTCAGTCAGCTCCTTGCAACTTTTACCCCTCACCATACATTTATTTTCAATCCATGACTTCTTTTGTTCTTTTTTTTTTTCCCCAAAAGATACGGAGCTTTTAATTTGTTTTTTATTTTTCTGAAATACTATTCTTAAAGCAATCTGTATCCAAAACACTTTGAGAAAAGGTGTTGCTTAGCAATACTAACTTCAACAATAAGAAATGAAGAAAATACAACTCTTTTCTTCGGTGTTTGTCTAAATCATATCCTAGTTTTTCTTCTGCATTTTCAAATGATTTCCAATGCTGCTTACATTTCTTTCAAAATGGATTTTATAATTTAAAAATAAAACATTGTTATAATATTTTTCCATTTAGTCTCCCAGATTTCCAAAATTGTATTTTCACAAAATGTGTTGTATAGGTAACCAAGGCATAGCTAATCGCTTGGGAGGAATATAGTTCAATTACAAGCCAAGAGCCACACTGATCTAAAACTTCTGAAGGCCAATTCTGTAATCCTGTAATATGATAACAATGTCACAAGTCGTTACCCAAGAAAACAAATTATTTAAATAAGGCACTTATTCCTTCAAGAAATATAAGTCATATTTTTGAGTTAGCTAAATTTAATACAGAAAATTATTTATGAAGATAAAGTTGTTGATTTTTCAGATTTACGATGTGAGTACGATTCATATCTCTGACTGTATTTTGGTCATGTAGTTAAGTTAGAATATGGTTCTAGCTATTAACTTATGGTGTCATAAATATAACATTTACATCATCAATTTATGCCCTCAAGAGCAAGAAAACACATGCAAACTCTTCTGGAGACTATTAATATAATGCAAAAAAGGGAAGTACATATTTAATTACATTAGTTGCATAGAATAAGACTTTTGTGTATCAATTCCATCTTCTGTATCGCCACTCACTTCATATTATAAACTCCCACACATATGTATGTCTGTGTTTGCTTTTGCTCTGACTGAGAATAGTACAGAATGATTCCAGCATTGCAATTATTCAATAAAATGTTATTCAAATAAAAATGTATCATCTATTGATGGGCACTTGGGTTGCTTCCATAGCTTGGCTACTGCAAATAACATAGGAGTGCATATATTCTTTCAAATTATTGTTTTGGGTTTCTTCAGAGATATACCCAGAAGTGGAATTGCTGGGTCATAAAGTTCCATTTTTAATTTTTTAAGATGAATGGATAAAAAAAGTTGTTGTACATATATACAATGGAATATTAATTAGTTGTAAGAAAGAATGAAATCTTACCATTTGTGAAAACAGAGGGATCTAGAGGGTATTATGCTAAGTGAAATAAGTCAGTCAGAGAAAGACAGATGCCATGTGATTTCACTTATATGTGGAATCTAAAGGACAAAATAAATGAACAAACAAAGCAGAAGCAAACTCATAGATACAGAGAACAAACTGATGGTTGCCAGAGGGACTGGGGAGCTGGGTTAAAAAGTGAAGGGATTAAGTACAAATTGGTAGTTAAAAATAGTGGGATGTACAACATAGGGAACATAGTTAATAGTAATGTAATAATTATGTATGGTGTTAGGTAGGTACTTAAATTACTGGGGGGATCATTTTGTAAATTATATAATTGTCTAACCACTGTGCTGTACACCTAAAACCAATATGAAATAATGTTAAATATCAACTGTAAGTGAAAAATAAATTTAAAAAGAACTAAAAACCATATGATAATATTTTATTAGTGTATACATAGAAGAGAATTAGTAAGATCTTATACACAGATAAGTTATTGTATTGACATTGAGATACATATTTTATTATTTAAATTTTATTTTCCAGAACCAGTAGTCAAAAAGTTTTAAAGCTTTTTCCAGTTCTCTATAAAATTACCTGTACTATCTTTGTTATATCCAATACAATTATTTAATTTTTGATACTAATTAGTGCATTTTTAAGTTAACAAATAATTTTATCATTTACTCTTTGTCAGAAAATCCAGAATATAAAGATAGTCTATAGCTAAAAATTTTATGATCTTGAATTCAAGTATAGGAGATAAAACTATAATATAAGAAAAGTTTACAATTGTCATGACTATGATATCCTATATTCTATAGCATTTCAGAAGGTACTAAATCCTTCCAAAAGGAGTTAGCAGTGAATCTTTGAATTTAAAGATGGCTTTGAGTGAGACATAAAACAATGAATGAAATTTTACTAGGTGGGTATTGGATATTGAAGGTAGACAAGTAGGTTGTGTAAAGGCACACAAACATAAATAGCTTGTTTACTATAATAACACGATCAAAAAGTCCAACCTGTTTAACCACCTTCTGTGTTTGTGGTTACCTTTGATGTTTTCTGAGGGGAAGTTGTAGACAATGTTCATTTAAAGTCTACTAAGAATAGGTAATCAGTTAAGGTGATATAATTTAATGAAAGTTGTGTTCAGAATGAGTGCTCATATGAAGAAATTAAAGTTTAGTTTTTAAATTTTGCTTTTTGCTGACACTTTTCACATGACTTCATGTTTTTATAAATAGGTTGTTTCTCATAAGTTCACAATATTAAAAGCTAATGTCAGCACACTGTATTCTAATTTTTTATAACTTTTTAAAAAATCCTCACTGAGGATATTTTTTCCATTCTTTTCAGAAAGAGTGAAAGGGAGAGAGAGAGAGATGGAGAGAGGGAGAGAGAGAAACATTGATGTGAGAGAGACACATTGATTGGTTGACTCCTGCACTTGCCCCAACCAGGGCCAGAGGATCGAGCCTGCAACCGAGGTGTGTGCCCTTGGCTTGAACTGAACCTGGGACCCTTCAGTCCTTGGGCCAAAGCTCTAACCACTTAGGCAAACTGGCCAGGGCATCTCTCTACTTTTTTTGATGTAAGCCTCCATGAGTTCCACCAAACTGCCTCTGCCCACTGGGATATGACAGGAAATGGGTAGGAAGGAAGAAGTTTTATACTCTCCTGCCTGAGGAAATCTGACTTTATATATTTATGTAATGTGGTTCTTTAAGTTTTTCTTTGAATATAAGATGTGACTTAAAAATAAATGAACAAATCAAAACTTTGTAAACTACTGCTAATAGAGGCTTTATAGCAAAAATGTGAAACCCTTAAAAATCTTAGGTAACGATTACCTAACAATATCAGGTAAATGTCATCACATGAAAGAGAAATATTCAGAAAAACACAATAGTTTGAACCAAAAGAGCATCAGAATCACTGAAAATTGCTGTTATTGTTGAAAACACCTGGCAGAATGATGTGAAACCATTCTTTCACCCTAACGCAAAAGTACTAGGGCGACCTTCTGTGCAAGGTTGGTACAAAGCTGAGGACCGTTCAGAGGCCCCCTGCCCACCAAGATGATTGTAGAATGCCCAACACAGGTAGCTACCTTTCTGTGACTCAGGTGACCTGCTCTCAAAGATGCTATTATATTGGGCCCAGAGCAGGCCATACAACCAAGCTGCTTTGTGTGCACATCACTTCAAAAAGGTACTTGCTCATAATTACTCTAGGGCACATGGGTTTATGTCACATTACAGAGTTGAACCAATGTAGTTTTGTAAAGTGGTTTCGGAACTTGCTTCTACTGAGGCTTAATTAAGTATCAAGGACTCTACAAAGGATATACCATAATAAAAAAATATTGTTAGACTAGTGCTATGCATGAAAGAACTAGGTATCTGTGACACCAGGATATGGTTTTCTTATTAATCAACTTTAGTTATCTATACTTTTCAAAACATATAAGGAATTTTCTCTTCTTTATATAATCTCTTCATTCAAACTTTTGTTCGACATTAAATTTTTCTCACAAATTAACACATTTTTCTTTTTTTAAAACCTACCAGTGACACTTTTTGAATATTTTATTTTTTTATATCATTGATTTGGAATATATACTTAAATTAAGAATTTTATTAATATCAGGGAACATTATAAGCATAGACAAAACAAAAGAAATAAAATATTTACATTTGAGGAACAAAATATATCAGTCTCATTTTACTTATGAGGATTAAGAATGTGTGATTTAAGGTGATGAGTATGAAACACCAAATCAAATGAGCTTTTTGAACAAAGCAGTGTGTGGATTTAAAATGATAAACACATTAGGGATCAGTGTTATGGTTGGTGATTGGTGCTTTGATTTTTAAAGTTTATTTTACTTAGAAGCAATGCACATGCTTCATGTTTTTAAACTAAATATATCAGTTCTTATAATTCTTCCACTCCTCATAATTCATGTAATATTTAACACTAAATTTTTTATTATACTATTTTTAAGTTTGAAAACACCTCTCTCCTTTCAAAATATATACTATTGAATGTTCTCTTATGAACATCTGTACTACCATCTACTGGATAGGTAAGTATATATCAGCAATCATATTTTTATCAACCATTCAAAACAGAATACAACTAATTTGAAATGCAAAACAGTATCATTTTTAGTAATCAAAATCTACCAGTCAATAACAATAATAATGAATGATTGCATACACATACATCATACTGAAAAATATATACATATGCATCTGTACTGTATATAAATTGCATATGTGCACTGACCATAAATTTTTTAAATTAAATTGCACAATTATTTGGCATTTGATTGTTTACTAAAGCTTTCATTTTTATCTCATGATCTAAATATTAGTTTTCAATTACTTTTTGAATATAGAAGTCAAGTAAAGTTTGGATGTAGTGAATTAATTTTTTATCTGTCAACATTTATGTACCTTTGTTTCCTTAATGGCATATTTTTCAAAGCAGTAATACTCAAATTGTGAATGGATGTCAGATAAAGCATCTAGGTGAAATTCTGAAATGTAAAACAGAGCACTATATTTGCAAGTAAGAATAGGACAAAAGACTCATCTTCATGGACATGGAAGCTGCCTGAGTTCACTAAGCACTATAACGACTTAGCGTTCGTATCAGGAGAATGAAAAACTGGATGCATGGAACATGCACAAATGCTTTATTGTAAGAAGCCTGAGCTTATATCCTGTAAACTGTTAAAACTTGAGCAATTTAAGTAACATTTCTGAGACCCAGAACAGACATATTATCACTTTTGAGGACATCAGAGAGAACTGATATACAGTGCCTATTAGCTCTTCTTATAATAGCAAGATAATTAGAAAACATTCTGGATGATTACAATGTACAGACACCTTTGAATTTATTTTGCATTCTCTCCTGGGACGCCTTAGTCAGTTAGCGTTCCTTAGTCAGCCAATGTGTGCTAATGAGTTCACAAGAGTAGTTTAGTCAGCAACGAATTGGTTCATTGTTTGAAATATAAAAGAAACATCAAAGTTGACTTTATTTTTACTCTCAATGTATGCACATAATGAGACAATGTATGTGTTTTACCAGTACTTCTTTTGGTTCCGATAATAAATTGTTTGAATAATGCAGCAAAATATGTAAGCCACAAACAAACAAAAAAATAGACTGTATCTTATGTAGATGGAAATTACTTTCAAAATTAAGGACTGTATCCCATTAAATAGTGGGGACAGCCAAGTCATAAATTATTTTATTGTTTTTGTTTTTAGTGTTGGTTGTTACTATTTATTGTTAGACAAGACTTAGTAAATAAGATCAACATCCATTTGAATTTAGAATTGATTTGCAAGACACTGTTTCTTCTGGGTGAGTACAAATGGATATTTATTGGAAGTGAAGAAATGGTTAAAAAACAAAACAAAACAAAAAAACCCCCAGCTACTTAAAGTCAGGCATATTTAAGGAGCTCATTATTTCTACTCAAGTGCACACTAAGTATAGTTGGAAATCAACATTTAGTGATTTTGGTTAAACATCAGAGTAAGAATGTATACACTCAAATTACAGAATCTGTTTTTGTTTTGTTTAGGAGTTGAAATAAGGATAGTAGAAAAAAATTACTTTTCAATAAAGTTTAGCTACTGAGGTTGGCAAGTAATAAGATAAATATGTTGCTTTAGAATTATTTACTAGAACAATGACATCTGTATATCTGCAGTTAAACTTTTATGAGTTTTTCTGTCCGGTGTTGAATGTTGTAAAGTGTTGTAATAAATTAAACAATCTCATTTATGTTATTCACAAAGTTTTTTATTCTATTTTGTAATAACTTTTAAGAATGTAAATGTTAAAAGACAATTTATATGCTATTCCAAGAATCAAGATTAAAAAAAAGTAAATGTATTGGGGTGACACTGGCTAATAAGATTATATAGGGTTCAAGCGTCCATTTCTATGATACATGATCTGTATATTACATTGTGTGTCCACCATCCGAAGTCAAATCTTCTTCTCTCACCATATCCTCTACTAACCCTCACTCCTTTCCCTCTCATATTAGACATTAGAGCAGTGTAAAATACAATACAAAATATAGCATCAAAAGTAAAATTAATATAAAATTATTAATGATAATATGTTGTTTTAACTTTCAAAATCATCCTTATAAAACACATTATTCATATAAGTGAAAATAAGACACTACTTTTTCAAGCAAATGTATTAATTATATTCTGGTAATTAGTGACAAAACTTGTTAAGTATAATTTTGTAAGATTTGCTTACTCATTTTGATAATGCCACCTATTTAAGAAGTTCTATAATGGAGACTAGCATGTATTTTAAATACTTTTACAAAAAAGTTTACAATTTTTGCAAAATCTAAATTTGTAAATTTTACAAATTATAATTTATAATTCTACTGTGAGCAAATTCATGTTTCCAATCATCTTTACTTTCTATTATTTATCTAAAGAAAAAAATTAAAAAGAACAGCTATGATCAAGTGTCAATAGCATGTTCAAACAACATATAAACGGCATTATAACAATTATTTAGATTTTGCTTTTCAAAGTGATTATCTGGATTACATTTCCTTCTAAACAGCTTTACAATTAAAGCATCACATGCAAACAACTTAGCAGAATTTCTGTTTTATAGTAGTTTTGTTATGCATGTTAGTTTTATTCTTTCATTTTTTAAATGATTCAAGCAACTGTTTCCCCTACTTTATTGCCATTCTCCTCAGCCTCAAGGGTATGCAGAAAAAATAACTGGCCCCATCATTTGGAGATTCTCGGTTTCAGAAAATCAGTTAAGAAATATGACAAGCAGAAGGTCCACAGTTAAATAGGCATATAAAATCTCTTCATTTGCAGGGTCTTAATATTGGTTCAAGTTAAACTAAGATTATTCTTGGATTTATATACACATTCCCAATGTCAACACCAAATTCAAGAACATTAACATTTCATTTTCTTGTCCATCTATTTTTTTTTTTTTTTAATTTGAGCATCCCAAGAAGCCATCCTTTACACATACATTTTAATATATCCAATGACTTCTTCTAATACTGAAATAAAATACATCAGGAAAGCACTAAATTTGAGACTTTATCTTGTCCTTGTGTGTGTGTATGTTTCTTTAATATCTTTGAATTTCCCAAGCATAAGAATAGTAGTTTTGTGATTATGCATCCTTAATAAAATAAAAATAAAAAAGTAAAGACAAACTTGCCATAATCATTATCCAACCCTCTGAGAGCAAATTAGTTTCTGGTGATCACCTGTGAGAAGCAAACATCTTCCTCCAGAACACTGGGGTTCTATTTCTGTTACCTTTTCTGGTACAGTAAACGACACTTCGGTGCCTGGTGGAGTTCATTTGCCTCTCAGGTATACCAGGCTCACTGAAGTATCACACGATAATATTAACTTGGATTGTAAACTCACTGAGCCAATTCATATCATCCCCAAGTCTGTGCTATGCATAGTACCTAATTAACTGTAGGTAACTGTGCTTTCAGTTTGAATATTGTCCAGGAAAAAAATTAATTTTATAAGAAAAAAAAGGTAGAAAATTATGAGCCATAGCATTCAAAATTAAGATATACATTACAGTTTTTCTTATCAATAGCATATCTAATATACTTAATCTGTTCACTTTTCTAGACCTTAGTTTTATAAAGTAAGTTTATTATCTTTCTATGAGCAGTTGTTGCTCTTTTTAAAAAACTTGGTAGTTTTAAAAATATCTTTTATAGTGCTGTTCTCACACTTGGTATTGCTGATTTCATTGCTAACCATTTCATTTCACTCTTTTTCTTAGTCACAGAACAGAAAAGTAGAAGAAAGCTAAAACAAGAAAATTGCCCTTTTTAACATTACATAAAAATTAGTTTTATCCCATAAACTTAACTCTTATACCCTTTCCCAACTTCAACTAGAAAAAAATGTACAGTATTAGAATTCATTTATACCCTCCAACTAAGACAATATATTTTCAGAAACTTTGTCACATGTTAACCCCTTCCTTGTTTCATACAAAATATATTAAAATAAAGGAAGAAACACAAAAGAAAAAGAAAAAGATCAGTAAAGCAATAAGCCTAGATTTTAATTTTTTGAAAAACATATATGTATGATTTCAATACAGCTAATACAATGCTCAATTGTGTGTTTGTGATGAAGACAGTAATAAGCAATAGAGGATAATTTTAAAAACAGTTATAAAATCATTTAAGCTAGTCTTGAGGAAACTTACTGTTAAGAGAATATTATATATCTTTCTTTTGGTCCAGGATAACTGAAAATGCTAAAATCTTTTCCACACCCCTCTAAACGGACTGTCCGGTCTCGGTGGCCCATTCCTCTTTAGATCACTCTGCGTGTGGCGGACCAGGTGGCACCATGGAGCAGCAGGGCGAGTCCATTTGGAGCTGTCTGAAAGTAAGGAGCAGAATATAAAAATTATTTCTTAGAAGTTGAATGGAGAATGGTAAAAGGAGATTAAGAATCAGTTTGCAATGGGGGAAAAAAGAAATTAAATGGGGGTTTAGACATAATGAGAGGAGAGAAAAAATAGAGAAAGAGGAGGAATCGGAAGGGATTTGTTACATTATGGTCACTAATTTCCCTTTGAGGCCCAACTCTCAGGTTGTCTTAACGCAGGCAGCTTCCAAATCTCCATTATGAATTCATTTTATGTTAGATTTTCCTTATAAGTATTAAAATTTGCAAACTCTTCTCTTGGAGCCTGTTTTTGTTTTTTTCTAACACCTTCCTACTTGTATAGTCTTCAGATGATCAATGGCAGCATTACCTGAGATCTTGTTGGAAATGCAGACATCGAGCCCTACCCCGACTTAACAAGATCAGAATCTGCAATACAATAAGACCCCAAGTAATTTATAATACATATAAATTATAAACCACATATTACACATATTTAATTTTTTTAAGTAAAACCAATTTAAACTCTCTGAATTGTCAAACCAGATTGAGTGTAGGAGAACTCCTTGAAGGCTTGCATGAATTTTACACTAGGAATTCAGGATTATATCAGGGCACGCTATGGAGAGAAGCTGGAGGCCTTGGCAAGCAGAGAGCATATATAGAAAAGACTCTTGGAGGCTAACGACAGCTTTCTGGCAAAGTTAGGAAGAGTAGTGTAACTCATGGTTCCATCTGATAACCTTTGAAACAAATGTTAATCAACATTTTACTGGGAATGAAGGAAATCACTCATTACCTTGCATCTCTGGTGTGTCGTGTAAGAATACATTGGGCCTTAGACATTTTAGATTATAGCAAGGTGTCTTCGCTGAACCCTAAATTTGTTAGGAATCAGTCTTCAAGAGTTGATGCCCGTCTTTTGTTTGTGGGTTATTTGGTTTTTTTTTAAAGTAAAAGGGAAAGAATGGGAACAATGAAAAAAGTGTGGCACTTTCTGAAACTTCACTGCCACCAAGATGGTGTTCTGAGCTCCCAAAGTCAGAATGGATGAGGTTATTATTACTTTATCTTCACAAAACCATGTGAAATTAAACACCATGGAATACTGGCTCTAAAAACATCACCGAAACACCTATTAGTAACTTTATTGCTTCTATGAAAAGGGAATAAGTATATAATTTATATTTTATTTATTTTATCCTGACAGTAAATACAAGGTTTCTGGATCAGAGGCAGATTGATTATTTAATTACAAAATATTCAAGTACTGCTTTTCATGCTTCATTTTCCTCCATGGGGCAACATGGTGAGAGCCAGATGGAGGCTGCATGTGGAGGAGAGAGGAAGGGGACCCATACTGGGAGAGGAGCTCAAAATTACAAAATTGGAAGCTTAATATATGTGTTGGCATATTAATCCCCACTCCCCTCTGGAGAGAGAGTTGTCTTTTTCACTCTGGAATGTAAACAAATCTTCTGTTTCGAAGACAAGGGGAAAGTCACCTAGGTTGTCACACCTTTTAAAATGTAATGAATGGCACTGGATTTATTTATGTATTACCTTTTGAAACATAACTCTAACCCCAACCCTACAGAACAGAACAAAGAAAAGGAATATTCACTTGTCTAGTGTTTTCAAAGGATAACAAGAAAATCACATGTGTATGTGCAGCATACTCACTTTACAATCCAAAGCATGATTTATTTTTTCTTTGTAAAACTTATTTGGATTTGTAAATAAATTAGAATCATTAAGTCGTGAATCAGATTAGGAAACTGAAAGCAAAACAGTTAAATAGGTGTTTTGGTAATATTTTAAGCTTTTAAGGAAGTAACAAAGATTATTTGCAGATAGCTCAACCTCTGCATTACTACTGGTTAGTAAATTTTGCAAATCCCTAATCCTATAACAAGTTCCATAAAAACAGGCTTCTGGAAAAAGAAACTTTACAAAGTTAGCCATGAAAAATCCTTCAATAAAGAAACCTCTCTAACCTTGTTTAACTCAGTTTGCCAGACTTAATTAACTGTTGAATCTTTTACTTTATACATCTTTTAATTCAGAACAACTAACACAAATACTTTCCAAACTATATCAGATGAATGTTTACTGCGATATTGCTCTATCATGAATTTGAATAGCACTGCCTTGCTGTGTAAAATGTGGACCAGCAGCGTGGGAATCACCTGGGACATTGTTAGGAATACAGTTTATCACTTTGAAAAACTGAATAAGAATTTGAATTTTATAAGACCTCTCAACGAGTCACAAGCATATTAAAGTGAAAAAAGCAATAGTACAGAGCCTGGTTTTCGACCATGGCTGAACATTACAGTAATGTGGAAATCTTTTTCTAATACTAATGTCCTGGAGCCACACTAAAAAACTTCTGTAAGTGTTTTTGGGAAGAATCCAGGCATTTTTTGGAAAGTTTACTAGATGATTCTAATTTGCAGCCAGATTTGAGAACTGTAGATAAAGAACACTACCTCTCAATAAGCATGATTATGGAGGTTTTTCTGTCTCAATTAATAGCAACTTCATATTTACAGTAGTTAAATCCTTGCAGTCTTCACTGGCTTTTCACATTTTTTTCACACACCACATTCAGTCCATCAGGAAATATACAGGCACTGTAATCCCACTTTTAAACAAGTAAGAGCATCAGAAACCAGGTTTAATCTCACACTTATAAAAATCAAACATTACAACCCCCTCAAATGGACCAAAACCATGAAGCAGCCATTTTCAAGACACTAGAATCAAGAAAGTAAGGACAATGAGCTCTGAGAAATGGGCAAGGAATGAGGGAAAACCTACAACCGCCCTGACTTACTGACTCAGGGGAGTTTCCAGGCCCCCAGCTCCGGGAGTCAAATGTTTTGTTGCTGTTGTTGTTATTGAGACATAATCAACACATAACAGTATATTAGTTTCAGGTGTACAACATAATGATTTTATATTTGTGTATATTGCTAAATGATCACCACTATAAGTCTAGTTAACATCCATCACCACTCATAGTTACACATTTTTTCTTGTGATGAGAACTTTTCATATCTCTTAGAAACTTTCAAATATGCAATGCAGTATTTTTAACTATAGTCACCATGTTGTACATTATTTCTCCATGTTTTGTTTATTTTAATACTGAAAGTTAGTACCTTTAAACTGCCTCCAACCATTTCACTCAATCCCTCACCCTGCCTCAAGCAACCATCAGTGTGTTGTTCTCTGTATCTATGATTTCAGTTTTGTTCACTTGTTGTTATGGTTTTAATCTATTTATTTATTTTGTTAATCATCAACCGAGAATATTTTCTCCATTGATATTTTAGAAAGAATCGGGGGGGGGGGGAGAGAGAGAGAAACACTGATGTGAGAGAGACACATTGATTGATTGCCTCTTGCACGTGCCCAGACCGGGGGCAGGGATCGAGTCTGCAACGGAGGTACATGCCCTTGACTAGGATCGAACCCTTGACCCTTCAGTCTGTGGGCCAACACTCTAACCAATGAGCCAAACAGACTAGGGTATTGTTGTTTTTTTTAGATTTTAAATATAAAAAAGGTCGTATGACATTTGTCTTTCTCTGTCAACTTTTCAAAATCTCGTATTGAGTTTTCTAATATTTGAATCCTTGTTTTCTCAATTCTCTTTCAAAATCAGCCTTTTGCAAAACAGGTTCTAGTTCCATTACTTCAATAAATCACAACTCACTTCCATGTAACTAAATCCACTGGGAATTTTTCCTTTTGGTATTTACTCTAGAAGCTTCCTAAACTTTTGAATCTTTCTCTTTCTTTAAACTATCTTCCTTTGGTTTTCTTGACATTAAACACTCCTAGTTTTTCTTTTTCCTCATGAGTTCTTATCTTTGAAGGCTCACTTTCCTCTTCAGTGTAATTAAAATCTCTAATCCATCATTCAAACTTGGGTCTTTGCTTTTATCAATGACCTCCATTCCACTTGCATAGAGATGATCATCTAATGTGTACCTCTAGCCCAGTCTTCTTTTTTCTTATTTTATATTTCCTTTTGGATATTTCAAACTTAATATGTTCATAACTGAAAATAAGACTATCTCTTCCAAATCTGGTTTTATAGTATTTCTATTCCTTTTCATGAATGTGAAAAAAACACGCATCCACCTAAGAAAAATAATAGCATAGAAATAATGCTTGATGCCTCTCTCTTCTTCAAACCCTCTTACGAAATTTCTGCTGATTTACCTCCTAATTATCTCACAAATTGATCCACATTTCCATGTCTCTAGCAGCACATTGCATCTAGCCTTTAAAGTTTTTCATTTTGAACACTGCAGTAGATTCTCAACTGGCCCTTATAAATCTACTTCTCCCTCGCTCAAATCAATTTTCTGTAAGGTAGATTTTTTTTACTCTAAACAATAATCTGATCATGCTGCTTCTGATCATGTTTTTTACTCTAAACAATAATCTGATCATGCTGGATTTACCTCCTAATTATCTCACAAATTGATCCACATTTCCATGTCTCTAGCAGCACATTGCATCTAGCCTTTAAAGTTTTTCATTTTGAACACTGCAGTAGATTCTCAACTGGCCCTTATAAATCTACTTCTCCCTCGCTCAAATCAATTTTCTGTAAGGTAGATTTTTTTTACTCTAAACAATAATCTGATCATGCTGCTTCCTGATTAAAACTTTACAGTCACTCTCATTGCTCTAAGGATATAAATGAAAACATTTTTGTAATTAGAAAGGCCCTCATGATCTTGTATCTACTAATCCCTCCAAAGTTGTTTGCATCGTGTCCCCTCACTGAAGACTGGAGGTATAAGCTTGCAGTGCTGGTCCCTCCACTCTTGCCTGAGTAATTCATAATCATCCTCTTTATTAAACACCTCTTACTTTATGTGATTTTCTTTCATCTCCCTGCCCACGACATGTCCCCAGAGCTCAGTATATCATTTTTATGGTACATCACAGTTGCATTTTTACATTTTTTTGAATATTATTGCAGCTTCTATTTTTCTTTCTTTCTTAAAAAATCAATGTTTGTTTCCTCCACTAGACTTTAGATTCCAGGAGGGCAGGGTCAGCATACATTTCTGCTCATCACCTTCCTCTATGTCTGATATTGTGCTAAACATATAATAGGTACTTAATGTTTGTTAAACAAACAAACAAACAAACAAAACAGATATCTTGGTTGAGACAAGAGATGGGAACTTGAGTTAAACATTTTTTAAGGCTCGTATAATCTTTGTTGTGTTTTTTGAGGGATTTAAGATAATTTTTTATTACTACTTGGAGGGCAGAGCACATAGTGTACTTTACTGTACCTTCAATCTATCTGTCTTCCTCGAGTCAAACATTTACTGAAGACTTTGAGTGTCTGAGCACATTTGAAGCCCTTTGCTTTGTAGAAGGTCTAGCAAGGAAATCTGGTATGAGTTCTTTTTCTATAAGTTGGTCATGCTCTTGCTAGAGCAGCATCATAAAGTTCTTGAAACACAAAGCGGTAGATTCTGGTAAGTTTGACATGAAGATTCTTTTTTTTTTTTTTTAATGTATCTTTATTGATTTCAGAGAGAAGAAGGGAGAGGAAGAGAGAGAGAGACAGAAACATTGATGATGAGAGAGTCATTGATTGGCTGCCTCCTGCATGCCCCTGACTAGGGGTTGAGCCCGCAACCCGGGCATGTGCCTCCGACTGAAACTGAACCACAGTCTCCTGGATCCTAGGTCGATGCTCCACTGCTCAGCCTTGCCAGCCAGGCTGACATGAAGATTCTTGATTCACTGAGAGAAGTTGTATATACCATCCCATGTCCTTGATTTCCTTTCCTTCCTTGAAGTAAAAAATGGGGTTAAAATTTGGGCTGAGATAAGGGATTGTAGTAATGAAGGTGGCAGAGAGGTTTCCTCCCAATGTACCAGCAGGGGGCTGTTAGCTGGTTTCTTAAATCCACCAGCTTGTGATAGAATTATGACTTCACATTCAAACGTTTATCTGCCTGCTGACACTTATGGCACTCCAACAACCAGGGAACTGAAAACTGGAATAACATAACCGTCAGAATCAAGAGAACAAATGATCAGAGGAACGGGGCTTTTATAACAGAAAGACAGGCAATACAACGAAAAAGTAATAAAAGCAGTAAGGAAATAAAGTGAATTGTAACTTCAAAGAGGGTTTGTAGCTTGCAGCAAAAAACTAACAAAAACACATATCTTTATTTTCTACATAATTTAATAGATAAATTTAAGGAAAAGCATGAACACTGAGCAGACCCAAATTAGTGCCCTGGAAGATCAATAGAATAAAACAGTTAAAGCATGAAACAAGGAAGGAATGAATGAATGAATGAATGAATGCTGAAGTATCATAATGAAGAAAGACTTAAGTGACATAGTGTGTAGATTCAGAAGATCTGAAGATTTAACAGTTGAATGATTGTACTTTTAGGAGTAGAAAAACAAATGCATTGAGAAGAAATAAATAGAATTAAGAATGGTAGAATGGGACCTCAGCAAACTTGAATGTGTAAATTGAGTTTTCAAGTAGTTACAGGTAAATCTGGTAATAAAAGGCAACCATCTGAATAAGAGGATGTCCAAAATGAATAACAACTGGTAGCATCCAGACTCTAACCAATAGGCACCCATACCAGCTAAACTTCTCAGGTGGCGTTACTGGTACTCATGACCAGCATTCAGCCTGGAATTAAAGGTCAGTTTTTTCAAATATCCTCACTCTTTCAAGAATCTAGCCATAAAGAGTTATTATTAAAGAAAAAAATTATTTACTTCATATCAGATGTCCCACTTATAACAAATATAGAAGAGACAATTCTAGACAACTGAGAGAACAGGGCCCCAGATACAAGGTTTACCCAGTCAAGGTGTATCATTTGTCTGTCAGGACAAAAGTATTTTGAACAAATCAGAAAGGTTTTCTTACTGCAGCACTTCTGAGATCCTTTAACATTCTAATTTGAGTAATAAAAATGAGAGAAGGATGTATGATGTATAGCATGTCAAAAGGTGTTTGGCTAGAGAAGACCAATCTTTTAGGAAAACTATATTGTGGGAAATGCTGAATTAAATTTTACAACATTTGTTAAACATTATAATGTTGTCATTAGAATTTCTGAATGCATAAGAAGAGTTTCTGAGGAAAAGGTCCTTGCTTGTACCCCTGTTTATGGGGATAGGCCAGAACATTTTAAAATTTCCTTTATAATGTAAAATAATTTTGGAGGCTTTAGTTTTCTGCACTTAAACTGTAATAAAAAACAAAAGGAAGATTCCCAAAAGTAAAATGTATTACATAATAAATTGTTTATAAAATTTATTGAAATCAAGTTAATTTCAAATAGTTTTTATATATACTAAAATGTTGCAGCTATAAAAAAGAAGGATCTTTTATGCTTTGGCACAGCATGAAGGGAACTAGAAGGTATTATGCTAAGTGAAATAAGCCAGGCAGAGAAAGACAAGTACCACATGATCTCACTCATATGTGGAATATAATAAACAAAGTAAACTGATGAACAAAATGGATCCAGACACATAGAAGCATGGAACAGACTGAGGGATCTCAGAGGGAAGGTGGGGAGGGGGGAGTGGGTGGGGAGAGATTAATCAAAGAACTTATATGTTTATATGCATAACCCATGGACACAGACACTGGTCTGGGGAAGCCTGGGGTTGGGGTGGATGCGGGGTGGAGGGGATCAATGGGAGTACAAAGGGGACATCTGTAATAAATAAATAAATAAATAAATATATCAACTAAAAAATGAAAAAATAAATAAAATAAAATGTTCATTGGTTCTTCTATCTTGATATTTTAACACACACATAGTAAATAGATGACAGGATTTTTTAAAAATGAATCATCTATTAATGAATAAATGAGTAAATGTAGTATTTGAAATGAGCAACTAAAATCCAAATTATAATTTTTTATAAATATGCTAAATTTTCATATAATAAGAGTTTATGGGGAAAAGGAAAAGAGTAGAATTGGTGATGATGGAAGAAGAGAAAAAAACACAGTAGAGTAAGACATAGAGACGGAAAGGGCAGGAAGCAAGGGCAGGAAACAAAGAGAAGGAAAGAGAGCGTAGAAACCCTTATATAGGTGTTAAAAATAATCTCAGCTCACTCTGTGGCTAAAGGTTAAAAAAATAACTTAATTGCTCTATCTAAACACACTATTATGCCAGTTGTCTGGGACAAAATAAATGTGTAATTTTATATTTAAAAAATTTGTTTTTCTATTTTAATTTTATTATTTATTTCTTTTTCCATCTCCACTTATCCCCTCTCCCACCTCCACCCCCTCCACCCCTCGGTAACTACTGTTTTCCATGCCCATGAGCTCTCTCTCTTTTTTTTTTCTGTTTTACTCAATCCCTCCACCCCCACCCCTCGACACCCCCCCTCCGCCCCAGCCAGGTGCCTGCCTGCTCTCGAGTCTGTCTCTATTTTGCTTGGTAGTTCAGTTTGTTCATTAAATTCCACATATGAGTGAAATCATATGGTACTTGTAGAAATGTATATTCTCAAAAAAAAATGGCAAGACAAGCTACAGAAGTTAAAGCAAATTTCACAACCAATAAAGTATTTTAGCAGCATATAAAGAATGAAGATTCTTGAGGATAAGTAAGAAAAATGAGACATTCCTTATCTCATCTAGATGAAACTATAGAATGGGACTTCAGGGTGTTATAAGTTATTGTCAATTTTCAAATTTTGTCTCAAATTTGAATTTCTTCTGTCGAACTCTATAATAAACACCATGTTCTTAACCTCTAAATAAATGATGTTATACACAGTAGAGCCTTATCCTTGGGTAAATATTGGATTTTAAAAATAAACATACATAATTTATGTCTGAATTTCCCACAGTACTTTACACATTGTCTTGCTCAGCAAGTGCTAAATATTTAATATATTGTTTAAAATTAACATAATTAACAGGATTAGACACTATAATAGATCAGTCTAGTTTAATATTATTTAAATCAGATAGTACTTACTCCATTTAAAGAAAAAACTGTTGTTATGTTTTCTTAAATAGGAATATGCTATCTTTATATGTTTGATGGAGTGATCACATCTATTAATATTTTCAGTGACCTTTCTTTGCTGTTTAACAACATTAGTGCAAGTAACGATCAGTCTTGCTATGACTGAGATTGATATTATCAATTTAAAAACATATCAGACTTGTATCTGGAGACTGTTGATTTTCAGTAATTAGACACACTCTAATGTTTCCAAACAATATTCACTTATTCTAACCAAAGTTTCTCACTTTAACAAAATTATATCTAGAATTAATGGAAGCGCTGGAATTTATAAGTGTTATATTTATAAACCAACATAGGTGAGCACAGACTCAATTAGATTAAAGATATAGTGCTGATTTTCTGGGGGTGAGGGAGGAAATACCACATACCAGTAATAGTCAAATCAATATTAATGAACTCTTTTCAATCTCAATCTGCAATAAATATGTAAACGTTGGTAACAGCCCATTAGGTCAGTCTCTTCATGTAAATGATCTTTGTGTTAAACTTTAGTTAGAAGTACTAGTCAGTGTAACAGCTGAGGTAATTCTTGTGATGTTGATAAAAATTAAAAAAAAATAAAATTGAAGATTAATAGACTCCCTGCCACTGATTTTACCTGGTGTTAGGCCTTCTTCCCTGGCCACTGTCACCCACCTGTGAGGCTGCTGCCAGCGTTTAACTAAACTGCATGACCCTCAGGAGTGTGCTTTACTTCTGATCATTCTTTCACCCTGAAAAACTGAGTTTAAGGAATTAGAATGGCGATGCGACCTCTCCAACCATGAACATATCCCTGGGTGATAACAAGGCGAAAATTGTTTTTCTTACAAAAGTCTCCTTTTCAAAGGAGAAAACTTGAGCTCTGATGTTTCGGGTCCTGTTGCTGTTCCTGCTCACACACACAGTGCCGTGATCTGCGGCGCTTTCACTGAGGAGTTCCTCTGTGGCAGGAGTGAAAAGCCACAGCCAGCCGCTCCTATTACATATTTTTTTAGACATGAACCCATCTCCACAGGTTGAGCAGTCTCCATTTATGTCATATACACAATGTGCTCTTGCAGGATCGAACACAGACAGCATTATTTCATTTCATTTGAAGAAGAGACTTGCGTTGCAAACTCATTGCCATCCCTCGGGTCTTTGAAGATGTACCACATTTTGAAGTCCCGTAACCTAGTGGCCAATTTTAATGTCAACCAACCATGACATGAAATGAACAAGCAAGTGGCAAACAGAAAGCTGTTAATTTGTGTACGAAGTTAAAAAGAGGAAAACAAGGGGGGGTAAAAGCAGTTAGTTTGTGCTTCTACAGCACAGAATGCCCAACTCATGTCCTGGGGGAGTGACAGATCAGTCATTTAATGCTGTGGCAACACGTGTGGCTTGTCTTTCACTAGCACGCACTCCCGCAGGTTCAGACGCTGCCAGGAGGCCTCCTACCCACTTTCACAGAGGCGCGGAAACTGGGATGGTTTAATAACGCTGTTTTGTTTAAGTTCCTTTCTTATCTTACTCCAAACCAGGTGTTTTTTAGAACAAGTACCCATTAGCTTCATTTATGAAGAAAGTGTTTAAAATGTTTGTGATTCAAATGACCTACTTTCCTCTGGATTCCTTAGAGCGCCCTGACTGCAGCCAGCCGAGGGTTACAGCTGCCTGTAAATTACCCAGGCTTTCTCTCCGCTCACAATCTGCCCACATCATCTGCGAATAAATAACCATAAAAAATAAATGGAGAGGAAAGACGGCAGCATCCATCTCCCTTTCTGAAAAGTGTTCTGTTGAGATGTTGGTTAATGACCTAAGCAGTGTCATAGATCCAAAGGATTTTTCGCCCCTCCGGCCCACCCCTGCTCCTACAAACCTTCAATTTAACTCTTATCTGTTTATCTGTTTTTAAGTAGTATTGCTCAGAGTGGATAAGCGAGTAACTATTTAGATGACTATATATAGAAGTCATGCAAAACAATCACGTAAAAGTGTAGATAACTAGATATAGAATTTTTAGGTACACTATAACTTCTTCAAACATTTCCTAAGCACAGCCAGGGGTCAGAAGAAAGCAGTCCAAATTCTCTATTTTAACTAACAAAGCCATATTTATTTTAGGAAATGTTATGTTATTTGTAAAATTAATTCCTGGGATTATTTTGCAATAATATAAATCATCATGACTTATTTTTATTAAGGTGTAGAGTACTTAAACATAAATTGTGTTGTAAAGGAGCTTCATATGTAAAAAGTAGTGTCCATGAATTGACAATTTAAATTACTACTTCAATAAAAAATATTATCCCTATTTAAATTGATAATTCCTCTTCTAATGAAACTGTCTTTATTTAAACTACTTGGTTGCCTTCTTGGAACTACTTCAAAAATTTATATTTCTTTCTTAAAAAATTTTAGATTTTGTTTGTTGGTTTTAGAAATGATAAAGTGACATAGATTAGTAAAAGGTTTTCAGGAAAAATCAAGGACTGTCACAGTGATTTTGAATGTTCAAATATGTACTTTAGAGTCAAAATATAAGCAAAATCTAAAAGAGAGATATTAAAACTTTTAGAGAATTGACTGCACTGTTGAAATACAAATGTAGCCATCCATAGTGATTGATTTGAAGTACAATAGATATTTAAGAACATAAACTTCTGCATATTTGTTTTAAAATCCTAAATACGTTCTGTATATTTTATATCACAGTATTTTAATTAAGAAGTTTGATATTTAATATTTAGTAAAAGGTTAATTTTGAGCTTTTAAAGAGCTATAAGCAACCACCCCTCCTCAACATAAAAAACACAAACAAATATCTTCTTTTTGTTTTGTTTTGTTAATCTTCACCCAAGGATATTTTTTCCATTGATTTTTTTAGAGAGAGTGGAAAGGAGGGAAGGGGGGGAGAGAGAGGGAAAGAGAGAAACATTGATAAACATCCAAGTGAGAGAGACTGGGTCTGAGTATCGAACCTGCAACCCTGGAAATTGAACCTGGGACCCTTTGATGCATGGGCCAACATTCTAACCACTGAGCCACACTGGCTAGGACACAAATATCTTTTAATTGAATATTAAGTCACTAGAATTAAAATGTTATTTTTTGTTTTTTAATATTGAGAATTATTTTTTAAAAACCTGTGGTTCTAAAATATTAAACATTTTATAAAATTATCTTCTTTATCTAGGACCTATTTTTAAATTTTTTGCTTATTTTGAACAAACTATTCATCATAGAAAACTAAGGTCTTCATAAATATGCTTAATTGAGAGAATGTGCAAAGTTATTAAAGAAGAAAACAAAGTTACTTAAAATATTGAAATTTAAATGAGGCTGTAATTTCCATTACCTAGATGGAAGACACTTTTTGAAACACATTGAATTACAAACCTTTGAATGGAAAAACATTTTATTTTAAATAATTAAACATTAACTTTATAATATTTGACCATTAGCTTGTTCACAAAAGACAAGGCTTACTCAATTTGAATCAATTACTAACTGATTTATTGAAATTCAGTTACAAGACTTGCATAATAAAAGTAGTTCAGATTTCTAAACAGACTTTACGGAAAAAAAAAAAAAAAAGCAGGAGAAAGTATTTTCTATTGTTCAGGAAAGCCCACAATTATAAAATACTGAAGAACATCAACTTCAAAAGGAATTTTCAAAGCTTTTAAGATTTTCTCCAGTTTCTTATATTTTAAAATCTGTTATGGCACTAGGTTTATAAATAACTACCTTAAACTGTAAATAGATTTTGAGTATCTCAAACTATAATTTCTATTTCATATAATTTTCATCCTTGAAATATTACAATTTTTATTTATATTATCAAATATACATGAGAATGTTCACTTCTAACGAGCACTAGTTTGTTACTAGCTCTTTAATAATGAATCTGTAAAAAATATGTATTAAAAAATACATATTATTAGTTTTAAAATCACAGCCCTTCTTCACATTCTTATTTTACAAAGTTTAAACATATGCTGTTTGGGTTTTTTGTTCGTTCATTTGCTTTGTTTCTCTGCCTGCTCTTCGCAGGGGAAGTTTGTGGTTCTGTCTTTTCCTTTTGTCTGTGATTCTTTACATTGATTTTAGATTTCCCATGAGGAGCATGCTGTATAAGATTATGATGATGAAGTTTTAAGGTAATTATGTTTCTGCAGCAAGAAGTTAAATGATTGTGCATGTGTGAGTGTTTATGTTTTCACTCCCTAAAATATTAGGAAGTATCAGATGCCTTAGAAAAAATTGTCATCAGATCTGTCAAAATGCTAGAAACATTTCTTAGAGAACCACAACTCGATTTTTTCACTTAATATATCTGGTTTTGGTTGCCTAGAAGACGTCTGTAACAGAGCATTAACAAATACTGTAATTTGCTGGGGTCAGCGAGGTCTGTAGCTTTGAGATTGAAAGTTGTCTTAAATTATGCTATCAGCTTTCCAAACCTCATCAGGCTTAACCCATTTAGGCGCCACTGACTTCTCGGAATCACCAATAGAACCCGAATCAGAAAACCGCAGAGCAGCCAGTCTCCTGCTATCAGAAACCTCAGTACAATTTTGCGTATTAATATTTCAGAAAGTTTGTAGGAACACATACTCCCTGCTGAGCACTACAACCAGCTCAGACACAGTTACAGTCAGTCAACTGGGCCAGAGCGGCTGGCTGCTCCCTGACTGTCTCTGGACCTGGCAACGGGAGAGAGAAAAAGAAAAGAAAATGAAATGAGTGCCTTCATTTGATTTATGATTAATAAATTCCCATAATTGGAGATTCATGTAACCAGTAAATGGAATAACATAAGGTTACAGGAAAATGCCAATTTTATACTGTAATGTAGCCATAAAATTGTGAATACAAATATTACTTTACTTTTCCAGGGGAAGCAATTTTTGAAGGTTTTGGTGAGATCACTAGTTCTCCATAATGTTCTGCAAACCTTTTCATCTAATTTTCACCATGTGTTTGCCAAAATAGAGTCTAAGAGATATCCAGCATAGTAGTGCAATTACATATATTTTATAATTTGTAGAAAGATAAGTTTAGTAATGAAAACCCATGTGGACTTTTAGTGACTTTTAGACAGGTGTGCAATAGAGCCAAATATAATTTTTGTATTGATAACCAGTGACCAAATTCAGTGAAATACAGTAAAGCTAAATTTTAAAAATAGAAACAAAGCAGAAGATGAAACTTTAAAGGATGGTTGAATAAATAATTGATTATAAATAATAAAAACTATGCATATCAATGATCCATTTGTTTGTAATGGGAAGATCTAATAAGACTTACGTTTACTTACTACACAATGACACATATTCATAGTGCCCTAGTTGGAAAATATTTACAGAATCTCCTAATAAGGAATGGTTTTAATTAAGAAAAAAATGTTTAAAATGAAATCAAACCAAAACAAATGAAATTGGATTATTTTTCATTAAAATTTTATTGCTTGGCATACTACCTAAAGAAAACGACTAGGGCGTTGAAATGGTAACAAGCTTGTTCTTTTTCATTTTTCTTTTTCTATAAACAAATGATTATAACATGCATATTTTCCATACTGTATAAATCTGAATATGGCATTTTCCTTGATTTATATAATTAGAAATGAAGAACATAAAAATCTGTTAGGTCATCATAGTCCTTTGATGGTGCTTGAACACTATACTTTCTAGCTGTTGTCAACTGCCTGGTAACACACAGGCCCTGTCCAGAGCCAGGTCTCCTTCTAGTGGCAGCTCTGCCATGAGCTATGCGGGTAACATTGACAAGCCAGCTTCTTATCTCTAATGTGAACTGACACCTGAGAACCCACACAAGATCCCTTATTGTATGGCTACATCCAAACCTTACATGTGCATTCACACACACATTAATATAAATGTGTTCTACTGTGTGGGTGTACTTTATTATTATTCCTTCACGTCCTTGAGCTTTCATTAAAGTATGTTTGCATAATACTCAAACATTAGTAGTCCCAGATCTGACCTTTTTTCTTAGCTTTTCACAATATTCCTTTGGTTGCCCTAAACATCTGTGTACTGTTACTAAAAGCTTGGGCTTAAATTCAGTCATACATGTGTTCATGGACAAGCTCATTCAGTCTCAGTCTGAAGTAAAGAAAATGCCAAAATCTGTTCAATAGAATTGTTTTGAATATTAGATGAGAAAGCATAAATAAATTGCCTAACAGTTAATATTAAGATTTTCATTCTTTATGAGATTAAACTGTCACTCAATTTGATTAAATTAATTTTTTTCTCTTGACTTGTGATTGGCTGGAAGATTTAAATAACATTCCAAACCCTCCATACTTATACTTGCCTCCCTGGTTATGAAAACCATTGTTAGTTGTACCAATATCAAGGAAGGATTGGGAGAAAAATGATATGTGTAATTATTGCAGTCTCAGATCTAAATGTTTTCTTAGTCACTGAAGTTGAAGAAATGTACTGAATTACTAGACATATTGTCATTGCATAGCCACAATTGTTCATCTTGTTTGTCTTCTCAGTGCATCTGAGGTTTGACCTGTAGCATGGAGTTGCATACTGTACAAATAACTTCTAGGGTTAACAAATTACTCTTTTGTTGGGTACAAAGCACTTCGCACCCCATAGGTAGATCATAAAAGCCAAAATGGAATCCTGGATTTTTCGAGTGTGGTTATGATCATTGACAATATTGATAATACTATTCCAAAGTCTTCATCTTGGGCAAATGGAGGAGAATTTTGACAATATCTACTTGATCACCTAGTCAGATCACCAACAGAAACTTCAAGAAGCCCTTTGAAGGTATCAAAACTTTGCTTTCCTCCATTAATGAATACAATTTTTCTCCAATTCTATTCAGCACTGGCACTTTTGACTTTCCTCTCTGAATATATGAAAATGTTAGAACATTCTGAATACAATGTCTAGCAAATCCCATTTCTTTTTTTAATTGAATTTGTTGGGGTGACTTTGGTTAATAAATTAATACAGGTTTCACGTATACAATTCTACAATAAGTCATCTGTGTATTGTTTGTTTATCACCCCAAGTCAAGTCTCTTTTCATCACTATTTATCCCCCCTTTACCTTCTTCTACCTCCTTCCAACCTCCTTCCCTCTGGCAATCACCATAATGTTGTCTGTGTGAATATTAACCCCTTATCAGATGTATTGGTGAATATAAATGGTGTTGGGAAAACTGGGCAAATATATACAAAATATTTCCCCATTCAGTGGATTATCTGTTCATTTTGTTGGTGGTTTCCTTTGCTGTGCAAAACCTTTTTAATTTGATATAGTCCCATTTGTTTATTGTTTTTCTTTTAATTCTCTTGTCCAAAAAGATATATCAGAAAATATATTGCTACAAGAAATGTCTGAGATTTTACTGCCTGTTTTCTTCTAGGATGTTTATTGTTTTGAGTCTAACATAAGTCTCTTTTGAGTTTATTCTTGTGTATGGTATAAGAAGGTGGTCTAGTTTCCTTTTTTGTATATGTCTGCCCAATTTTTCCAACACCATTTATTGAATAGACTATCTTTTGCCCAATTGTATGTTTTTGCCTCCTTTATCAAATATTAATTGACTATAAAGGTGTGGGTTTATTTCTGGGCTCTCTATTCTGTTCCATTGATCTATATGTCTGTTTGTATGCCAGTACCATGCTGTTTTGATTACTATGGCTTTGTTATAGTATAGTTTGATATCAGGTAACATGATTGCTCCAACTTTGTTCTTCTTTCTCAAGATTGCTGTGACTGCCCCGCCGGGCGTGGCTCAGCGGTTGAGCGTCCACCTGGGATCCAGGTGATCGGGGTTCAATTCCCTGTCAGGGCACATGCCCAGGTTGTGGGCTTGATCAATGACTCTCTCATCATTGATGTTTCTCTCTCTTCCTCTCCTTTCCTCTCTCTGAAATCAATAAAGATATATTTAAAAAAAAAAAAAGATTGCTGTGACTATTCAGGGTCTTTCGTGATTCCATATAAATTTGGGGGATATTTGTTCTAGTTCTGAGAAATACGCCATTGGTATCTTGACAGGACTTGCATTGAATCTATAGACTGCTTTGGGTAGTATGGACATTTTAATTATGTTAATTCTTCCTATCCATGAACACAGTATATGCTTCCACTTACTTGTATCTTCAGTTTCTTTCTTTAGTATCTTATAATTTTACAAGTACAGGTCTTTTACATCCTTGGTTAAATTTATTCCAAGGTATTTTATTTTTTTGGAAGCAATTGTAAATGGGATTGTTTTCTTATTTTCCCTTTGTGATAGCTTATTATTGGTTTATAAAAATGCAACTGATTTCTGGATCTTTATTTTGTATCCTGCTACTCTAATGAATTTATTTATCATTTCGAGTAGTTTTTTGGTAGACTCTTTAGAGTTCTCTAGATACAGAATCATGTTATCTGCAAATAATGACAGTTCATTTCCTCCTTTCCTATTTGAATGCCTTTTATCTCTTCATGTCTGATCGCTGTGGCTAGGACTTCCAGTAGTATGTTGAAACAGAGTGGTGAAAGTGGACATCCTGTTTTGTTCCTGATCTTAAGGGAAACACTTTTAGTTTTTGCCCATTGAGCATGACATTGGCTGTGGGTTTGTTGTATATGGCCTTTATTACATTGAGCTATGTTCCCTCTATTCCAACTTCACTAAGAATTTTTATCATTAATGGGTGCTGGATTTTATTAAATGCTTTTTCTCCACCTATTGATATGATCATGTAGTTTTTGTCCTTCATTTAGTTTATGTGTGTATCACATTTATTAATTTGCAGATATTGTACTAACCTTGCCTGCCCGGAAACAATCCCAGCTGATCATGCTGTATGACCTTTTCATTGTATTGCTGGGTCCGATTTGCTAATATTTTGTTGAGGATTTTAGTATCTATGTTCATCAGGGATATTGACCTATAATTTTCTTTCTTTGTAGTGTCTTTATCTGGCTTTGGAAGTAGGATAATGCTGGCCTCATAAAATGAGCTTGGGAGTCCTTCCTCTTGAATTTTTTGGAATAGTTTGAGAAGGATAGGTGTTAGTTCTTGTTTGAATGTTTAGTAAAATTCACCTGTGAAGCCATCAAACCCAAGACTGTTACTTGCTGGGTTTTTTAAAAAAATTTTTTATTACTGCTTCAGTTTTACTAGTTGTAATATGTCTATTCAGATTCTTTGATTCTGCCCAGCTGGGCATGGCTCGGCGGTTGAGCATCGACCTAGGATCCAGGCGATCAGGGTTCGATTCCCGGTCAGGGCACATGCCCGGTTGCGGGCTTGATCAATGACTTTCTCATCATTGATGTTTCTATCTCTCTCTCTCCCTTTCCTTTCCTCTCTCTGAAATAAATAAAGATATATTTAAAAAACAACAACAAACAGATTCTTTGATTCTTTCTGATTCAATTATGGAAGATTGCATGTATCTAGAAATTTATCCATTTCTTCCACATTGTCCAACCTGTTGGCATAGAGTTGTTTGTAATATTTTTTTAATAATTCTTTGTATTTCTTTGGTGTCAGTTGTACTTCTTTTGTTTCTGATTTTATTCATTTAGGTCCTCTTTTTTTTTTCTTTCTCAAATTCCATTTTTAAAGGAGTTTTCAAAGATCTTCATTGTTTTCTGAGATGATTGCTGTTGCACTTGCAAATGTGTATCACTTGAAGGAGTGTTTAAAAATATACCTGAAACCTGGTTGGAATTTTGTTATTTGAGTCAAGGGCCTTTGGTAACAGGTGAGTGTGGAGATTAGGTATTCTAACAAGTGTATGTATTCATTTTTATATTCTATTTAAATTCTTTTGGTTATAATGTTACTGGTTAAGAAATACTCAGTGGTGTCTCATTAGTAAAGTTATATACATTTCCCTCAATCAAAATGTCATTTTCTAGTGCTTTTATTAATTTGCTTAAATTAAAGCGTTCTTTACATTTCAGTTAGAAAGTTCACCTGTATTTTGAAAAAAGATTCTGTCTTAATGTATAATTTATATAACACTTACAGATTTAAAATATACTCAACCAATTAACCAGATAGCCCTAAAAGAAATAGAATAAAATAAATTACTTATGATAGCTATTATTTCTTCATTCGTATATGTATCAGATATGTGTTAAGTGGTATATGCTATCTATGCAACTCTGTAAAACTGTAGCTGGATGTAGATATAGTTGGATTTAGGCATATCTATTACTTTTAGGTTTGGTATTTAAAGTGATAGACAACAGAGCATCTGCCTCATAAGTAATCATATGTGTGGAAGACTAAGTTTGGCTACACTGAGTGAATGAAAATGATGTGAAGTAATTACTTAGGAAAAAAGAACCTTTCAAAGGAGTATACAAAGAACTTTATGGTATAGCTTCTGGGCGCTGGATTTTAAGTGAGAAAAGACCAAAATTTCTCAGACAAGCAGTTGTATTAACTCAGCCTACAAATAATTTGGCACTTTATGCACCATGTATAGAAGTTTTTACTTCCCCCAAATGTTTTAAACATATTGATTCAATTTTAGAAACAGCACTTGAGGCTTTTATTCACCAAGATTAAATTAGCAGGTTTTGAGAAAAGCAGAAAAGAGGACTGAGACCTAAATACCTTCTATAGCATTTTAGAAAATATAAAACTGTTTTAAAAAAATTCTTAGAGACCATGAATCACATATTCAAATCCAGGATATTACACTTATAGACCACCAAAGTATTGCTAACCTGGATGTTTAGGGGAGTAATATTTCCATGGTAATGAACTTTATTTTTTTTATATATTTGTTATTATCTGTGTATGTCTCAAACCAAGTTAATTGTTACTGTTTAAGACAGTTCTTTTTCTTTAAAATGCATCTGTGAAATGCTTACATTTACCTTTTCTTACACAACAGATGTTCCACAGAAAAGTTGTGGGGGAAAAAGTAATCTTGTTTTGCCATAAAATTGCATTATAATCATAAAAGTGTGTTCCCTTCATTTTTTATATACCTTCAATTTACCACACTTTCTAACACTTCACATGCATTTTCCTTTGCCACAGTCAGATAATCAAATAGTTTATAATCAAACCTGTGTGAACTGTTTTAAAAATGAACTGATAGCAAGTCTCCACCTATAGTGATTGTGATTTACTTCTCTGGAGTGAGATTCAAGCATCCGTATATATGAAGTGCTTTCCCGTTCTTTCCAGCCTTCAGCTGAGATCTAAAAGAATTAGGGAAAGGTAAATATAACTAAAATTGTGGTTTCTTTTTTTTTTTAAATATATCTTTATTGATTTCAGAGAGAGGGAAGGAAGGGAGAGAGAGGGCTAGAAACATCAATGATGAGAGAGTCATTGATTGGCTGCAGCCCACAACCCGGGAATTGAACCCTGATCGCCTGGATCCTAGGTCGATGCTTAACCGCTGAGCCACGCCCGGCAGGGCAAATTGTGGTTTCTTGATTCGTAAATCAAAATTCCTTGGAAACAAATGACTGATAACAATTTTACGTATAGAGTTGTTATATTGGCTTTCCCCCTCCCTTCCTTCCTTCCTTCCTTCCTTCCTTCCTTCCTTCCTTCCTTCCTTCCTTCCTTCCTTCCTTCCTTCCTTCCTTCCTTCCTTCCTTTTCTTTCTTCTTTCTTTCTTTCTTTCTTTCTTTCTTTCTTTCTTTCTTTCTTTCTTTCTTTCTTTCTTTCTTTCTTTCTTTCTTTCTTTCTCTTCTCTTTCATTTATTTTAAAATGATTTTAGACTTATTAAAGTTGTAAAAATAGTAAGATGCACATATCTTTCATTTAGCTTCCAATAAAGTTAACATTTTACATAACCACAGTACAATTATCAAAACTAAGAAATTAACATTGGTATAATACTCTAAACCAAGTTACTGATTTTATTCAGATTTTTAATTTTCCATTCATGTTCTTTTTTTCATTTTAAGATCCAATCCAGGGTCCCACACTGCAATTAGTTATTGTATTGACTTAGTCTTCCCAAATTGTGCCAATTCTTCAGTCTTTCCTTGTTTGTCACGACCTTGACATTCTTAAGTGTTCATATACCATAGTATGTTGGTGCTGGAGGAGGGGATTGGTTCATATGTTGTCAATATGTCTTATTATCACTGATGTATCTTTGATATTTTGGTTAAAATGGTATCTGCTAGATTTCTCCAATGTAAGTTATTACTATTTTTCTCTTTGTAATTAATAAATATTTGGGTTGAGATACTTTCAGAATATACAACTATCCCATTTCTCTCATACTTTCACCCACAATATTTTTTATTTATTGACATATTAGAGAGAAAACAGTCTTCAACACTACCCATATTTCTGACACCAATTGCAAGTTTGAAGGTCTCCAAGATCACCCTCAGGTTTGATAATTTGCTAGAAGAACACACAGAACTCATTGAAAGCTGTTACCTGCACAGTGACAGTTTGTTTATTTATTTTTATTGATGAGAGAGAGAGAGAGAGAGAGACATTGATTTATTGTTCCACTTATTTATGCATTCATTGGTTGCTTCTTGTATGTACTTTGACCAGGGATTGAACCCACAACCTTGGCATATTGGAATGATGCTTTAACAAACTGGGCTACCTAGCCAGGGCACAGTTACAGTTTATCACATCTAAAAAATGCAGACTAAAATAAGTCAGGGGAAAAGTGCATAGGCGGAGTTCATGAAAGTTTCAAACACAGTTTCCATTTGTCCTATCATTGTTGAGTATTAGATAGCTCTATTTTCCTGCATGGATATGTGACACTAACACATGGATGCCAACCAGATAAAGTCACCTGCACGTCAGTATCCAGAGTCAATGTTGTGGCTCAATCATGTAACCGTGGCTGGCCACCTAAATGGATGACCTTAATCTCCAATCCCTCCAAAGGTCAAACTGGTACCATGTGACTCAAAGCCCCTACTCTAAATCATATTGTTAAACTATTTGATATGACTAACCTCTACTCTAAATCACTTTATCTTGAACAAAGACCCCTAGACAAACCTGGACTTTTTAAAATCAGGCATGACATTTTAAAGACTTAGAGATTACCGCCCAGAACCTGAGAGCAGTGGCCAGACTGCTAAACCAAGACAAGATTCCAAAATGTGACGAAGCCAGCCCAGCATATCCCCTTTCTGATTTCTACAGCTTTAGGGAGACAGCTGCTATCTTATATCACACTATTTTTTGGTCCTGTGAGGAGGTACTTGAAATCGAGTAAAACTCTGAAATTCACCTGCTCTCTCTTGTTCTCTTTTTTTGTATAGACAATATATATTTCATCTTCAAGTGTTGTAAAACCAGGTCTGGAGTTTATCAGTGAATGATGTCTGGCTACGTCTGATTAAATCAGGACTGCCATGTAAGAAAGGTAACTGAGCACTAGTATGGCTGTTAATATCAGACAAAACAGATTTCCTGCAGGAGTATTACAGGAGATAAAGGGAGAAATTTCCTTAAGATGAAATATTAGAAGCTTAAAGAAGCAGTTCAATGCAGTTCCCCCACCCCTTCAACAAAATGTTTGGTTTTATATAGTCACATATATGTGTGGCTTATTGAGGACCTACGAAATGAAGAACAGGCCTTAGCAGGTCTAGATTATGTGGAAGAGGCCAACTGAGTCCTTAGTAAATGGTTTTTAGAGACTAGAGACCTATTTTGGCTAATTTAAGCAGGTGTGCTAAAAAGAAGGCATCTCAGTTTTGCCGCCTACTAAGTATTAGTAAAAATCTGGATTTAGATTGCTAGTGCCAGGCCAAGTAGAAAATAATGATCACGATGCCAAATGTGTATTTTTTTAACCTTTTATTTTCTTTAATAAGTATGTCTAGAAGGTAATCAATTTTACTAATGACATTAAAGAATCAACTTTGGTTTCATGTATTTTATCTATTGCTTATTTTTTTTATTTCATAGATTTTTATTATGATTATATCATTATGATTATATTATAAAAATATTATTTCCTTTCTTCTAGCACTTTACGCTTACATTATTTTTAATTTGTTTTTGGCTTCTTAAGGTAGAAACTTATGTAATTGAGTTTAAATAGTTTGATCTTAATGTAGCAACTTAAAACTATACACTTCCATCTAAGCAATGCTTTATTGCATCTCATAAATTTGGAGATGTTTTTTATTATGATTTTTTTTCTGATTTCTTTCTTTGACTCATGGGTCATTTAGAAGTTTTTAATTTTTAAAAAGTTTTTATTTCTGAATATTTAGAGATATTACAGATATCGATATCTTGTTGTTTCACTTTTTCAAATGCATTGGTATTTGTTTTTATATTCCAGCATATGGTCCATTTTGATTAATGCTTCATGTACACTTGAAAAAGGATGTGTATTCTGCAGTTCTTAAATGTAATGCCAAATAAAGTTTGGTTAGGTTGAGGTGGTTGGTATTGTTCAAATTCATACATTACTGAGAAGGATATTAAACCCTTCACTCATTATTGAATTTGTTTCTTCTTTTAGTTCTGTTAGTCTTTGCTGTGTGTAGTTTGAAGCTCTTATTAGGTATATATGTATTTGTACTGTTTAATCATTAGGAAATTTTCCTCTTTATCTCTTGTAATACTTCTTGTCTGAAGAAATATTAATAGCTACACTAGGGCTCTTATGCTTCCTGTTTGCATGGTATACATTTTTCTTCTTACTTTTAAGCTATTTGTGTTTTTATATTTAAAGTGTACCTCTTATAGAAAACAAGAGATGAGTCTTGTTTTTTAACCCAGTCTAAAAATCTCCACATTATTAGTTCATTTAGAGTTAATAAAATATTTATATAGTATGTGTATTGTCTTGCTAAAGATGATAATATTTACTTTTATTCCTTCTTTTTTCTCTCTTTTTCTGTTATAACTCTACATTTTACTTTTTTAGTGGTGTCTAGTATATAAGTGCCATCACCTAGTAGATTTTACTAGTTCTTACTACACATACATACAAACTGTAACTATGTGAGGTATTGGATATGTTAACTAACCTTACTGAGGTAATCATTTTGGAATATATACTTGTACCAAATCATTATGTAGTACACTTTAAACATATACAATGTTATATGTCAATTATATTTTAGTACAGCTGAAAAAAGACCATTGGACATTGATAAAATCTGACCACAGAGAAATCCTCACTAAATCTCCAATGAAAGCCATACAGATGACATTTATATTGATGCAATGAAACTAGAAATTAAACACAAAATGGCAGAACAATAAATAACTAAATAACTAAACAAATAAATAAGGAAAAATCAATGTTTATGGTAAAATTTAGGGCATAAGGAAAAGAAGAGAGGAGGCATTTATTGAAATGAGACCTTTTCTTTGCTACTAGAAACACAAGTCATAAAAATATCTTGTCATGCTTCTTACCAGCATTTGTAGAAAAGACAGGGGAAAAGGAATTGTGTTGATCTACATTATTTGATTGCATCATTATGTTCCATAAAGTGTGCTTGGTTTGTTATAGATCTCATTATATGTGTTCATGATGCAAAAATACAATTTCAAATTCTATTGTTATTTTAAATGGCTAAATCATTGTAGGATCCTACAGATGCTGACAAATATTATTTCTTTATGTAGCAGTCAACATTAAGTGATAGTTCATATACATATGAAGACTAAGTTAAAGAAACAATAGTAGATGCTGTAAATTACCCCAGAAAATGAGAACAAAAGCACAGCAAAAAAAAGAGGAATGAGTTTGCATTTATTATTTCCATGCACCAATGTGTTCTTTCATACCATGGTTGATAATTTAAAATGCTAGGTTCTGGTTTGATTTGAAAGAATGGGAACTTTCCTAAGTGATTCATTAGTTTGTGAAATTATAATATGATTTATTCAAAATCACATTCCTTATCTGAAACAATAATCTGTATTATAGACAGAAAATGTGTTAATATGTTATCTGCAATGAATAGCATTTGCAAGTTAGGCCTCACTAAAAGCAGCCATCTCTGCTTTTTCCACCTCTCCCTGATTAATTTATTTCAAGTTATGAAACCTAAATAAATATCTTCAAAACTAGCAATAGGGGGTGAATGTAAGATTTGTGAGTGGGATTTTATGAAATAGTTTCCCATCTTGCACGATAAAACTTTGACTTCAGTTAGAATTATAGCACAAAGAGGATTTCGAGGCCCATTCTTTAAAGTACAAGAAAAACAGCCTGGATTATTTATATTATTCAAATTCAGTGGATAAATACAAATGTTGGTTTAGTTTTACTTATGTGAAGCAAGAAAGTAAAATAAACAATCTATTTTCTACTTTTTAGGAGTAATTTATTCATCTTAGATGTTCAAGTAATATAGAAAGGTATTATAATATAGTGGTATGCAGGTTTTTTTAAATTGTGCTCTTCTTTCTTTCTTTTTTAAAAATACATTTTTATTGATTTTAGAGAGAGAGGAAGGGAGAGGGAGAGAGAGAGAAACATCAACGAGAAACATTGATCAGTTGCCTCCTGCACCCCCCCCCCCCACCAGGGATCAAGCCCACAACCCAGGTATGTGCCCTGACTGGGAATCGAACCCATGACTTCTTGGTGCCTGGGATGGTGCTCAACCAACTGAGCCACGCCAACTGGGCTATTGTGCTCTTATTTCTAACACAGACTGTGAGTCTCCAAAAAGAGCACTCACTTTAGAACAAGCACTCTTCATTTTCTTTGTGTGTCTATATTTTTAAATTTGGTTTTTGACCCTGTGGCATAGGCATAGTGCACTACAGGAAGCCCACGCCCAAAATTTCAGTGATCCTGAAATCATAATGAAGCAGTGAGTTGGTGTGATAGAGGAACGCTGCACTACGTCCAGGACACTTTCTCTGCTTTTGGCATCACCCCCCTTTCCTTATGCTGTTTACTGTGTAAGCCTTTGGAATATAGTCAATTAAAGGAACGCAGCAGGAAGTAGGTGAGGCTGTCTTATGGGACACACGTGCAAGCCACAGTCCATGTTGGTCAATTTTCTGCATCTTTACCAGTGCCTTGTTAGGCCACCATTCCTCTCAGCTTCTGCAGTTTCCAAAGGGGTTTCTCTGTTCTTTCCTCAAACTCACACATGGAAGGGAAACGTCTTTTACAAAATAAATCAGACTATGTCTTTTATGCTTAAATTGTTCTACTGTCTCTATTATACTCAGAAAAAAATTCAAATATCTTCCCCAGGTACTGGCTCTATGTCACTGGACTCTGCCTAGCTTGTCTGGCATCTCCCTCCTCCTTGCTCAATGGTCCCCAGACATCTGACCTTTTCCTGTTCCCTGAGTTTTCCAAACGTCCTCCCATATTAAGACTTGAACTTGATACCCCTTCTGCCTGGAACTTCAGCCCGAGAGTACTGCATGCCTGAATCCCTTTCTTTTCAGGTCTCAACGCAATCGTCCCACCATCAGCAAGACTTTCTATAAAGTAACTTAGAACCTGGAAGTTCTGTTATTGCATCAACTTGTATGTGTACATTTTCTTAAAGCATATTTAAAAATATCAAAAAATGGTTTATTCATTTTTATATGATTATATGTGTTTTATCATCCCACTAGAGTATAAGTTCCAGGAGAGAAGGGACATAATTTTCTTTCTCACTGTGCTATCTCCTTGGTGTACTACATAGGTAGTCAATAAATATTAAATGAAAGACTAAATCTAAAAACAGATGTGTTCCCTGATTCATTCTTGACTTTTTTACCACCACCTGGTCAGGGAACTAGTTACAAGGGTCTTTATCCCTGTTCTTGCCAATGACCAAACTGCCTATTTGTGGATGTGAAAGCAGGTTTTCCAGGTGAGACAGTGAGTTAATGCAAATAAGAAAACCCCGAGGACAGAAATGAGACTCACCCTCTGCCAATTTGGACAAAAATTGAGTCATCTCAGAAAAGTCGTCAATGAGATAATACAGTGTTACGATCGGGTTCTAGAATCAAACTGGGTGCACAACAGGACTTGGCACTTACAGGTGATGTTAATTTGAACACATTGTCATCCCATCTTCTCTGCATGCTTATTCTTTCATACACTAAGGGATAGTATGGTATCTGCCTCATGGAGTAATTATAATAAAGTGACGTGACATATGTCAAATTCTTAGAGAAAGGTCTGCAGTATTTTAAGGGTTCATTAAAGCTTAGTTATTATTGTTTTAATGCCCCATGTTAGTCCTACAACCTACGCTGAGAATAAAGTAAATTGAAACTGCCATGCAGAGTAGAAACACTGGTTGCCACTGGCTCAGTTGCTTAACACGGAACCCCAGCTCTGCAATGGAGTAAATCTCATTCTTAAGCATCAATGAAGATGCTTAGATATAATTTTGATCTTGTATCTCTTAATAAGATAAAGTAAGTAGCTCCTAAAGCTGTCAGTGTGCATTCATTTGGTTTGTCCATGAGCAGATCAAAGATAAATATCTGAGTACCAGCAAGGAGTGGGAGGGTGATTCAGGAAAATGAAAGCAGCTAAAGAAGGCTACTTTTCCTTCTTCCTTTTAGTAGCTATGACTAGATGATAACTTGAGAATGAAGCCAGAGAATCTCTTCTCTTAGACTTTTTAAAAGATTTATAACTTCACTAGAAGATTTGATGAAAGTATTTTTTTTTCAGATTGCATAGACATCGACACCCTTAAGAAAATTCCACTTGCTTTCTCTAGAAAATAAATTTATTTATATAGATCTTTCTCAACCAGAGCTATTCTGTAAATACATGATTAAGAAAAAAACAATAAACCCATGTCATAAAACTTGTTTATTCAAAAACTAAGGTTGCAAACAAAATGATAGTATGGTCTGCTATGGTAGGTCTTAAGCCATTTTTAAAGTAGGAGGCATATTTGAATATATATATTGAACTGAATTGAAGAACTACTTCATACTATAAAATAATATTTTAAAATTTAACCTCATTATTCCATTGATCATCACAATTTTTCTGTCTCAGGAGAAAACTCAACATAGAAATTATATATACCTATAGCAAAATCTTAAAGTTTTTACTAGATGCCTGCTCTCCAGGGAGTTTTGTGGGTTGCAGAGAAGGAGACTTACAGACACAAATATCTTCATGTCAATTAGACACTTCCTTGCAGACTCTTGGCACCTCTGGCACCCAACAACTATCTCATACACTGAACAGCTGAGGACTGGAACAGCACTCATGGCCCTGCCCGGAGGCCCACCTCCAAATCTTTATGGTTATCAAACTTTCACTGTGATGTAAAGCACCTGCCTGGTGTTGCCTCACACACACACTGCTCTCCACAAGCACCAGAGAAGAAGTGCTGGAAGATGCACACATGTGCATGAGGGGAATAGAGTGTGAACCCTTTTTTTTTTTTTTTTTTTTTTTATGGAAAAGTTGCATAGTTGTTCAAATTCCTACACCTCCTTGTGATTTAATGGGAAACTTTCTCATGTTTCAAAACACTTAAATTAGTGTTAATACAAGATTTTAAAAAATGTTTCTTTATCTTTATTGTTGAAACCATTACAGATGTCCCCCTTTTAACCCCACTGATCCTCGCCACCCCACATCCATCCCACCCCCAGGCCCTCCCCACACCAATGTCCACGCCCATGGGCCATGTCCATAAACATACAAGTTCCCGGATTAATCTCTCCCCACCCACACCCCCTTCCCCTCCTTCCCTCTGAGATCCCTCAGTTTGTTCCAAGCTTCTATGTCTCTGGATCCACTTTGTTCATCAGTTTATTTTGTTTATTATAATCCACATATAACTGAGATCACCTGGTACTTGTCCTTCCCTGACTGGCTCATTTCACATAGCATAATACTCTCTAGTTCCCTCCATGATGTGCCAAAGGCCAAAAGGCCCTTCCTCTCCACAGCCGCACAGTACTCCATGGTGTGAATGTGCCACAGCTTTTTATCCACTCATCTACTGATGGGCGCTTGGGCTGCTTCCAGATCTTAGCTATTGTAAACTGTGCTTCTATGAGCATAGGGGTGCATAAGTTCTTTGCTATTGGTGTTTGGGGTTCCTTAGGATATATTCCTAGAAGTGGGATCACTGGGTCAAATGGCAGGTCAATTTTTAATCTTTTGAGGAACCTCCATACTGCTTTCCATAGTGGTTACACCAGTCTGCATTCCCACCAGCAGTGTGCTAGGGTTCCCCTTTCTCCACGCCCTCGCCAGCACATGTCATTTGTTGATTTGTTCCTGGAGCCATTCTGACAGGTGTGAAGTGATACCTCATTGTGGTTTTAATTTTCATCTCTGTGATGATTAGGGATGTTGGGCATTTTTTCATGTGTCCCTTGGCCATTTGTATGTCCTCTTTGGAGAAGTGTCTATTTAGGTCCATTGCCCATTTTTTAATTGGATTGTTTGTCTTCCTTTTGTTAAGTTGTATAACTTTCTCATGTTTCAAAACACTTAAATTTGTGTTAATGTAAGTTTTAATGGGAACCACAAACTCAATTGTCTGTATGTCATATATAGTTCTCTTTTAGTCTTTCCCACCAATACAGTAACTATTTCATATATATGGATATTACTATGGATGTATAATGGTTTACATTTTCCACATGGCCATGGCATTATGGATACTTCTAATTTGTTATTTAGATAGTATGCTTATACATACTTGGAATAATTTTTTTTATATAAGTGAACCCTTCTTAATGAAAAAACCACATATATAGGAAAGTAAGAATTCAGAGCAAAAATGAAAATCAGGGAACTATCAAAAAGTCTTCTGAGTAGATGACATATATACGTGAACATAAAAAAGACCTTCATTTGTATATTGATTAATAGGTGTGAGTAGGTGTGATTGATTCAACACAAAATTACTTAACACCTTCTGTGTTTGAGCCAATATGTTTAGATTGAAGTAGTTTCCTCTCTAGTTGAAAAGATAGATGATGAAGTAATTAACTATATTACTATATCATTAGTGCTATGATGAATGTTTGATTCAAGTATAAATATTTGAAATTGGGAATTAACCACTGACCTCTTGGTACATGGAACAATGCTCAACCAACTGAGCCACACCAGCTGGGCTATTTTCAATTTTTTAAAAATAAGACTTCCTTATTTGAAAAATAACAGACTAGATAGGTAATGACTAATACGTTATACTACTGAAACAGTTTAAATATTTAGTTATATTTCCACAAACATTGATGAAGCCCATACTACATACTACACACTGTGCTATATATTTTAATAGGAGTATTATTATTAATAATAATGGTGATAATAGAAACTAATACTCCTGATACTCATGTATAGCTCCTGATACATGACAGGGACTTTATGTGCTCTATGTAAATTAACTCATTTCTATCAGTGGTAAGAGAGAGTAAATGCTATGGAGAAACATCTGACCTGTGAAGGAAAAAGGAAGTGTCTGTGCTAGAGGCATCCATTGAAAAGAGGAGAGCCTGGGAGGTCCTCACTGAGAAGGAGACCTTAGGCAATACACATACCCGGCAATTTTCCAAGCAAAACTTTCAGATATCTGCCTAGTCAAATGCCTGGTGTTTCCATGGAACATCAATGAAGCCTTAGTTGGAAAAAAGGGGAAAGTAGTTTGAAATGAAAATTTAAAAATGGAGTAATGGGCTCATAATATGTATAGATTTATGTGTCATTCAAAGGATTACAGCATTTATTTCCAAAGAGTGGGGAGTTATTGAGGGTTTTTTTTCAGAAAAGTGTGCGTGTTCTCTTCTGATTGCCTCTGTTTTCTCAATGAAATAGAAAGTAGATTCATTAGGTAAGAGTGAGGATAGAGATGTTAAAAGTTTAATGAGAGAGGGTAAGGTACAAAGCAATTGTTTAGGAGCAGGAGAAGTAAACAAACTTGGAAAATGTAGTGGCATTAATTGTAGGAGTGTTCGTGAGAAATGTTGCTAAGTAACTTAAACTGAGCACACTCAGCATGAATAAACTGAGAAGCAGTCAGATTCAGAATAGAAAGGTAAGATTGAAGCAAATTGTTTTGTATTTGTTTTCATCTTTTTCCAGAAAAGTATAATAAAGCAGGAGGTGGGCAAAGCAATTCAGCGTGGACAAATGAATGATTATATCAAGGGGCTCTGGTTAAGCAAGGAAATGAAGATTACAGTATTCTCTAGCTTGTGTTTTGACATACCAATGCTTTTTTTCCTCAACATAACTACGTGGAATAAATACATCTTACAGTATATCTTGTTGAGACTCAGATGTTACCCAGCGGTTATACCATAATTTTAAGAAAATCCAAAAAGTTTAGCTTAAAATATAATGTGCTTATATTTATTTCCAAAAGAACCATATAACCTAAACCCAAAGAAGTTAAAAAAAAAAAAAAAGTTTGTTTTTTATACTGTAGAAAGCCTGTTGAACATATCCAGTTGATATCAAAGGAACTTTTATTAATAAATCTCTGAGTGAACAGATAAAGGGAAAGTGATATTGATTTGTAAATAAATTTCTGTTATTTCTTCAGGAACTGTTATATCTTTTACTAAGTATTGTTCTTCTGTTTCTTATATCCATGTTCTTGAGGGAATAGGAAAGCTCCCATACTATCAGACGGTAACTTCCCACTATTTATTAGTTTCCTGTTCTGCTAAAACAAATGATTACAAACCTAGTGGCTTGAAACAACACAGATTTGTTAGCTCCTGCAAGGTTAGCAGCCTGACACAAGTTGTGCTGAGCTAAAATCAGGTGTCCACAGGGCTCTGCACTTTTCAGGAGAGACTGAGGAGATTCTGACACTTCATGAAAATATATTTCTCTTTCCACTGGTGAAATTGTACTCAAAAACATGGCCCTGCGCCTTTGTTACAGTGCTCTTGCCTTTTTTAGCACCTAGAGTCCACCTCCATCCCTTGGCTCAAGGCTCCCTTCAGCTATCCTGGGTGTCGGGAGGCTGCATCTCTCTGGCCAGTCTTTCATGTCACATGTCCCTCTGACCACAGTCAAAAATGTCCTCAGCTTTTAAGGTCTCATATGATTAGTTAGCGTGGGTAGCTAGCTAGGTATGAACAAAGGAGAAGGTTGCTAACCGGGCTAAGCCTGATTAGGTCCAGAAGTGACAGCTTCCCAGACACCCCAGGGGACAGCGCACCCCAACCAAAGGGGCTGAGTCCCTGAGCAGGCAGGAAAGACCGGCTTTCCAGTCTCCCCTGGGAACAAGGGTGGGGGGAGGAAGAGGATGGGGCGGGGCCGAGGGGTAAACCGTCCGGGGGGAATTGCTTTGCTGGGCATATGCCCAGGGAGAAGCCCAGGTGGTGCAGGGGGAGGGCCTTCTCCCAAGCACATGCGCAGTAGGAGCCACGTGAGACAGCGGGGCTTTCAGGCATGCGCAGTAGGAGCCAGGTGAGGCAGAGGGGCTTTGAGGCATGCGCAGTAGGAGCCAGGTGAGGCAGAGGGGCTTTGAGGCATGCGCAGTAGGAGCCAGGTGAGGCCGCAGAGCTTTGAGGCATGCGCAGTAGGAGCCAAAATGACGACCATAATGGGGAAGGCCTCAGCTTGGGAAAATCTGGGAAAAGGATCAGGCAGGATAAAGGCATGAAAACCCCCGAAGATCCAGGAAAGGACTCGGGTAGGGGGCTGGCCCAGCACAGTCCCAGGACAACCCAGGAGACAGGTTGGACAGTCTGAAAGACTTGTTTCTGAATCCAAGGAAACATGAGGAGGGTTAGCAGGGCCTCAGGCCGCTGCTGCGGGAGCCTGGGCACCGCACCGTCTACGTCCCCGAGGGAGTTTCTTCCTTTTCACCCCGGTACATCGTGCCACTCGGCTGTAACTGCTCCCAGGCTGCAGCGCTGGGATGCTTTTCTTGCAGCTCCGAAAGCGCCCGCTCGCCGGCAGCAGGAGGCCCGGGCGCAGGCCGCGGGCCCAGCGCCGCCCCGCCGCAGGCCCCATGGCCGCCTTGCCGCCGCGTCCCAGGGAAGGGGGCGGCTCGCCAGGCGGTAACGGAAGTAAAACTTCCAGACTGTCAGGTGTCCCCTTAGTGTGCAATGAAAAGGAGCTTAACGGATACTCGTTTTTACAGTCAAATAACCCCTTTTATTTCTCAAGGGGAAAGGCAAATAAGAAGCCTGACTTGCTCTCTGTGATAACAGTAAAGGGAAAAACGATTCTCCCCCCCTTTTTCCTCCCTTGCTCCCCCCCCCCCCCAGTCTCTCGGTCTCTCTCCCTATCCAGAAATAATAATATGTTTGTGTTTGGAATCTAATGAAAAATATTCTTGTTTAATAAATCAATTCGTGACAATGTCTTAGAAATTTTATTACTTCAACATAAATTTCCCCGATTTCAACTTTAATTATTTTCCCCCGTGTGCGTGCGATGCTGCCTATAAATTCTCATTTGTCTGCCTGACAGAGTGGGAAGGTTTGTATGTATTCAGATGGTATATTTTCAACGCACGGGCTATACGGAACAGCCGCCGTGCGTGAAACTGCTGTCAGCGCAGGAAGGTGTAGGTTGTCGCACTGAGACCAAAAAGAAAGATCTGTTCTATCCCAACTTAAGTTGGTTGTTGCCGATTTATGTAGCTTTTATTTTCTTATATATTATACAATCACAGAAGTCGCTGAGACTGTCAGGGTCATTGGAGAAGGTCAGCTGTAAGACTAGATGAAATGATCTTGGAATATTGATTGTTCCTTTGCAATAGTCTAGTTCAGTAGGTGTCCCCCCCCCCCTTCGACGTACCTTCTTTTCACTGCTCAGCCATTCAGTTAATGAGGCAATGCAGTGATTTCAGTGTAAGACAAACCTTGATTTGCTGCCAATAGTTTCTAGCTCAGCGCAGTTCCACTGGCACAGTGTTAAGTCCTTGATGGATGTACTTCAGTGTCACTTCCTATTCCCTTTAGCTGCCTTAAGTCTCCTATGACTTGTCACCACCTCAGAGATGTATTTGTTCATTTTCTGAGTGCCACACTAGATCACAGGGTCTGTGAAGAAAGGCAATTTGTCTCTCTTGCTCACCAGTGTATCCCTAGTGCTGACAGTTACTGGCATATAGTAGGTGCTCAAAAAATATGTGACGAATGATTGCCCACATGCTTAAAGAAATAGGGCTAATTTCAGTCACAATAACCCTGGGAGGTTATTACAAGCACCACATCAACTTTATGTTTTAATTTCCTTCAAACTATTTACCTTTGTGGCGTATGTTTGAAACCTATTTGAAGAATAAATGATTCCATTAATGGGTATTTTTCACATATTCTCTAGGCTTTAATGATTTTAACTCAATAACTAGCATGTCAGTGCCATGTTGAATTCACACTGTATGCTGTCAAGCTACGTAATTGTGTGTGAATCCCAATTTGTTGCAAATATGCTTTGAAAAGTCCTTCACGAAGAGCTAAAGGCTTTCTGCTTGTTAGCAGTCTAATTAATCTTGTGTTTCTTTGAATTTAGGTGATCCATAGTGTTTTCCATAGGTTTGTTACTATTTGATAATCAGTTACAACTCTATGAGATCATTTCTATGTTAACCCATATAATTGTATTAGTATAAGTTGATCCACAGTTGCCAAGAAACCTAGTGTTGGACATTAGGCATCAAGGATATAACTTTGTTAAAATTATGCAAAGCTTGTGTACTGAGATTACTTTTTTTAAAGTAGCCATTCAGTGTGATGTACTTTTGACAGATAAGACTGACAAAAATAGCAATGCAGATAACTGTATTTTAATGTAAATTATATCTACATATTCAAAGATTCAACTTTGTGAATAAAAACCATACAAAATATTCTTCACAATGGAAATGACTTAAAGCTTTTAGCATATTTGTGTGAAGGAAAACTGACAAATTTTACTATAGTTAAAATTTCCTTTACTCAAACTTCTGTAAACTTAAGTTGTACATATGGTATATACATATCTTAACATTAAAAAATTTGACAGCTTAAAACTATTCAGTCTTGCCATGTACTTTTCTTAACTTTTGACTCCGCATGTAAAAATTTAAATTCCTAATTTTATATTTATTCCATATAGCTACAACATGCCTGCTTGAGCAAAACACAGTATTTAACACTGAGGCACTACCCATTCTATCTTAGTAATTTCATAAAATTGTTCTACAGGTATGATATAGATTTTGGGAAATAATAATTTCCAGGTTTTAAGAACATTTTTTAGTTTAGTTTTTTTTTTTTTTTGTATCTGCTTTCCAAAAGACAACTTTACACTTTGGTTGCTTCCCCATATCTCCTATTTCTTTCATCTGGAACTTCATCCACATACACATCTAGCTGATAAGTGAATATATATGTTTTTGAGAAATTAAAATCCTTCATCTTTTCTCATTTCTACCATCAAATCTAATTACAGAGATGGACCTATATGGACTTTTTCTTTCTTCTTTTAAAATGGGGCAAACAACTTTTGCCTTCTCAAGATCACTTTTCTCATATGGAGTCATCACTCTGAATATCACACCTCTTTTTCCACAGTTCTCTGCTCCTGCCATTAGTCTTTGTTTCTCCCACATTATTAGTCCCCACAATTTATGAAATCATTTCTAACAACATTTATATTTAACAATATTGTCTTCCTTTAAAAATGTATTTATTGAATTTATTAGTGTGACATTGGTTAATAAAATTATATAGGTTTCAGGTGTACAATTCTATAATACATCTTCTGTGTATTGTATTGTGTGTTCACCATCTCAAGTCAAGTCACCTTTCATCACCATTTTAATATTGTCTCTTTTTAGAAACATTTTTGTTTGAGCTTAAATTATTCTCCAGATACTCTATCACTTATCTTCACAAAATTCTTAAAAGAGTAGATCAGCTATGCTGACTCTGTATACTTTCATACATTTATTTCTACACCCATTGAAATCTTATTTATGCCTTCAAAATCCCATGGATGCCCATTTGGCCTTAGTTGCTAATAATAGCTTGAGTGCCATATTTAATCGACACTTTACTACTGAATAGCTTTTAGCAATTTATATTTTGCTAAATATTATTACATCGATTTTTAAAATTTATAGTCTTTAAATTGTTGTAGTATAATATAAAAAAATTAAAAACTTTCCGTATTTTTAACCATGTCTTGTTTAAATTTGCATGTTTGTTCACTTTATTTTTCTGAAAGCAAGGCTTTTCAAATAATGTCTGTATCAGTTAAATATTGTGTAGCATACCACCCCCAAGTTCAATGGCCTTCAAAATCCATCAAATCTAACTCATGTACAGTTTTATTTTATTTACTATACAGTGCTAGTTCCTCAGACTGATGAATCTCAGAGGGAAGGAGGGGGTGGGTGGGGGGAGATTAACCAAAGAATTTATATGCATGTATGTGTGACCCATGGACACAGACAATAGTGTGGTGAAGGCCTGGGATGGGGAGTGCGTGTGGGTTGGAAAGGGTCAAGGGGAAAAAAGGGGACATCTGTAATATTTTCAACAATAAAGATACATTTAAAAAATATACAGTGCTAGTTCCTTTATCACAATTTGAATTTTTTGTGATTAGAGTTTTGTTTATGTATTATATGTCTTTTCCAAAAGTTTAAGTTTTAAAAAGGTAGGCATCATGCCTGTTATGTTCAGTGTATGTATCCGATTTCTAGTTCAGAATGAGATTATAGGAAATAATCAAACATTTGTTTAATAAATAAGATACATTTACATTTAATACATATGTAATTCACTGAGATTGTTTTTATTTTTAAATCTTATATGTGAAAGCATATGCTATCCCATTTGTAGTTCTTCATAATTGGTAAGATAAGTTAGAATTATTCAATAATTTAACACAATTTAACATTTTTATGGTATTGACTTCTCACTCAGATATTTATCAATTTATTAATTTAAATATATTTGTTGAATGTATATTATTTTTGGCATATTTAGCTAGTCTCTGAGGAATCAAAGACAGGGTGATGTTTACAAGAGAATTCTAAGGACAGCTGTCAAAGAAGTATTTCACATTTCTAAACTCTTCAGAAACAAATTGGTATAGAATAACAAGATTATATGTAGTACAAATTTTGTCTTATTGCTGATTAATTCTAGAACAAAATTTTCCTGAAGTTTTGTTAATATTTATGGTTATGTTTTCCAAAGATGTAAAGTAAAAGAATTTTTTAAATAATTACTAGAAGACTACTGAAATGTGACCCAGCTTATTTAAAAGTTTAAACTTTCAGAAACATAATGAAGGTCAGTGATATCAACTCCTACAATCTCTATTTTTCTATAAAAATAAACACCTGTTTTTCTTTTTATAAAAGCAATAGATGTTTGTTGTAAGAAAATATATATATATATATTTGAAGTTGTACATGCACTGTGAAAATCATCTTTGATCCTAACGTCTTAGAGATAACCATAGTTAACTTCTTATACTGTATATTTATTATTTTTTATCAATTTATACACAGGTAAAGAAAGGTAAGGTTGGTATAAAAGCATTAATTCGGCGTGATTAGAGGAGCATAAGAAAAAAGAATCACTTTTATCTTGATGTTAGAAACTCTTCTTTGAGTGGGTTAGTAGTTAGGATTGAATCCCTTGAGAATGAAATATTGCCATAAGAAACTATTCAGTGATATATTAAATGATATTTGCATTACCAAAATTATTTTATGCTATTTATGATTTTTAACTTTTGTTACCTTAAAGATAAATGAAAAAGTTCCTAATTATCATCATATAACAGATATAACAGGTCCCCTTTGACAATATAAAAGTCCCTCCTTCTCTCCCTTCTTCCATCTCTCCTGATAAAAATAGAAAGTAGAATGTGAAAGAGAGGTGGAAAGAAGGGCTATGATACTTTCAATTTTATCCTAAAAAATAGGGAGCAAAAGCATATATTTTTTTGTGATTGATAATGTAAGTAATGGAACTTTTGTTACATGGTTTCATATTTCAGAAGTGGTCATTGCAAAAATAGTGACTTCATAAATGTAGAGATGATATGAAAATAAAAGTCAATAATTTCTAGCTGTGATAAATGAAAACATAATGAAATTAACATATTATTTAGAGATAAAATAACCCAAAGTATTAAGAAACAGAAACATATAATTAAATACGGTTTCCTCTGAGTACTGAGACTAAAAGTAAAGAAAAATAAGGGAGGCAACTGTGTCTTTTTTATCTAAATGTTTAAATCTTGTTTACTTTCAGGCCTGGCCAATGTTGCTCAGTGGTTGAGCATCGATTTATGATCCAGGAGATGGCGGTTCAATTCCCCATCACGGCACATGCCCGGGTTGGGGGCTCGATCCCCAGCACAGGGCATGCAGGAAGCAGCCTATCAATGACTCTCTCTCATCGTTGATGTTTCCATTTCTCTCTCCCTTCCTCTCTCTGAAATCAATAAAGATATATTTTTTAAAATATTACTTTCATAAGTTGCTTAAAAATTTAAATATAGAGGAAATAATGTGAAAAAAACATAGACTACAATAGTCATTTTGAACACTATATAATTTTATATCTCATACATAATTTAAATTTTATATTTTCCAATTTCTAATCAATATTCCAAATATTTGGACTAATATCTACACAAGTACATATACAATGACTGTGAAGTTTAGAAATAAATTTCACTTAGCTACCATCAAGAGAAAAAGTTATCAAAGAGAAGTAACTGTCATTTAAGAATGAAATGGCAAGTTCTAGCACTTGCCGGCTGACATTTTATCCCTGCACCTAACTATTCTGTTTTACTCTACATTAAATTCCAAGTGTGCCAAGATCTTCACATGCCTTTTCTCCACTTAGTCTTATTCTTCAATAATACAGAAAACAAATTGCTAGCAGGGTGCATTTTTACTTTGAGAATATCTATGTCTTGACTGCCCTTCTATTATTTACGTTTCCTGTGACGCCAATATACATCAATAAAGGGCCTGAGAAGATGACTTCTGCAGAGACATTTATGTTTGCAGCATCGCCTGTGTGTTAAAAACCCATGACTCGTAAAAAAAAAAAAAAGAGAGTTGCTCTTTTGTAGTATCGGTTCAAAAAAGAAATAATCACTTGGGAAATTTTACTCTGTATCTGCTGCAAAGAAACCCAGCAGAGAAGAAAGGCCTGCAAAACCATAGAAGGCAGTAAATGTCAGAAAAGGTGGATCATTCTTGCTTGTAGCCATAAGGGCATTTCACTTATACTCAAGCTCATTGTTGTGCTTAGTCAAGTATAACCTTATGTCAAGCTCATCTCTGCACTGTGGAACTCGAGATGGAACTACAGGTAACAAACTCTGAAATAATGTAGTGCCCCCAATTTAGACTAGAACTTTGCAGCAGTTCAATTCTAAATAAACTTTAATTGCAGTTAAAAGGTAGGCCAGCCTTGCATATGCTATGTAAGTAAATCCAAATAACTCTTAGATCTTATGCTTTTTCATCTGTGCAGTATCCAAGTGCGTTTAACTGTTATATAGCACAGTGAAGGAAATGAACAATTGTGAACATCCTCTAGGACAATGTACTACTTATTTTGATATATGTGTGCGTGTGTGTGTGTGTGTATACAGTTCAATTTTCATAGTGCCCTGAAATGACCAACATTTGATAAAAATCAGCAATTTAATTGAAGTAAGAAAAACATATAGGTCAAATATATTGACATTCCCATCTTGTTTTCCAAACCAAAAATCGTAAGACAAATTAGATTTAGTTTGAACATCAAAAATGGTCAAAAGTACAGACAAATATTACCTCCAAAACTCCAATTGTTCAAATGTCCATGGTTTCTAAATTTAAAAATAATTTTTGAAAGTTGCTTGACCTGGGTTAGTCAAGTTTTCAATGGTTCCTCACTTTGTTTACATCTAACTACTGGTGAAAACAGCTTCCCTGTCTCTGTCCAATATATCTCACAAGATTTCTCCACGTACTGGTATTGTTTGCTTTCTCTGATCTCCATATGTGCAGGTTCCTTCACTTTTCTTTATGTTCAGAACATCAAGTTAATATAACATCTATTGTTAACATGGCTATAATTTTAACCTATATTTAGTACACATTATGATTGTTTCTGTGATGGCAATGATTGTGTATGGAGTTGAACAGTTTAAATTTGTCTTATTGGATGATTAGAGCCTTATGACCATATCAGCATGAATATTCTGTAAAATTTTGAATGACTTATATGTCCAGATATGTATTCTGTGGTTAATCAGGCAAGTTTGTATTCAAGAAAACAGCTTATTAGGATAATATATCGGGATTAAAAAATCAATTAGAATGATGTTAATTAATACTCTTTTCACTTGTTTCTTTATGCTATATAGAGCAAAATACGTTTTATTGTTATGATTTAAAAGTAAACACTAGTAAAAAAAAACTTGGTTAAGTCACTGATACATAAGCCTCAGTTTGTCACAAGAAAATTGTGTGTGATTGAGATGAAATTTCTGTATTTTCTTCCATATCTAATTACTAATAAAATTAAGGGGATTCCTGGCTAGTGAAGATAAACGTGTAATGTACCAAATATACTTTTTTATTTTATATTAAATGTCTTCTTTCTTTAGAGATGAAAGTTTTATGGATTTAGTCAATTCCTGTAGAAATAAAGAGCTCATGCCTGTGTTAGATGCTATTACACTATTAAGTGGCATTCCTAGAAGAAATTTTAAATTTCAGAAAAATAGCAAGTTACTGAATATCAATATAGTGAGAGAAGATGTAACCAATATTTTACAAGCTCCTACTACATGGAAGCCATGCACATTTGTCTGGTTTTCTTTATTATCTTATTCTCCAGTGTCTAGCTGAGTACCACACATGGTATTCATGTGTCTGTTATTTGTTAAATGTGTGACTCATGTTGAGTAAATCCCCAGGACAAAGGTCTGATGTAGAGATTAGTACCCAAGTAGCAGATGAGAAAACTGCTATGTAGAGGTTAGGTAAGTTTGAAAGCTTGACAAGTTTATAAAACATTCAAATCTACAACTCTCTGACTCCAAGAACATTTTGCTCAAGACAAAAATTAAAATAATGTACATTTTAGTTTTACAAAACAGCTAGAAAAATTTAAAAACAGTAAATTCACTTTCTCTTTTCTGGAATTTAAATATTAAAACCATTTTAACAGTATGTATAAAAATCCACTTTACTTTCCATTTCATTGCTTTCCTGCTGCTATAAAATGTCAAACACTTTATATACTTGTTGAAAATACTGAATTTAAAATACTTATAAGATAATGATTATTTTTAGCTTTATGGGTGTTTATATTTCAGAAATTGAATTTTTAAAATATCAATTTGGCACACCTTAATCTTTATGAACATTAATGATAACTAGAGTTTCTTCTAATTTATATTTGTATCAACCATTATAGAGCAGATGAAAACCATTTTTACCCATCAGGGGGCAATCTATATTTAGTTTAATTTATTCTCCATTTAAAATTCAAAGAACTCATAATAATTTTGTATAGTGTCTATTCAAACAGGTGTTTAACAATTTAACTTTAATTACAGGATAATCATTAGGTATAATTCAGCACTCAAAAATCTTCTTATGCTTTTTTTTTTTGCTGTTTTTCTGAAATCAAAGCATAGAACTATTTCTTCTGTATATATAATACATAAACAATTATTTATGTTAAATTAATGTTAAATATCTTAAGCTTCAGCTCTGATCAAATCATATATTCATTCTTGGTTTAGCTTTGCATGAGGTAAAAACATACATCCTTGAGGCCCCCAGAATGTCATTGTTCAGATTTCTGAATGTGTTATAACAGCAAAGGGGGTCTGACAGTAAATTTGAGTATTTATAATTTTCATCCCTGATGGTGGTTGAGAGTCTTTGGTGAGAAGCTAGAGCCACTGCATTAATTCACAATAAACACATTGAACTTACACAGATTCATAAGTAAGTGGATTCTGTTGTGCTCTTGTTTTTGCTTCCACCATTTGAATGGGTCAAGAGACATTGCTAAAAAAAAGAACTATCTGAGAATAAATTTTTTACTTACCTTATTTTATGAAAACCACCCAACATCACCTTCATATTATTACATAAAGCTATAATTTTACTCAAGAGAGCTAAACTAAAATACATCTTACTGTATCTCAAAAAAAAAGGCATTTTAACAGTGTTAATGCACAATACAGATAACATCAAACACTGATTAGAGTCTCCAAACTGTGACCTTTCCTCTTGTTGATTGGGAGCATGGGCAATTACTATTATCTGCGTTCCCCATTTATAACATTTTATTTTTATACACTATTGTTAATAGAATTATAGGTCACTTAAATTACACGTGATGCTAAATGTTTCTATATCTGAGATTGGTATAAACAGAAGTCTTTAAATATTATGAAAGCCAATTGTCTAAGGAATAGTCAAAATAATAAAATTACCTCATTTAAATGTATATTTCAGTAATCTCTAAAGTCATCATTGAATATTATTATTATTATTTTTAAAAATATATCTTTATTGATTTCAGAGACAGGAAGGGAGAGGGAGAAAGAGAGAGAAACATCAATGATGAGAGAGTCATTGATCGGCTGCCTCCTGCATGCCCCCGGCTGGGGATGGAGCCCTGGCATGTGCCCCGACCGGGAATCGAACCTTGATCGCCTGGTCAACGCTCAACCCCTGAGCCACGCATGGGCGGGCTGAATATTATTTTTTATTGAAAGCTCTTTGAGATGTAGGGAAAGTGACATATTTTTGCAAAAATTTAATCAAAGTGGTAATATTTTGACTGAAAATTCTAAGATAAAAGTTCATATAAATGATTGTCACAATGATATGATCCAATATTTTTTGAAAGATGTAGGGATGTGGATTGTATAATCTTGATATGTAAAAGGTATGTGTTTATTTTAACAGACAATTATCAGATTTAAAAGATAACATGTTCCAAATATTTGTTTGGAATTCTAATACGAAAACTTCTAAAAAAATTTACATATAAAAATATGCATAATAACTATGCGACCATATGGCCCACAATAAAAACAAAACCATATTATGGATAATTTTATTAGAGAGTTTAATCTAAGATGGCAATGAAATCATCTCATTGTAGACCATAATCAGAAGAACAGGACTTAAAAAGCAAAACAACCAAAAAACAGGACTTCTTTCTCTCTGGTTTGCCCCATTGTCAGGCAATAGATCATGAATAGATCATGAATCTTATAGGTCATGGTTTCTCTGAGGATAAGCTGTAGTAGATGGGGCAACGATCTCCAAAGAGACCTGTTCATGATAATTCACTAGATTTTTAGAAAAATATATTAAAATATTTTTTCTGAGGTGTCTATTTTGCATGCATTCATTAATGCATATATTATATAATAACATAATGTACAAGTGTGTTTAATCATGTATAATAATGTATATTTTTGTATAATATGTAGAACAAATATATTTACTATGCTTTGGGAGCTTAATCTGTCTTATTTTGTTTTGTTTGTACATAGCATGCAGAATTAAAAAAGACAGACGTTTATACACTCCAGGCTTAGGAGATATTGGGCCATACACAGGGTGTCCCAAAAAAATGTATACACACTTTAACAGCTGATAGCTCAATTTTGAAAATGAAATATATTTTAATAAACATTGCCTTTATAATTATAAAGTGTGTGTATACATTTTTGGGACACCCTATATTTATAAAAGAAACTCAGTTATATTTCTTATAACCGGGGTATTGTTGGTTTAATGGCTACCTTTGGGTTGAGGCCAAGCAAACTAGGCCTGTAACTTCTTCAGTGAGACACATTTGACTGTGGTACTTAGCACTGTTTTTTGTTTGTTGTTTTTTTATGATTTTCATGGACAGAAGGATTTTGTAGGCATATACCGTAGACAAACAGAATACAGTGAAGAGAAACAGAATACACCGAGTGGAGCAGATAGCAAGCTTTGGGATTATAGGACAGCATTCCACCTAATATGTGTTTTGAATATTTGATGCAGAGAAAGAAAAGAGAAAAAGTTAATGACCTATTTACCATTCTCCTCCCCCGGTAAAGCGAACTGACACTGTAAGCAGTCCCCAGCACGCCTTCTGAAAGCCAGCCCCTTCAGTAATATATGTATATATTCCCTGCAAAGTCTCTATCAAAGTCTCAAACATATTGTCCTTGGGATTTTGATTCTAATAAGAAAACAACAACTTTTGTTTCAGTCCACTACAGGCATCAAGATTGCAGTCAGTAGGTCTATCTTGATATGCTTCTCCAAATTTAGGCTGACAGGTATTTAAAACTGCTTTGGGACGATTTATTAAAGAACATTTTAAGAGAAAATATCTTATGCCACCCATATATTCAGTTTATGACTATATAGTTACATATTCTGAGCAAAGGGAGTTAAAATATTTAAGCTACTTTGCATTTCCAACTCACCTGTCAGGTGTTTAGGCATCCTGGAGGAGCCTGAGCACTCTGTAGATATTATAAAGTTTAAGTACTGTACAGCTGTGGATGTTCTTGTTTTCTTCTTACGTATTTAACTAAGTTTCTGCCCTCTTCTTAAATGCTGTAACTGCATCAGACAAAGGGAATGTAAGGAACAGAGCTTGGAATGAAGCAGTACTCTGTGTATTTGTACATGCACAACAGATGTGCAGTAAAATATTGTGAGCTTTGAATCGATAGGACTACCATATAAATACAAAGGAATGAAAGAGGAGATATAAATTATCATTGATTTTTGCTCAATATCTCATCAGTATTGGAGAAGCTGCAGCTTCCTTACCAGACTTAATGAACGACTTTTTGCTCACGGTTTTCCTATTACTTCTGAGATGCGACTAGTCTGAGGTGCAACTATAAATATAAGCACATTGTAGCCAGTAAGAGGCGTACACATTCATGAAAAATAAATTTCAAAATATTTCAAGGGATTTTTAAGACCCAAAATGCAATGAGAAAAGTATTTCTTTAAGAAGACATTTTTCATAATTTTCAAAACATATTACAAATCTCAAAACATTAAAAAATGTATTTGGTTTTCAAGTTGTCATTAAATATAGGTAACTTTAGAATAGGAAACATTAAGACATAATTTATCATGTTTTAGAGAAGTTTAGCATTTTATGTCTCCCAAAACTTTCCTTTATTCCTTGCCTTCAGCATATCTGATAATGTCATCGCCTTTCACTGAATGACAGGCTCAAAGCCCTCTTTTTCTCAGCACCTTCTTTCAGTCACCACGAGATATTGAAGGTACACTTGAGTAATTTATGACAAAGTCTTCCAACTTTCCATTTCTATTAGTCGAGATACTTGCAATTAATTGCTTGGCATATTGTAATAATTTTTAAATTATTTCTGTACATCTTTGTCCAATTAAAAATCTTTAATTGTCCTCCATTTCTATATGAGTAATGAACTTCTTTGGCCCAAATTCACGCACGTTCTCTAGCCACATCACAAATGTTTCCAATATTATATGTAACATAGATCAGACGTTCTGTGTAAGATGAAGTAGATATCATTCCCTAATTAAGTCCATTTTTTATTGCCTTTAAATTATTACCCTATCAAATTCCTATATAGCTTTTCTATTAAACCATCACTAATTAATTTTCCAGTCTTCCCTATTTTCTGTTTTATTTTGTCAAATTTTGTATTTTAAATTTATCAAGCTGTCTTACTATAATTTTAAAATCGAGTATAATATATATGTATTGACTTTTAGTTTGATTACTACATATGATTATATATATTATTACACACACTATAGGTACAACTAGAAATTTCAAAAGATGAATAGAGTTGTTATTTTATAAGCTCTCTCTGTTCACCATATCCAGATGATCAATTTACCCCCAAATTTAGTACTTTAAGGCTACAACTATTTTATTACTTATCACAACTTGGAGCTGTGAGCCAGGAATATGGGCAGGGCCTGCTGGATGAGTCTTTTGTTCCATGTGGCATGAATGAACATCACACAGTGAAGGTTAGCTGGCTGGTGATCTTAAGTTTTAAGGAAGTTCCATTTACATTTATATACAGGAGTGGGCAAAAGTAAGCTTACAATTGTTATTATAGAAAGTAATGCAATAATTACTAAACAATAATATAATAATAAACTCTGTGTTTTGCATACTCACAAATGTAAACGTACTTTTGCCCACCCCTGTATATATATAATAATACATATATAGGGTATAAAATATACCCTTCTTGAGGATGACTATAAATCCAGATCAGCTAGATTGATAGTTTAAGCATATACCTAAACACCCATTCCTACATGGCAGTCTCCGAGTATTTGAACGCCTCCTTTTATCAGAGGCTGAGCATGCCAAGAAATACATCAGAAACATGTATATTCCTCCAAGTGACTGGTTTGGAGTAATTTATTGCCTTATATTTAAAAATTCTTGACATTTTTATTTTTAAAAAGTTCCCATTTTCTTGTAGCCATACCTAATACATGTAAAAATATGCATTATTGTTTTAAATAAGTACACATTTCAAGTAGTTTTCCCAGTTTTCAATGAATATTCATAATAATAATTTTATAATAATTCTTGTGGGATATAATATAAAAATTATCTTCATTACTTAACATATTTACAAGAGTAATATTGAGGTTTTATTTGTGATCATAGGCTATGTGTGTAGATTTGTAACCTATATGGGAACAGAGAAGCTGTTCATCTTAATCATTTTTTTCTTTAGTGTCTAACAATGTGTTTGGCACTAGAAGAGACAGTACATTAAATACATAAATGAAACACCTGAAAGATTTGGTTGAAATCAGTGACTTCAATTCTCATTCAAGTAAAAACAAATGATCTCTCAGTAATTCTCATTTTTTCATGTGAGTAATTTATATTGAGGTTAATACAGATATGAAATATAGCATAGGCTAATCACTACCCACTAATCATATACTTAAAAATATTGATTTTAGAAATTTTCATATTATTGCTTTCTGCACAGTCTTTTCTGTGCTGAAGGATGTCATATCTAGGCCAATGTTTTTTTGCATTTCTGTTCTAAATTCCAGGACTCCTATTCAATCCTAAATATGTGACATTTTATAAACGAGGTCATTAAAATATTTGATGTTTATTTATCACCAAGAGCTTAACAACATTTACTTCTCTCTCAAATTCAAAGTTCGTATAACAGGACTAAATTTAATGCTTTTAGGGAAAAGGCATTTTAATTAACAGCTTGATAAACAATGATGAAAAATGATACACATTTTTATTTTTCTAAACAACCTCTGGCACTCCTATGTTTCAAATTTAAAAATATTTTTTTATACAAGAACTCAATTCCTGTATTGAATTTATGTTACTTCACTAAAAAGACATAACTATAAATTAAAGAGAAAAATTAGGAAAAAGCATAATGCTTATGTTAAAAATTTTCAATGGTAATATTACTTTCTTCATAGTTTGAAAAGTCATTTTTTAAGGAATGCCATTGCAATTCGTTCTTTAAATATTTCATTCCGTCAAAAAATGGAATTATTATGGGCAAATATCTGCTAAGGTGTCTAAATTAACGCATATCATTAAGGCAATATACACAAAATCATTCTCAATTATAACATAAAATCATTCATATAAGCTCTAGATTACTTCAGAAGCATATGAAAATCTTTCCACAAGTATTTAACATCAAATCACTATGACAAAGGAAATAATAAATAAAAGTATCTATCTGAAGATGTTATATTCTTGAAATTTATTATGATCCTGTTTTTAATCATTTATGAAAAGCATTTATGAAACAGCAAATTGAACTAAATGTGTTTATGACACACTCCCAGCACCATTAAGAAAAACGTAAAGGAATACTATATTTTAGGAAATAAAAAAAGAGTAATACAAAGCCCTTATGAACAAAGGGAATGATCAAAGAGACAAAGTCAGTCAATGAAGCCAATACATTTTGGGGCAGGTGGAATTCAGCTAGAGGAGGAATGATTGATACAGCGAGGTTTAACTGCAACCCAATGGGCTAAAGAAATAGCTGTTCTTGAGATGGAATTAAGTTTGCACAAATGGTTCTTGTTGTTATTGTTGTTAATCTCTTTCTCTGCCTAATTTATAAATAAACTTTATCATAGGAATGTATGAATAGAAAAAAGTATAATATATGTAGGGTTCGGTGCTATCCATGGTTTCAGGTGTCTACTAGGGGTCTTGGAATGGATTTTCCATGGATAAGAGGGAACAACTGTATTGTGGAAACTGGTAGTGTGGTTGAATTTGAAGGTAATTCTGTCGTGTGGTTATAAAAGCTGGTCCCTCTCCGACCTCTATTTCCTAAGCAGGGAGAAGTGAACTGGTATTTCTGCAGAAGAAAAAAGTTAGACCCTTCATTTGGTGAAACCTCATACATTGATGTGTGGGAGAAGCATAAGGCTATAAAAGGGAGTTACTAGAAAAGAGCACACTCCTTGGTGAGTCCACCTCTATCACCTTTACCCTTTCTGTTCCCAGAACGTTAAGAGCCAGAGGTGTTCCCTCCTCATGGGAAACATCAAGGGCACTTGTAAAAAGAGATTCAGATACTTACTTACCTTTGGGAGTGTGGGGCAGAGAGCAAAATGGCCTGATTGCTATCTGACCATTTATTTATTCAGAAGTCAAACACAAAACTCCATGGATATGTAGAGATTATTCTACTTGCATATCAATCTTTAAAATGTTCATTTATAAGTTATAATACATGTTCCATGACTACCCTCTGCTCTCATCACTGTTGAACTCTATCTTACTATTCTGCTTTATTCCTTGTAAAGTTTGCACAAACATTTGAATTTTAAAAAATTTTATTTGAGTACTGTTTTATTGTCTGTACCTCAATATGATCAAAGCTGCATGAGTTAAGGAGCTCCGTGTGCCTTGTTCAGGGCAATAGTACCTAATGACATTCTCCTGGGGTGGGGGGAGGTACTACTTACGCATTTTCTAAAGGCAGTGCAGATTTGTAGATGGGACACGAATGGAGAGAAGGGGCTGCTCTTGCAAATATATGAGCAGCAGGGTTCATGAACAAGTAGAAAAGTAAACACAAATGTCCTAGGGCATAATCTGACAGAAAGAGGGCTATCGCAGAGTGAATGAAGTAGAAAATAGCACGAAACAAGTAGAAAAGAGATAAGCCGAGGCAAAGTAATTCGGGCAGAAATTTCATGGCACCAGTCTATAAGATTGGCCTGAGCATATTTTCATTTCCTTAAAAAAATATTATTACATTACATTATTATCTATATTATATTTTTACAATTGTTACAGTGCTCTGCACTTGAGATTTTCTAAATTATATGTCTAAATCCAGAAAATCAACCTTCCCTACATATTTAATAAAGTTTTTCCCTAAAATTTTTGCTGTTTTACCCCAAGATTTCAATATATTCTAGCTCCTCTTTTAACACCTCCTGGCATAGGATAAATTAGTAGAGACAGCATACAATTATAATTCCAGTATCCCATTTGAGGCAGTACTAATAACAGACATGCCTTTCACATATATCACTGTGACTTGCCAAGACTTACATATTTTATTTGTTGCAGTAATGTGAAGTGTACACTCTGAGGAATATGCACACTGGACAGACATATCAAGATAGGACTTATTTAAGGACAAGGGCATTTTTTATTTGCATTTATTTTTCTTAAGAGGAAGAATCTTATTAAATATATGATGGCTGGTACAGAGTCTGAGTTTTTAAAAAATATATATTTGAGATTTTTAAAAAATATATATATGTTTTTATTGATTTTAGAGAGAGAGGAAGAGAGAGATATAAACATTACTGAGAATTTCTGGAAATATCCATCAGCTGCCTCCTGCATGCCTCGGCTCTAGGGATGTGCCCTGACTGAGAACTGAACTGATGACCTCTTGGTGCTAGTGAAGATGCTCAACCAACTGAGCAGCGCCCACTTTGAGTCCTTAAAGGAGACTATAATCGAAGACCATCTTGGCCAATACTTTGCCATGGTCTGTAGTGTGATGACTAGATGTGGTTATCGTAATAAATAACATTTCTTGTTCTGTACTGAACCACAGCTTGTAGGTTCTTATTGCAGTGATAAAAGTGAATCTACAGAGTATGCTGTGAACTTTACCTGAATCCGGGAATCCAGAAATATCACTCCAGGACAGAACTTGTCTCTCCAGTGCCCATACCCTGAGTCCCATCATCCCCATGATATACAGCATGTTGATCTCTAAACCAGAATCTGCCCTGGAGGCAATAAGCATAATAGTTTCATTTTGCTGCATCTCTCTGGAGCCAGATTTTAGCCATTCCTAATGTGCAATTTTGCAGACTCAGGTACTGAAAAGGTTGACAAAGTGGCAGGAAATAAAAGCACTCACATCAAAGCCCATATCTAATGATAGAAAGTTTACCCTGAAGACTTGAATGACTTCAAGGAAGAACGTCAGGGTAATTGGGAGATTTTTGAGATATATACTGTAATGAAAATAGAGTGATCATCAGTGGAGGGCTGGGGTTTTCTATTTGCTGCATCATTTTTATAGCATTGTACACTATGGCACAGTGTGGCCCTCGGTGAATTTTCTCCCTTGCAAATTTTTGTGTTACATGGAAATTCACAACCCTGAATTTTTACTTATGAATGTGGCTTTTGATATTCAAGTTTTTATTTTAGAAACAGGGGCTTATTTGTCCAGTCTGTATGTCCATTGTAGAATTGGTAACTTTTGGTAACGAACTCTGGAGTCTTTCAAAAATAGAATACTATAGAGGTAAAGCACAAGCGTTTCCATATTGAAAAGTAAAGACTTCATCAGCTAAAAGTGACAAATATTTTATAGTATAGTATTTATTAACTGCGTAAACATTAAACTCATAAAATGAATAAGATGTGAATTCTCAAGGAACTGAAAAATTCCTGAAGAGTAATGAATGTTCATCCAATAATTTCACAACACAATGGGGACAAAGCAGCAGTAAGAGAAATACAAATGCAGATCTGGGACATTCCAGTATTTGTACACATGTAAACATTTTTTTTACCTAGGTCGTCTGAGACAGTTTATCAAAGAGGTAGACAGTGAAATAATCCTTTAGGCGAAAGAATAGTCATCATTAACTCTTGACATGCATGTAGCAGATATGTCTCTGAGGCTCCTATGTGGCCAGCACAGTTCACCTCCAGAGAGGGTTTCCCCATCTCTATTGAAAATTGCATGGTAGCCAGTTACTACCACTTCTCCAGTTACTTCGCCTTTCTATCTAGCACTTCTAGCCTGTGTCAATTAGTCACACACTCATAAAGCAGAAAAAAATCCAAACTCCTCAACAAGGCCTACTGCCGCCTCGTAGGCTCTTTACATGTTTGATCATAATCCAGGTCTTTCGCATTTGCTTTCCAATTCATTCTTTTACTCTGCTACTCTTTTATTTACACAGCCAGTTCCATCTCTTCATTCAGTTCTAATTCAAATGTCAACACAATTTAGAAATCTTGGAATCCACCATAAATTGTCACCCCTCCCTTCCACCCTAGGTGCACTCTATTGCATAATCCTGATGTACTCTTACTAAAACCATATGATCAAAAAACAAACAACCCAATTAAAAATGGGCAAAGGACCTGAATAGATACTTCTCCAAAAAGGACATATAGATGATGTATGAACAAATGCTCAATGTCACTAATCATCAGAGAAATGCAAATTAAAACCACAGCTGTGCACCTCACAGCTCTCAGAATGGCTACAGTCATTAAATCCACAAACAAGTATTGGCCAAGATGTGGAAAATAGGAACCCTCATGCACTGTTGCTGGGAATGCAGGTTGGTGCAGCCACTGTGGAAAATAGTAGGAAGTTCCTCAAAAAGTTAAAAATGGAACTGTCTTATGATCCAGCGATTCTACTTCTGGTTATATATCTGAAAAGACTCAAAACACTAATTTGAAAGAATATATGCACCCCTATGTTTATTGCAGTGTTATTTAAAATAGCTAAGATATGGAAGCAAGCCAAGTGCCCATAGTGGATGAGTGGGTAAAAAAGTGGTGGTAGATATGTACAATGGAATTTAATTGTATATTAAATGAAATGAAATCTTACTGTTTGTGACAGCATAAACAGACCTAGAGGCTATTTTGCTCTGTGAAATAAGCCAGTCAGAGAAAGACATATACCACATGATTTCACTTATATGTGGATTCTAAAATACAATATAAATGAACATACAAAACAGAAATAGACCCATAGATTCAGAGAACAGAGTGATGAGGGTTGGAGGGGGTGCGGTCTGGGAGAATGGGTAAAAAAGATGAAGGAATTGAGAAGTGCAGAGTGGTAGTTATAAAATACTCATGGGGATGTAAAGTACACCATAGAAAATATAGTCAATAATATTGTAATAACTGTGTATGATGCCAGTTGAGTACTGGAAATATCAGGGGGGATATTTTGTAAAGCATATGATTGTCTGACCTCTGTGCTGTACACCTGAAAGTAATACAAAATAATATTGAGTTTAAACTGTAATTTAAAAAATTAAAAATATTTAAAAACCATATGAGCCTGTACAATTATTTTCCTTATTCATTTAATTACCTGCTTATTATGTCTACCATGGGAGAATGAAGGTTTTATTAGTTCGAGACTCCTGTCTGTTCTTTTCATTGCAATAGTATAGGATACAGAATATTCATTTAGTAAATATATATCCACATATTTCCCCCCTCACCTTTTTCTGGGTGGGAGACTGTTGAATTCCCCACTTACCAGTCTTTCCATGCATAAAAGATTACCTGCTTAAACAATAAGAGTTTAAGAGTATCCATTTGAAAATAATTTAGGAACGATCAAATCTGAGAAGGTGAACTAAAGGAATGTGGAGCTGATAAATGAACTTTACGCCTTTTCCTGAACAAGGTGAGGTGCCACACAACAGAAAAGGTAGTGGTCTTTGCCATCAATCTCACCAGGTTTGAGTTTTACCTGTGCTGTGGGATTTGAAAAAGTTGTGTTCTTTGGAAGCCCACCTCTCGTCTAAAAAGGGGAAAAAATGTATAATAACACCTTTTTCAGCTGTGAGATTTAAATGAATTAATTTACATGAAAGGATATGTTAAAAAGCTTTCTGAGGCACAGTTGCTATTCAATAGCTGTTTCTTCCTTCCTGTGCTCTTTTCCCTTAACCCCTCAGGCTAATCAAGGTTCCAGACTAGTCAGCATTCGAATTTGCATCAGGCTTACGGGGTGGTGACTAATAAAAGCCTGAAGGAAAACATTTTGCCCTGAGCTTCATGGGCAAGTATTATTTGAGATCTCTGCCATAGAAATGTTGGAGTTTTAAATGCAACTGCAAGAGGGAATATTCATTAAATTAAGACCTACATCTTAATTTAAGAAAGCTAATTGATTTGTGAAGAAAAAAGCTACTCCTTGAATGTCTGGTTTTGGAAGATATAACGCAAGAGTAAAAATGTTTAAAGAAATCATCAATATCCTTGAGATTTCAAATGTATTTTCACATGGTAAAAAAAACTGTTTTCATTATTTTATGATCTTCCATATGTTTGAGTATGTTATCTTTTTATTATAGCCTAATATTTTTGTTTTGTTCTTTATTTTTATTTTTTCATTAATAAATCTTAAAAGACATTTACTATATCAAAGAATAAATTCTTTAAGATCTATTTATCTTTCACATTCATTTATTGGTTTTCTAGTTCATTAATTTTCTTTCATCGGTTTTCTTTACCATTTTTTGCTATTGTTATTGTTGCAATTATTAAATTTAAGTACAAATATCTTCTCTTTAATAATGTTGGAATAATGTAATAAAAACAAAATCTCACAACTGACAAAACACCTCCACAGGAGTAAAAGACAAAGAAAATGTTATCATTGAATGAGCATTAAACCAGAATGTGATTCGCATCACGACCTATCCATTAAGAGACTGGCATGGAGGAAGTCTCACCCCAAGCTAAGAAGATATGACCCATAACCTATGTGTCCTTAAGATAAATAATAACTGGTCCTTAAGTAAAAGAATTGACAGCCACATTTGTCACACACAGTTCCTCTAGATTCACCTGGTAATTGCAATGCCCATCTGTGTTTACTAATTGGCTTAAATTCAAAGGAAAACTAAACATTCCTCTGTGACTAGAGACAGAGTTTCAATTTGAAGGGAGTTGCCTGTGGAAGTTGGGCTCTTACCTTCTCTAGAAACTGGGGAATTTGGGCACTCTTTTCCTTGATGATTAGAGTACCAAAAAATGGTCCTTGAGAAACACTTTTCCAGGGTTATAAATCAGGCAAAAAGCTTATTTTACTTTTGAAAATATTTCCATGCATTTGAAAGAGACAAAGAAAGAACTTACAATTACACATTTTGTAAAGCAAATGCTTTAAGAAAAGGGAGGGTGAAAGATGTCTTTTCCTTTATTTTCAACAGGGAGAATTAATTTGTACTTGCCCTTATAAATGAAAGCTTTTTCAGGCTCTGAGCTTCTGCTCAGATTTGGCTTTGCCAGAGGCTTCTCTCTCTGCCTCCAACCTTCAGCATTTCCAGCCTCCGGTGAGAAACATTAATTGGGTTAGATCTAAGGAACAGTGTAGCTTGGACTCACTGGAGCGTCCGTGCCCCCAGCATTCCTGAAAAGGACCCAAGAAAAAGAGGAAATGTGATTCACAAATCACTGTGGTGGAACAGATCAGAAAAATTCCTAGAGAGTTATCCTTAAATGAGAGCATGAGGATGTGCTCCCTAGTCTGATACAAAGGAGAGGGCCTGGTACTGGATTATTTTTTAGCAAGGACCACACCTTGTGGGATTCTGATGCAACTGTACCCACTTTGAGGAACCCCCATTATAATGCTGAGAATCTGGGGAAGATGGAATGTGTGCAGCTCTGTCTCAGAAACATTAATCTGATGGCTGAACGTACATGGGAGACTGGAAATGAGAAAGCAAATTTGGAATCAAAGCAGGAAAAAAATCTAGATTTAAAAGCTGGTAAAATATGTACGTATTCTTGCCATAACAGACTCAAAAAAGTGATAAAAACGACCCATCAGAATGTTTAGCCCTCTTCTATACCCCTCTAGCATTTGATAGGGGTTGATATTATTATCTTTTCAAACAGTCCCCCTCAACATTGAATACTTTAACTGAGTACTTGCATTTTATTATTTCTTTTTCTAGGGTTGTTTTTTTTTTTTTTATTGCTTCTTTTATATCCCTTGTTCCAAAACACGGGATCATTCAAGTCGAACTGGCTTTTGCTGTTCCTCTTCTCAGTTTCTGCCTCAGAATGATGATATCCAATGGTAACTTAATTTCTCATCAATACCTTTTTATGGTGATTTTCACCAATGGCATTTTCATTAGCCTCAGTCACCATCTGCTTCTTTTGACTGCTGGAGAGCACATGGTGGTGGTCCTAGAAGGAATGCTCAGGCAGCCAAATATATTAGTGATGTATCTGATCTCCTGGGAGGCAAGGAGTAGGAGTGGGGTGACTTGTAACACAACTCCCAAATCCTTGGCGAAGTGAAAACTAATGTGGGTTGATCTGTAAAGAGTTTTTGAGGGCTGAGGAAGAAGATGTGTGCGTGAACTAGGCATCTAAAAGAAAAGTTAAATTAAGAGCTTTCATAAAAGGGGATAGAATACTGCATGGGGCATGGTTTCTGTGGTGGAAATGTAAATAATGCAAGAAAAACAAGGGGCCTAGAAGGAAGTTTAAGTATCAGAGCTTTTTGATGCTTTAACTTCCAAGGGTGTGACCTGTAAGCTGCATCTGGTCTATAATAAGCGTTAGACCAGATGTTTACAAGATTCTGTAGATCACCCAAATGTTATGAATCTATAATTCTTACAGCCAAATAATTTAGAGATGTAATGTTTAGTTGATATATTTTCTTAAGGCAGTGTAAGGCTTAACCTTGATTCATAACTTTATTTATAAATCTTATCCTAGGCTCTGAATTTGATTCTGCCCAGCTTTGCCCACAGAGTAGTAATTTGAAGTTTCTATTGATGCGGTGAGTTGGTAGAGTTTCAGCACCCGGTTTGAACACCGAATCTCTGGGAATCGATGCCCCGATCTGTAGCAAAATAGCACCCTCCACTTGTCCCAAGAGATCATCATGGTTCCCACACAGTAGCACAGAATCAGGCATTTCAGAGAGTCAAGAGTCACCGATCTTTCCTTTTTAACTTTTATTCTGACTGTAGTATGTGCATGTTGCAGCTGTACATGGCTAGAAATCTATTCTTTTTTTTCTTTCTATTTTAATAATAATATGATCAGTAAGTAATTATAGGGTTAGCTCACCTGCCTGCTTGCTTATGTTCTGATCTCTCTGTTCTTTTATTTTTGTCTCTACTCCTTCCCTATTATGCAGTTTCTTCTTTTCAAATTCCTGAAACTTACTTAAAAACTGAACTTCAGGCCACTGTACCGATAAGGCCTTCCGTGTTTGAATATGCTGTTAGCTCAGCTTAGCACATGAAGGACTTCAGTCTGTCCCAAAATGTGGATCATCACAGGAGGAAAAATCATCATGCAACATACAAAATATGTGCTGTTTTAGATTAGTTAGTGCTGTGTTTTGAAGAAAGATAGAGGAGGGCTTACCAAAGAAGAGTGTGAACCTTGGTGTCTGTTGGTGCTAAGAATTCATATTGTTCTCCAGGTATTTGGTTACTGCTGTGATGCCCAGGGCCGAAACCACAATTACTATCAACGACCTGGCAAGTGGGTGTTGGTTGGTCTTCTAGCACAATTGGTACTTTTATCAGAGGAAATTGACAATGGAAAGTGTGTATTCAAATGGGAAATAATAAATATAAAATTAGTCCGTTTACGACTCTTGAGAATTTTCAGTCACTGCTAAGTCACAGGCAAGGTGCAGATGTGTTTGGAGTGTGGAAGGCTTGAGAACAGTTCTCAAAGAGTTTAGACTGGCCTCTCTGCAGTTCTGCTAATCCACTTTCTGAACCATGTCAGTGTGGGCATTTGATTCCCTTGTGCGTTTGGTAACTGAGTCACCAGTTTTTTTGGGTCTCTTAGCACTAATTCTTTTATCACCCACCCCGTGCCTGCTAATCCTTACTGTGACCCTCTTTTCTATTTTCATACTATAGTTATTCCTCTGTTCAGAGGAAAGCATTCTGGTCTTCCAGCCTGCCTTAAGTCAGCATCAGTAATTCATTTATTCTTTCATAAATATTTATTGCATTTTTTTCCTTTGCACCAGTTCTTGTGCTAAGCAGTGAGGATACATATTGAATCAAGACTCGCATGGTCCCTATTCTTAGAGCTTAGAGTTCTTTGGAAGAGAAAGATGTTAAGCTAGTAATATCTACAGAGCGTGGTAAGTGTTAGGATGGGGAAAGTAGAAGGATCTTCGTGATGTGTAACATGTGGAACTTATCCTGTTAAAGAGTCAAAGAAGGCCTCCTGGAGAAGTAGATGTGCAAGGTGAACTTGAAGGATGTTTTGGAAAGAAGAAGTAGAAAGTGTGCTAAGTGTAGGAAAACTATGAAAATGCCTTCAGATGAGGTTAGTTGAGTATATTGGAAGAGTATTAATTAATACAGCAATTTAACTTTATTTCAAAACAAATGAGAAGCTGATAAAATGTTAACAGTTAAAATTGGATGTGGAGATAGTTTGGAGACAGAATGATCAGAGGAAATGCACAGCCTCTCAGGTGGCATCAGCAGCCACAGTACCTCAGGTTCTTGCTCACACTGTGACTTGCAGATCATTACTCTCCCACCTTCTTGTGACTCTGGAAAAAACCCCTCTTTTTAGAGGCTGAAGCTACTGGCCACATATCTACAGCTCAATAGGCAGTCATTAAAGGTTGACAACTGAAAGCAATTTTTTTCCTTTAAATCATTCCTTTGGGGTCTCACTTATGTTCTTAGCTCTCATTCTAAATTGGATCTATATTTCTAGGTCACGATGAATTTTAAAATCAATGTGTTCACAACTGAATCACAGAAGCATAGAATTCTAGGAAACATTTTTTTCTTCTTGTTTTCTTAAAATAATCTATATCTGACACTTCAGAATCATCTTTAACTTTCTCTTCTACTTTTACTATTCTAGTTGGTCCAGCTCTTTCCTCAGGAACAGCATCTGTCTAACCTATCTCTCTGCTATTATCTGCACCCTAATATGATATGTTTTAGCCCAGATTTATATTAATAACTTCAAAGCATGAATCTCATTATGTTGCTTATGTCCAAAAAGATCTTGGTGAGGTCATACTTGGCCATAGGATAAATAAAAAAATATGTATTTAAACTCCACTTGAAGCAATCTTTAATCTAGCCATATTTATTCAACAATATCAAAATAATTACTCAGAAGCTCTCTGTGTTCTAAGATCTGAATATTCCTCTGTGATTTAGCTTTTGCTTTTGCCACAACTTAGAATTCTCTCCCTATTTCGTTTCTGTGCTTCTACATGTCTAAACATTGCTTATCTTTCTGGGCAGCACTCAAATGCTGCCTTATTTATGATTCTCAAAGCCAGCATATACTCTGATAAAATTAAATTGGTAAGAGAAAAGAATAATTACAGGCAGAACTTGGAAAAGAAATTCAAGCTATCTCTGAAAAGCATTGATATAGCCGTTAATGAGTGGAAAACAACAAAAATAGAGAGACGACTGTGAAACTACTTATATTTCATAGTTTTTAGAAATTCTGTCCTTCGTTCTAAGAGTCAGAGAATCACTTCAATAAATATCTAATCAACTAACAAAAATTAAATCAATTGTTAAGTAAAATTAAAACATTTGGTGTGAATTGATACAGAGCCATTAGAAACATGCAGTTGTATTTGTTTACCTTGATTCTAAAAGATCTTAAGGGAGAAGAAAGAACCGCATCTAGCACTTAAAGTTGTGAAAGTAAAACTATAATGAAGCAATGGAAAGAAGGAAATGGCGTTTGGATTGACAAGAAAATGCAACACTGAAAACTGAAGGAAACTTTAAAAAGATGGAGGTTCTAACACAAACCACACAACATAACTGCAATAACATTTAATTCATTTTTGTGGGAAAAGCTGAGTCACTGTTGTCTTGTTTTGAACTTTCAGTGGTGCCAGGATGTATTAAAGTTGATCCTTAGTTCAGTAAACCATTTATTTTGGCTAACACAAAATGCTTTTCTGAATTTCTGCAACAGGTATAAGCAGCTCTGGAAAACTAATAGGCACTGTACGTGTGTGTATGTACACACATATATGGGTGTGTATATATGCTAATTATACTAAAATAAAAGTACATGCACACATACAGATGCACATATGCATACACATTTATTTCCTTTGTTAAAATATATATGTGGCAAAAATATAAAAAATTATGAAAAGGGCATCTTAAATATAGAAAGGTAACAATGTAAATTTATTTTGTTTGGTTATAATCATGATAAAATTATTATTTAATCTTAAAAAATAAATCACAATTTTGAAATTAATAGCAACACAATGCTTTGAAATACTCTTTAAAATGTGTCTTATTATCCAATGATTATTTAATGTTGTAATGAATACACATCAGAGATTTGAAAGATATTATAACATACTTTTTTTCTATTTTGAAATAATGTAAAATAATAGAGAAACATTTCTAGAAGAACTGCAGTAGTTAAGTATAATAAAATAATTCACTGTACTGGGATACATTCCAAGAAAAAAAATTCTGAAGAGCCTTTCAATCTAATAAATTTATTCTAATGCCTTTTTCTTTTTGGTAAGTGCTCACTAATTTTGGAGGCTATCAGCAGTTTAAAACACTTGAAAAAATTTAAACATGAGAATTCACAATGTAATCATGACTATTTAAGGTCTCGTATATTCATGCTATTAGTCATCACAATAAATACTCATTTCAGGAGATCTCAGTATCAGTAGCGCTGGCTGAGAATCAGTCCAATTTTCCTCTTTGCAACCAGACTTAAATAACAACCCATACAAACTTAGGAGAGAGAAGAAATTTCAAACACTTCCTCTGAGATAGTCTCTTGAGCTAGATTTTCTTTTTTGGCAATCATTTAATCGGGAAAGGGCAAAAAGGATTCTGCCTATGACCAAAGTCCATGACCACCAACTTTACAATACATTATTAATAGGTTTTGCACTGCAGAATTGTTCATTGAAAGCATTTTAAAATAAGGAAATGAAATGATGATACACCTGTTTCACTGGAATGTTTATGTGAAAGGAAACTTTCCAAATAGGGTCATTTTATTTGATTAAGCATGTTTCTTAACATTACTTTTCACAAATTCAGAAGTTTTAGTTGTTAAGATCTACAGAGTTTTTACATAACATAGATGTATAACAAATGGATCAATGGGATGATCTATTATAACAATCTATATGATATTGAAAGTATCCCACAAATATTTATTGAGCATCTGCTACCAGTCAGATACTGTGCTATGTGCTAAAGAAAATTGAAACACCTATAACACATATATGTTTAAATATGTATATGATATATTTGTAAGATACATATATTTATAAGTAAAATATCTAAAATATTTTTGTAAATAGGCTCTAAAATTTTTAATACTTTGGTAATTTTTAATTCTGTGTTGTTAGTTATTTCACACACACACACACACACACACACACACACACACACACACGAGATTGGTGGCCAAGAATGATGCATGACTCCTTACTTTCAAGTCAAAATGTGACTGGAGTATTTTACTTTAATTAGTAGTTTATTTATCTACTTAGTAATCCTACACTACTATATAAGCCCTATTTACAAAAAAATCTATAAACTAACAACAAAAGCAAAAGTGAAATTATAGCAGATATTGTGGAATGGTTTGCCCAGCATCTGTCTTCATTTCCAGTGTATCTCTCTATCAGTAATATCTAAACAAGAAATACAGAAACAACAAATAAACAAAAAAAATAAAATAAAATGTTTTCTCAGGCTCACTTGCAGCTAGGGTTTTGGATGTGAATTGGGCTTCCTGAATTGTTACACTTGTGGAAGATCTAGACACAGAAAGTGAAAAAGAGTCCTTCTTGCTCCTTCTGGTGCTATTAGCAAAGCTGGTACAGAGTCATTGAGCTTTCAAGAATAATATATTACCCTTAGCTTCTTGAAAGACCAAGAGGCATGGTTCTGCCAGCTGTGGCCCAATGGGGCAATCAGTTGTCCCATCTCTAGTTTTCTTTTTTATCAGGAGTTTGTAATAGGTCTAACAGAAGCACCTTCCTAATTCTTGAGTCACAACTTCTGCAGTGTATTCTTGAACTCAAATATATACAAGCTTCTCCTTGGACCCTAGCCTTTACAGGCATCTCCAAGTCCTTCTAATAAATTGGTTTTATAGTATAAAATCATTTGCTGATCAAAGTAGTTTTCATAGTTGCAGTTTTCCTAATCTGGTCGTAACTGGTGTATCAACCATCCAAACAAACATAATTCTTTAAACTGTGTAACAGTTCAAATATTGACAGAATAGTTCCCCAAACTAGGGTTTAACTAGTGGTTAACAGAGGGGACTAGAAGGGAAAACTTTGACTTGTGTGTTTTATCATACAGAAATGGCAAACTACACAAATGAATAATGATATGATTATAATAGTCCAGTTTTTTATGTTTGGGGGTGAAAGGATGCCAACTTAATAAATGCAAAAAAGTGAAACTTACCTCAAGAATTTACTCTTCACCCTTTGTCTTTGAGGTTTAGTGAAATTAAGTATTCAAACACAACACATTATTTTGATAGCATCGTAGAACGTCTGTCTATTGATAGAGATATTGATATAAACATTCATATATATTCTAGTCCTGCTGCTTAAAATTCCATCTATATGGAAATTTATAACTTTATTCTCAAACTCTTCTCCAAATGCCAGACTTGTTTATTCAAATGTCTGTTTGACATCTCTTTGGATGTTTTGTAGGCATCTCAAATTCATCTAGAACAGCTATGCATCCCGGATTCTTCTGCCTCCTACACGGTCTCTACTTCAGGAAATATCACCACCATTTGCCATCTGTACTCATCTTTCTTTTTACTCTCACCAGCAGCATACATCTTGGAAAAAATATATATTTTAAATGTATGTACTTTTAGTTATGTCCACTGTTATGACTATTATGTAAGCACCATCATCTCTCCTTTGGATATTTCACAGGCCTTCTAAATAACCTCTCTGCTTTTCCTCTTGACCTCCATAAATTATAGCCTCTACACAGAAACTAGAAGGATTATCTAAAATATAAATCACATCATAACATTGCTCTGCTTAGTAATCTCCAATTACTTGGAATGAAATAACACTTGAAATAAATTCCAATGTACTTTATGTGACCTCAAATGTCTGACCTGCTTTGCTAATAATAAAATCATGTTGAGCATCTTTTCATAGATTTAGTTGCCATGTGTATATCTTCTTGGATGAGGTGTTTATTCAGATATTTTGCCCATTTATTAAATTGAGTTATTTGCTTATTGTTGGGATTTAAGAGTATTTTTTTATATTTTGGATATGTATCCTTTATCAGACATGTTTTACAAATACTCTTTCCCAGTCTGCATCTTGTCTTTTCATTCTTCTGTCTTTTACAGAGCAGGCATTTTTAAGTTTACTAAATTTCAACTTATAATTTTTTTTTCTTTCATGGATCATACTTATGGTATTGTATCTAAAATGGCATTACCTATCCCAAGGCCACAGGGTATTTCTCCTATGCCTTCTTCTACACATTTTACACTTTTGCACTTTATATTTAGTTTTATGATCAATTTTGAGTTAATATTTGTCAAAATTGTAAATTCTGTGTTTAGGTTCACTTATTTTTACATATGGACATTCAATTTTTCCACCACCATTTGTTAAAAAGACTATTCTTTCTCCATTAAATGACCTCTTCTTTTTTGAAAATACTTTATATTTTCTTTGTGTGGATCTGCTTCTGGGTTGCCTATCATGTTCCCTTGATCTATGTGTCTTTTTTTTTTTTTTTTTTCCATACCATGTACCTTGATTACTGTGGCTTAACAGTAAATTTTGAAATTGGGTGGAATGATGCTCCAAATTTGATCTTCTTTAATGTTTTCGTGGCTACTCTACATCTTCTGCTTTTTCAAATACAGAATCAGTGATGATGGCCAACTCTTAAAATTAAACTACTCTAGAAGCTTATGATTTTCTATAAGCATAGAAATAGCAATACAGCTTATTGCCCATTTTAATACATTTTCAGAACTTAGAACCAAAAATAAGCTATTGATGTTTTGAAGACATGGGAGAATTATCAGCTCCTCCATTTGAAGTATTTTTAAAATCCTCACTGTTTTTATCATTGTATATTCAACACATTTTGCCTGGCATTCTAGGGATTTAAAAATGCCTATTGTCAGTATAAAACATTTCCACTTATTTTATTTTCAAAGGAGTTCATGGTTACGAAAACGTTAAAGAATGCATCATTTTTATGTGTAAATGTTACAGGCCAAGACATATTCATATTTTAAAAAGCTGATTTAAAGAAATGATAAATATTCACTTGGGGGAAAATGTCAAAAATCCAAACATCAATATATAAAACTTCCCCAGGAGTTAATACTCCACAATGTGGATTATTAAAATCTACCTTTTGTAGAGCCTAAAGATTAAAGAGTAAGATACTGAATCGTATTTGTGGAAAACTTAAATGATAAAAATTAGAAGATGAATTTTGAATACTTGTGATGCTAACAAATCAGTTTTACTTATACTTGTCAAGTCAAAATATGATGTAGACCAATGAATATTCCTCTTCAACATGCTTTTATATCTACAGGGTACCATTTGTACCCCACTCTTTCTTAATCAAAAAGTTATTAATTTTTCAATATATTCACCTCTTCAGAGGTTACTGTATTTCAGATGTTATTTGATTCTGCCCTTTACTCTGTTATTCAGTCACATGCTGCCTAGGAAATCTTGTTTAAATGTTATCATTCAGTTAAAATGAGAGACTTAGGGTAGATGCTCCATATGTTGCCTTTGTTTTCAATATTCTTTGATTCTGTGAGTCTATAATCTGGTTGTTTAATTGCACAACCTCACAAAACACATGTAACTTAAAAAAATAACAGAAAAATAATGAAATGCATTTTACCTCTCTCCCTCTCCCTTCCTCTCTCAGAAATCAATAAAGATACATTTAAAATAATAATAATAAAAAGATAAATAATAAAAAGATAAATAAATAAAATAAATCTTTACCAACTTTAATTGTGCCTCTGGTTGCAGATATAGATACCAAAGCAGAAGGAAATAGTAAGTTCTTGGAAGATCAAAACAACTAACATCAACTGCTGAATTAAATAAAGAAATACTGGATGTTGGCTTTTCATCCACCAATGTAGTGAAAGTTACAAAGTCTTTTATTTAGAAAGTGAGATTTTAAAAAAAATGCGTGTTTATTATTCAGAACAGAGTCTTTAATGTGAAGTTTACCAATCTCTTTCCTGGTTTAGTCTGCCCTCTTGATGTATGAAAACTTTATGGTACAGGTTAGTTTTCCCTAAGGGAGGCTATCTCATTGTGAAGCATCCCATATATCTTCCAGAGACTTTTAAGATAGAAGGCATTGCACAATTCAGTCATCTACAAGCCCTATAGCATAAGTTTCAAAAGAATGTTGTCTTAGGTGACTAGTAGGGTGAGCATGCCCCATAAAAGGTTGACTTTCAATGCATCTCATATAGGTGTTGTAATATAATTATAATGTCAGTACTCTTACTCAACAAAAATGGCTTTTAAGTCATATTTCCTCCTTCTTCAACTTGTATTTCCAAACTTTTGAAAGTAAAACTCATTTTCAGTAGTACTTATCTACTCATTGTATATTAAAGCCATTTCATATTTCTGAATTTTGTTAAGAGGCACATTTTCCTCCCATTATGGTACAAAGATCACCTTTTCTTTATCAGCTCTAACTAAATAATGCTGATATTCTTCACCTTCATACTATGTCCTTGTGGAACATACATTTTTTCATTTATTTTATGACATTTTAAGTTCCTTCTTTTGCATTAAGTTCATTGTGTTCTAGACTTTATCTCTCATGCAAGATTTATACAATATATAGGCTGTGACAAAATTATTTATGCCTTTGTATCCAGATCAAGACCCTCCCCAAAGTAGGAAATCAGTAAATAAATTAACAAATGTTTGTTTTGAATTCAGTCTGTAAAGATCCACAATGTTGAAATTTCTTGCATTAATAATAGATTAAAATGAACTGCAAAGGAGAAGTGAAAGAATAAGAGTCAGAAGCCCCAAGTTCAAATGCCAGAGCCACCTCAGTATTTGGACAAAATTATTAATCATTCGAGTCTATTCCTTGCATTCATAAAATGTTAATAGTAATGATTTTCCAGCTCTTAGCATTGCCATACTGTGTCTTCAAATGAATTAATATCTCAACAAATACAAAGCAAACCATCCCTAGTCTGGCAGAACTGGAAGGTCCCTGCTGCCTGCTCAGTCCTCCTTGACTGACTTCTTCAATGTGGTTACCCACTGAGCTCTGGACACCTCACAATTACGTAGATGGCTCACTGCATATTTCTCAAAATTGTTGCTCTATGTATGTGCATTACAGTCTGTGAATGAATGTTGATAACAAGGCAAAAGCCAGTTTTCACTTGTTTGCTATAATGATATCTAAAGCTTCTCTAGTTCTCTAATTAATGAATATCATTATCATGGAAGACAGGATATATACAAGGAAATATTACTTGGCCAGACAAATAAATGACATATTATCATTTGCAACAGCATGGATGTACCTAGAGGGCATTATGCTCAGCAAAATAAGTCAGTCAGAGAAAGACAAATACCATATGATTTCACATATAAGTGAACAAAATAAACAAACAAACAAAATTGAAACAGGCTCACAGACACAGGGGACAGACTGATTGATGGTTGCCAGAAGGGAGAGGAGTCAGGAGACTGGGTAAAAAGGTGAAGGGACTGAGAAGTACAGATTGGTAAATAAAATAGTTATTAATTTTCTGATATAATATTTTCTGATACTGATGACAAAGGACTAAAATAGTCACGAGGATGTAAAGTACAACATAGGGAATATAGTTAATAATATTGTAATCACTATGTATGGTGTCAGGTGGGTACTTGAAGTATCAGGAAAATACTTTGTAAAGTATATCACTGTCTAACCCCCTGAAATTAATACAAAATAATATTGAATGTAAACTGTAATTGAAAAAAAAATAAAGAAGACAGAATATAAAGCAATATGTGTTAATACCTAGTATTTCCTTGTAAAATTTTAATAACTATATGCTTTTAGTATACTAATGGTAATTTTCTGAATAATACTTTCTGATGCTGCCAAAAAATGACTGAAATTGTCTGACCAGGCTTTACAATAGTTGAATAGCCTATGAGACAAAACTATGTAGTGCATGGAAGCATGCATAAAAAGTTAAATTCATTATAAGTTTTCTAAGAGCAGAGAGGTTAAAACACTTTGTGTATAAATTAATGCAGCAAAATCATGATGCAAATGATTTATGACAGCAGCTCTTCTTATTGGATTGTTTTAGTCTTTATGTTAATTTTTTAGAGTTAATTTTAAAAAGCATGTATTATTCAGTCCTAGATAATTTTATTGTCTATTTCATAACTAATTTTATCTTGACTGCAATATTTTTATATGTTTCAGCATAGTATATTAGACATGTAGACCTTTCATGATTCTGTTCTGGTTTCTGAGATGCAAATGTTTTTTGTAAGTGGTAACATGATTATAAAATTTCACTTTAAGTATAGTATTTTTACAAGCTTCACTTAGCCCAGATGAATCATATTTCAAGAACAATATTGTTTCTACAACTAGACCAGCGTCTCAACCTCAGGACCATTGAAATTTTGAGCCATACAGTTCTTAGGGGAGGGAGGCTTTCCTATACTTAAAAGACTTAACATCCAACCACCTCCTTGCCCTCTACCTTTCCTGGGGGTAAAATCAGACCCAGCTCTTACCATTAAGCTAGACCAATGGAAAAATCATAAAACTTAGAAAAATTAACTATATTAGTATTACATCTTTGCCTTCATATTCAAATAGTTAGCATTTTATATTAATCTATATAATATTTCTATCCCTTTGTATTCCAACCTATGACCCTTTAAGTTATATTTGACTTTAGTGTAAGTTGGCAGCTTCTGAGCAGCCCCCAGCTCCCTTTTTGTTTGCTCGAACTAATTTAATGACGTAGGTTATTTCCGAGTAGCTCTTCCCAGAAAGCTGCTGTTTTTCTAACTTGTAAACTCTTCACTGCACGTACAAGTTTAGTTTATAATATAAAAACTGAAAAATGTTGCTTTTACTCAGGTGTTTATAAAGAAAAATTGTGACTTATTCTACATTATCAGCTACAGTTTTGCAAATGCGTGTCTTGCAATAATACACTCTTTCGATCGAGCATTAAATTCAGTCCTCACTGAGGAGCTGGCAAGACCATGCGTGTGGAGAGAGTAAGGAAAATGCCACCGTCCTGGGTGTTTTCAGGCCCCCCTTTCCTTTTCCTGGTGCGGTATTATATTACCTGCAGATTTGTGGTGTTGCACTCCCCATATTTCTCTTTTCTTAATGGTTGAGTCCTTATACCAGACAACCAACAATATATAATGGTTATGATCAGCAAAAAGACTTAGTTTCAATTTCTGGCTCTGCCATTTATTAGCTGAACAACCCTCAGTCATTCATTTATTCTCTTTAAGCTTCAGATTTCTCATTTGTGAAATAAGAGATATTATTAGCTTGGTTCAAAAAGTATGTGATAAAGCCTCAGCTGGTTTGGCTCAGTAGTTAGAGCATCGTCCCTTGGAGTGAATGTACCTCAGTTGCAGGCTCCATCCCAGACCCTGGTCAAGGTGGGTGCAGGAGGCAACCAATCGATATGTCTCTCTCACATTGGTATCTCTCTCTCTCTCTCTCTCTCTTTCTGTCCCTTCCACTCTCTCTGAAAAGCAATGGAGAAATATCCTTGGGTGAAAATTAAAAAAAGAAGTTTGTAATAAATCTATTATACGTAAAATGCGTAGGACACTACCAGCACAAAGAGTGTTCTATAAATGTTAGCAGCTGTTAATATAGTCATTGTTATTATACAAACAAATTTTCAGGTTTTTTAAAAAAACCAATAGTTCACAATATAGAGCTAGCTATAGTTCTAAGTATTGTCTAATTTTATGGCGTAGGTTAATGTTAGCCCTTAGAGATGTATGTGTCTTCTAATAAACTTTCTGAAAAAGGAATATTGACAGCTGTGCATTTTGGAATAGATACTGTGCACATATACTGTCTTTCTTTTTCTTTCCAGAAAGGAAACTTCCAATATGGTAAAGACTGATAGTCATGTCCACTATTCAAAAGTAAGTGACTCTTGTATTTTATGTACCTAGAGTCATTCCTCTATTCCTCTGGGGTTTGCTTTGTTGTTTCATTACCACAAAGGGTAACCAGTGAAGGTTTTATGTTTAATGTCAGTTTCAAAATACTATGTGTGGAAAAAACACACAAATAAATTATCAGGATAACCTTTGGGTTAACTATTAAATTTAGAAAGATAAATAGAAAGATTAGAATTTGGATTAACTGGTATAATAAAGATTTTTTAATGAGTGGAACTCTTTACCATTATAAAGTAAACAGGCAAGGCAAAATATTTTAAAGGGGAAAATGCATCTGAAAGGAGAAAGAAAAGTTTTTAAAAATGAGATACTGTATAGAAGCTTGGGAAAGATATTCATGGCCAGAAATATCCAGATATTATAGTAGATTCAGTGAAAGAACAGGTTAAAATAAACAATGGAGCTTGCACATTGTGGCTATCTTGTCACATTTCTTAGGTGCAATTTACTGTGTAAGATATACAAAAGCTTTGCTGTTCATTTAAAACATTGTTTATTGACTGTATGTAAAAATGTCTATAAAAAGGCAAATCACTTTAGCTCTTTGACAGGATAATCACTTGTTAATAGGATTTCCAAATATTTAGAATATTTATGTATTAATGTATTTATTGGTATATTTGTGAGTTCATTTATTTATTCATTAATCAACAAATATTGATATGATTCCTATAGTGTGCTTGGAATTGTACTGAGGGTGATGGTAGAACACTAAAAACAATCCACATTAAAAGTTTCTGACATAGAGTTTAGATTCTATTCAATGAAATGTCAGTGAAACTCACATGAAATGATACATTCTGCGGGAAAGATCAATTAATTGCAAGAAATATAGTCTGTGGAAGCTTTATGTAAAATGGGCAAATCAGTGAAAACTTCATGGATAAGGTGAAACATCAGTAAGAATTGGAGATATAAGGGAAAGAACCTCCAAGGCAAAGAGACTTGCATGTGTGAAGGTCCTGAGGTAGAATTATGCAAGAAGGCCCGAGTGTTGGAACAGAACTAGCATGGTGGCAAATAATAGATGAAAGTTTGGGATGTCATGGTTTAGGACTTTGTGGGAGCTTCAGGTTTTACTCTGGAGGAGAAAGGAAGTCATTAGAAGATTTATGATAATAGAGTGGCATGAATCTAGTTATTTTTAAACATACCAAAACAAGGGAGAAAGCAGAGAGATCATTATATGTCTTATATTATATATGACATATATTGTAAATACTGTATTGTTAACAATAAATATTATTATATTAAATAATAATTATGTTTAAAAATTTCAAAAATATGTAAGATTAAACTGCATATTGCCTAGAGTTTTATTTATTTTTAATTTATTTTTAAAATGTGTTTTTATTGAGAGAGGGAGGAAGAGAGAGATAGAAGCATCAATGATGAGAGAGAATTGTTGATGGGCTGCCTCCTGAACACCCCCTACTGGGGACAGAGCCCAAAACCCAGGCATGTGCCCTGAGCAGGAATTGAACCATGACCTCCAGGTTCATGGGTCTACACTCAACCACTGAGTGTAGACTAGGCTAGCTGGCTTGGCTAGGGTTGTTTTTTTTTTTTAATAGATATATCTCTTTTAAGAAGGCACTTAAATGAGAAAAATAAAATTTAAAGCAGGGCTTATCTCTGAAGAGGAGAAAGTAATTATATTTAAAAGTAGCACCCAGGAAGCATAAACAGAATTCGAAATGTTCCCTTTTAAAGGGATAATTTCAGTCCATAAGCATGCATTTCATTTATATATTGAAAACACTATATAGACATTTTATAAATAATTTTGTGTAAATTTAATGTTTAGCTTAATAAAACATTTAAAACATAATAAATGTGAGAGGAAAATGATTAATAAATACCAGAGAAGTCGTAATTTGAAACCAGACCTTTACAAATAGTTGGATTATTTGGGTCTTTTCTCCCCTGTCCTTTCTTCCTGCTCATTACGCTTGCATATTAATAAAAAATTAGCGTGTAAATATACTCAATTCTCTAAATCCAAGAAAAGAGTCTGAAGAAAACTACACATATCCAGAAGAAACATACAACTGATACTTCCAATCAGTCTTTTATTTAGAATTGCAATCAACCCGGCTGGTGTGGCTCAGCGGTTGAACATCAACCTGTAATCCAGGAGACTGAGGTTCAGCGGGACTTGAACCTCGATCTCCTGGATCATAGGTTGATGCTCAATGGCTGAGCATTGGAAATTGGGGATTGAACCTCATCATGCCTGTGTTGCCGGCTTGATCCCCAGCAGGAGGCAGCCAATCAATGACTCATCATTGATGTTTCTCTCTCTCCCTCTCCCTTCCAGTCTCTGAAATCAATAAAGATGTATTTTTAAAAAATGGAATTGTCATCAGACAATCAAAGATCCTGAGATACTTGAGGATCATAGCACTGGAGAGATAATAGCATTAAAGATAAAAACTAAGAAAAATTGTAAAAACGGTCTGTTATTACACTCTGAGTTTTCAGAAGAGATTTCAGTTTTAAATAAAGAACAGACTTGCTACAAAATGAAATAAAAAATTAAACATTTTTATTAGAAATTTAAAATATTATATTACAAATTTGAATTGGCTATAGATTTAAGATTTTATCTGGAAGATAAAATTGATTAAATTTTTATATTTCAGAGCCAAAAATCAGTGATATGAAAACTACTTGAGAAAAACTGGGTTCTAGTTTTAGGGGATTCTGATTTTCATTTTATAGCAGTGCTAGGAGAGGGGTAAAAATGCAAGGGAGGATTGCCGGGGTCCAGCCCCAGCTGTCCAGGGGTCCCCAAAGGTGTGGATGGCAGCGACGAAAAATGACGGAAGGCCACGGAGACAGCGTTCAGAGCATCAGGAGAACCAGCTTCTTTTTATTGCCTCGTCACAACTGTATTTATACGATTTGATTTTATTGCTGGTTAAACAGCATGACATCACGCCTTGTTCCCTCTGTTTTGGCCTTTCACAGTTAATGAGTAGACCTTCTTATCTGACCTTTGCTAAAAAATTTACATCTGTTTAGGTATGTTAATTTTTGTCTCACCTATTGTTTACATTTCTCTAGGCTATTCTACAGGTTAATCTCTAGTTTGTTATTTATATTCTGAAGTTACTATTTTATTGCTCTGCCCCAGAGCTAGAAGGAGAATAGCTCAGCCAGCTTTTCTATGTGAAGGTTAAGCGAGTCCTGAGTAAGGGCCTGGAGCTTGGCGTGATGGTTTTTAGCTGTGGTGACTGGCCGCCCGGCTGGCACCTGCCTCAGTCTCCCCGCTCACATTCCCTGCAGCGGTCCGTCCTCACAGTAATATTCTGTGTGTGATTATTCTGTGTCTGATAAGGGGTCAGGTGTAGATTGAAATCATCTCTTTCCTAGGCTGCTCTTTCCCGGTGGGGATTCCCAGAGTTTTCCATTAATGTAAACATCCCCCAGTAATCCAGTCCTTAGTGGGAACTCACTGGTGGCCTCCCCGTGGATTGCCCTGCACCCCGAGTCAGAGGGCCCCAACCCAGGCCTTCCCCCCAGGCCTTTTTCCTAGTGGGGAACTTCCTGGGGTAATGGGCCTGACAAGTCCTAAACTTTCTGCTGACAGCCTGAGTTCCTCATAAGGGGCACAAGATTTCCCCGTACTCCTTGGGGCTTTTACTGAATCCTTGTCTTTTCCAGTCCCATCTGACTCCCCTGCCAGGGAAAAGTTTCCAGCTAGGGCGATGCCCTTTTCTGGTGCAGTGACTCGGGTAAGGACACAGAGCGTGAGGAAGGGGAACAAGCATGGGAAGGGGGACATGCCACACACCAAGTCCCATGGAGCGCTGGCTGTGCAGATGCCTCCTCCTGGAAGGACTGTGTCAAGCAGCAAGGATGGAACGGCTTCCGGCAGAGGATATGTTCAAAGATATAATTAAAAATAAACTCAATACCCAATTCATATTCTTTTGGTCTGGTAACCTGATTTCCCTCTGTAAGAGTCGATGTGTCCCAGTTTCTCTGGAGACGTAAACGCAGGTGGTCTAACTCCCAGTACGTGGCTATACCACCGTGAGGGTCGAGAGACACTTTAGTTCAATGAGACCGAGCCAATAATTCAAGTTTCAAGAAGGGAGACAGAGACAAACATAAAGCAAATCCCACAGGGTTTATTTACCAGTTCCCGATGGTTCTCGGCACCAGCAGGCCACCCGGAGGATCTGCCGAAAGACACACACGCGGTCTGGGGGTGCGGCCCAACGGCGCCGGTCACTGCAGCCCTCTGGAAGCTCTCGCAGAGAGGTGCAGGGAGAGCAAGGCAGGGGCAGCTTTCCCGGAGCTGGGGATGAAGTCTGTGGGGGGCAGACAAGCATCCAAGGATGTGGCCGAAAAGCCCCTGCTTTCAACAGCTGAGTTGAAGGTGTGGTGCATCTTCAGTGTGTCTTATCGGGGTTCTACAGAGCGCGGGCCTGCTTGGAAGCCAGGGCTACAAAGTGTTAATCTTATCGTGGCAGCAGGCCTCACGGTTACACTCAGTCACACAACATGGAGTTACTTATTTCAAATCTAATACACACATCAAACTTATATTCCTGACTAATACACACACAAATCTATTTCTATAACACGATGCCACTCTTATGCACACAAACATACTTCTCTACTCTAGGTTAGGGTTAAGTCCGTGACTCATGAAAGGTTAATTAAATATTTTCCTGCTTTTAAGTATTTCATATTTCTTGTTAAGTAGCCTCAGTTACTGTTGTTTTTCTTTTTGAGTAAGGCCAGGACTTAACATTATTTAAGAAGATCTTTAGAGAATTTTCTTCAAAAAATAATATTTGCAATGGGGCAGCATGTATTCTAATAAAGACCAAAAAACTAATTTTCATAAGAACAGTGGTTTTCACAGTATTCCCTTAGATTATATTTTAAACTACTGTAATGTGGAAAACAATGATTACTCAGGGAATTTAATCTTTCCATTAATGTAAAATATGTCTCACTTACCCAGATTCATTGTGGTTCTCCTACCAGTTCTTTAGTAATTCTTCTCAGTTGCCGTGGCTGGTTATTTTCAGATCCCTGATTCCTTATTTTTGATATATCCAAAGGAGTTCTTGCCTCTCTCTCTCTCTCTCTATCTCTCTCTCTCTCTCTCTCATCTCTCTCTCTCTCATCTCTCTCTCTCTCTCTCTCTCTCTCTCTCTCTCTCTCACCATTCCACTAACTGTCCAAATGATCTCATCTGGTCACATGCTCTAAATACTATCTATGCATTGATGAAAACTAAATTATATTCCTAGCCTGTACTTCTCCTCTGAACTTTAGGCTGAATCCAAATAGAGGCTTGACACTCTACTTGCAAAATATGTAACAGGCATCCCACTCCCATACTTGTGTCCAAAACCAAACTACTGATTTCTCTTCTCTCAAACTTTCTATTTCTAAATCAACCAGCCTGTTTCTCAATTGCACAGCCCAAAACTCTTGGGGTCATTCTGATGTCAATCTTTTTCATACATCTCCACATCTAAGGCACACCAAACCCTGCAAACACAGCCATAATCCACGCCTTTCACACTCCCATTCACCATCACAGAGATTTACAAGAGCCGTCCAACTGTGCCACCTGCTTCTAATCCTGCCCAGCCGGTAATCCACTTTACAATATACAGAGTAATAAGACTTTAAAATGTAAAAGATCTGCTTACTCAATGACTTAAAACTCTCAACTGACTTCCCACCTTTTCTAAATAAAAGCCATTGTCTTTACAATGGCCACCAAACCCAGCAGGATTCCTCTCTTACTGTTCCTGACTAAGCTCACTCTGTCCCCAGACAGCCTGGGTTCATTCTTTTACTGCTTTTGGCCTGAGATGTTGAGTCTGCTTTTATCTTCCTGTAACGTTTTTACTGTGGCAGCCTCCATGGATAACTCTTGTCACTTGTTTAGTTCTCTTGCAAATATCCCGCTCTCAGTGATCATTAGGAAAAAAAGCTAATAACTTCTGCTACCCTTTCCAGGCAGTCTCCAGACCCCTTGCTTCCAAAGCTTGAATCACCATTTACACAATGTATAATGACCTGCGTTCTTGTCTAGTGTCTGTTTCCTCTTTCTGGGATGTAAGTTCTAAATTGGGATGAGTTTTTGTCTGATCTGTTCATTGCTGTACCCTAGGCATTTAAAAAACCATTTCACTGAAGAATGACTACTGAAGGAATGGTTAGATTGATCTATCAGAAAAGAGCTGAAAATTATGTCTCTGTTGTAATCAAACATTTTATTGGCCACTTGTTTTGGGGCATTTGTAAATTACTCAGAGACACAGATTTTATATGCAAAATATAATAAAGTGTTAAGGCAATTTGCTATAAATAAAAAATACATCGGAATTCAATACTCTGATAACAAAGTTCATTGAGAGCTGTGATTTTCATCTGAGTTTCAAGACCTTAGGCATTGCTATGTAATGAATAGATGATCAGTTTGAAAATTAATTCATATTTTTGTCCTATTACTGACTTCCTGAGAGATCCTGATCATTTTATTTAATCTAGATTTACCATACACAGAGGCAGTTAATTATTCTATCAAAAGATAATATGTAAATGATATTATATGTTCATGAGATATTCTGAATTTTTCTTAGAAAGCTATAAACTAATTTGAAGGAGAGTTTTTAGGAAAACAAGATGGTTGAGCACATGTTCTAGTAAAAAACCATGCTTGCCACAACTTCTGACACACCCCAGTCAATCCCTCTGTCCGGCACTTTCTTTTAGCTCTTTCTATTGTCACCTCAGCAACCACTAAATGAGTGAGTGCAGCTGAGTGTTCGCACTCCTGACTTTTATCATCCCCAGGCGAACTGTTGCTGAGAATTCAACCAAACATCTGTTTCCTCACCTAATTCTCACAACTAGTATAAGAAGATAGAGATTCAAGCTATTTATAAAAAGTAACAAGTAAATAAGCAGATTTGATTGCTTATTATTATTATCTCAGTACTTGAAATTGGCATGAAAAATAATATACTGAATCCAAGGAGTTTATTTAATACTACCCAAATTATTATTATTAGAGAAGTAAAATAATTTTGTCTTTCATGAAAATTGGTATTTATAATACCATAACTAACAATAATATTAATACTAGAAACAATAATGAATTAAATAATATAAATAATAACATAACCATTTTAAATGATCACAGATTCATTAATACAAATAATTTCAGCAGTAACTTGTCATGGTTATAACATTTCTTAGACCAGATAACTTACAGTGTCAAAACTTTGCACACACAAAAAAATCCTAAAAAGATATGTCTTCACATATTAAAAATTAAGTGAAAAATGCAGATGATCTCTGGGATATTTCTAATGTATTTTTAAGTCTTTATGCTCTTTAGTGTTGAGTCTTTCTCTATAATGGACTATATAACTAAAGGGCATTTAAGTTTATTATATGTAAACTCACATTTTCTGAATAAATATGTAAATTATAGTCTACCCATATAGATAGACCAGAGATCTTTTGATCACCTAGCTAGAGCTATAAAAAACCAAGATTATAAAAATGTCACTAAGTAGAGAAGCAAGAAAAATACTTTCATCTCTGTTTTCTTCAACTATTCATGAGTTTCTTCAAGTGAATTCTGCAGGAAAGACTCATAATTTTACTTGAGGACACAGAGCCTTAGTCAGTATATTATATTTTTAGTTCAAAGCATGCAAGAAAACCAAACCAGCAAAGCAAAGTTATTTGATGTTGCTTTGTGTTAGAATCCAGGGAAAATAACTACTTTGATCAATTCTCCTCCTTGAAAATGTCCTGTAGTCGACCTGCTCAAGAGTAGTCTTTGAAAATGATTGCATAGTCTGTCGATCCTGAATTGAATTTGGTTCATAGGTTTTGGAAAAGGAAAACAAGACCAAGTTTTCCAAAATTTACACACTTTATTAACTTCTATCTTGATTAAATTTTAAAATCACCCCGTTTTAGTCTCAGGACCCCAAATTAGAAATAATTGTGATGTATTTACCCAGATTGCAGAAAATAAATATGTGAAAATGTAAAATATTGTTCCAACATATGAAATAAATGGCCTGATGTTAAATACCTTCATTATATATCATATATTTAGAAAAAAAATGTTTGTCAAATGAAAATATAAAATAACTATCTAAAAGCTTGTTTACAATGGAGATGTAGTACTTATTTTATAATCAATGAGGAATAATCAGATGGATTAAAAAGCAAACTTTTGAACCAATACATATATAATTGCTTATTTCTGTGTTTAACTAGTTAAGATTATTTTTTTAAAGGGCAGAAAACATGATATTTCACATGTAGGAAAGATGTAAAAATTATTCTGTGTTACTGATATTATTTATTATGTGTCTGTTACATTTTAGTCATTTCATTAAATTCTAAATAATCTTCAAACAAGCTGAGAAGTAGATATTATTCCAGTTTTATTATGATGATTGTTATTATTCCAGAATCTAAAGGGCAATCACAAAGCTACCAAGTGATCTTGCTGAATTTGAACCTTGACCTATCTAGCACAAAGGATATCCAATAAAAGCACAGTGCTATTCATGGGCAGCCACATCGCCTCAAATAGATTCCATGACTTAAGAAACTGTTCAATGTTTAGAGGTAACACCAGCAACTTTATCTTATTTAAACTATGAGTTTTATAAAATGAAATTATCCAAAGTCATCGCTTCCAATTCTAGAGATACTTCTACAATGAATGGAAATAAGAAACTATCTTGGTTGAAGTTTTGTTACAGGAGCACAAAAATGTGTGTAACCAAATTTGTTCCCTGTAATTTGCTGAATGTATGCAGACTTTAAAACCCAAATACAGAAAATTTTACCTGTTTTTAAAATTTGCTTTTATAGATATTATCCAGCATCCAGATATGCATATACTTTGGAAGAATAGAAATTCAAATGTTTTATACACAGTAAACAAAATAATGTTTTCAAACAATTCAGTATGATTGTCAGGGAAAACTTTCTGATTCTTTACCATTTGTACAAAATTGTGCTTTTAGTATAGAAGCAAAATGCAATCTTTTAAACTCTCTGATGTTACTAAAATGCAAGTCAATTACTTCTATGTCTTCTTAAAATACCTTCTTATTGCATACTAATAAATTCCAGTTATTCAGTATATTTGAAAAGATAAAATACTTTTTAAAAGTAAAAATGCAAATGTCTTTATTTCAGAAACTTCAAAGTGAAACAAAGAGGAATGAAGTTTTACATCTTTGTTTAATATGGACTATTAACTACTTTTGGCTATACAAGATACTTCTGTAGTATATTTAAAAAAATATTAAAATGTAGAAAAGATACCAAACATATCATCCAGCAATCCTCTACATGTAAGTTGCAAAATATTCTACTGATAATAATTATGTCTTTATTGATATATTTTTGAAATTCATGCATTAGTTAATATTTATCTTTAACATCCCTTAAGATTAATAAAACCATCCATACTATATAAACTCTATAAAAAAGGGACTAAATTAATAAATTATTTGAATAAACCTTAAAGATCTGTGGAAACTACTATTTGTATGCTTAAAGACATTACTTATAAAAAGAGATTTGTAAGCAACACTCCAGAAATTTTTCTCTAACACTTTTACTTTAAAATATACATTGCTTTATCAAATATTCAGTTATGTCGATCTAAAAGAAATCAGTTTTTAATCATCTCATTAACATTGTGTCAAAATCTATATCACTCTTTTATTAATTTAGCACATCTCTTGTATTATGATAAAATAGAGTGAGGAAATAGATGAAAAAAGTTGCAGAAAGCATAGTGGGATAACCATGATTTTTAAGACACTCGATTTTCCTATTAGAAAATATCAGGAAAACTTTGATGGAAGGAAAATTAGAAGAATCAAAGTTATCTAGTTTGGTATTGTAATTGAATTTAAACAACATTGGAGACTAAAAAATGTCAGGTTTTTATTGCTATTTCTCTTTTTATTATAATTATCATATTACTGATAATAAAGTTTATTTTTGGTCTACAAAAGAGAATTTTAAGAAATCACCCTTACACAAAGGTGCATTGTCTCCAAATATACTTTGAGTTAATTTCTATGAATATTAAAAAATCCTCAGGTGTAAAAATTCAAATAAGGTAATAATTCCAATAAAGTGCAATTCTTATATTTTCAAAAGTTGAAACTCTAGCCAATAAATATTAAAATTTGGGCTTCAGGAGCTCTAATTTCTAACTCATTTTTTTTAGCTCTCAAAAGTAGGCACAGAGCAATTTAAGTCTCTTAGATTCCAACTTAATAATATTTAAAATCAAAGATTTAGGTGAAGATTTGCCGTTTGAAAATATTTTCAAACTGCTATAACCCCCTTAATTAAGTGCCTTAAGACTCAGTACTGGTTCATTCCTAGCCCTTCGCTATTCCTCTGGCGGGCCCACAGGGCCTTACAGACGCAGGAGCTTTTTGTTCGGGGCTTCTGTGCAGTGCAACGATTCCGCCTGTTTGTGCGACAGGTCATTCAGCCCCACTTGGCGCCGTAACGGGGAGAAAAACAGAACAACGGGGAGCTGGGGCTTTTGCCTCTTACCCACCCAGCCGCGGCAAGTGAAGTATTGAGGTTATTTCAGGCTCATTGTCTTCATGCACCAGCTTGACTCACAACTTTGTGTGTGTGTGTGTGTGTGTGTGTGTGTGTTTGTAAGCCACAACATTTTATTCCTAAACTACTTTATGGAAAAAAACACATGTTATTATTTTACGTGGCATATGAAGAAATCATAGCAGAGAGAGAATGCTTTGCTCAGATTCACATATTTATTTACTAGAGAAGTTAAATTTTCATTTGGTGTCTTCCTCTAACACTTGCTATTTATTTATTTGCTTAAAATCTCTTGATGCTATTGATATAAAGTTTTCTTGAGCCTTTAAATTCCTAGTGCCACTCTTTTATTTATTTGCTTAAAATCTCTTGATGCTATTGATATAAAGTTTTCTTGAGCCTTTAAATTCCTAGTGCCGCTCTTCAGAAGCAATTAGGATTAATACTATCATCATTTGTATCACTATAGTAATATATACATATACACACACATACAAATATATACATATAATATACACCTCTTATGTAAAATCTTTTGCAATTTTCTTTTACTTAAAATATTTTAATGTATTTTATAACTATATTTATATGCATGTCTTTTTAATGCATTGACAGTGATCCTTTGCATTTAGTCATCTATTTCTATGGCTATTTAAGGTTAATTTTTATTTTTCTTATGCATTTTTGCTTTACAAAAGATCCCACATTAATAATATCTAGGCACATATACGGATACACTGTCAGGTTGAATCCTGTCCTCTCAAAATTCCTGTGTTGTGTTCCTGAGCTCTCAGCGCCTCAGATGTGACTTTATTTGGAAAGAAGGTCTTTATAGGGGTATTCAAGTTAAAGTGAGGTCTTTAGGGTTGCCCCTAATCCGGTATGACTGGTGTTCTTCCCAAAAGGGGAATTTGGATAGAAACATGCATGGAGGGAAGATGATACGCTGCCATCTGTAAGTTAAGGAGACGGGCCTGTAACGGATCCTTCCCTCAGCCTCAGAAGGAAACAGCTCTGACACCTGGATTTCACACTTCTAGCCTCCAGGACGGTGAGACAATACATTTCTATTTTGTAAGCTACTCTGTGGTACTTTGTTAGGGCAGCCCTAGCAAATTAATACACAAATACTTTCAAGTAATTTTTTGTCAAGTGGTAGATTTCTTACAAGTTTTGTTATAGAATGCCAAATTGTCCTCTGAAAAGTTGATGCCAATTAATATCATCTATAACAGTTCTAATATGGGAAAAATATTTAAAAAGTTATTCTTCCATAATTTTTACATATGAGAAGTGTTAAGTGTTTCTTTGGCCAGAAGGAAACTGATGACTATAGGTGACAATCTGCCTCTGGAATATTTTTGCTAACATCCAATTTGTGACTGTAAAAGTGTGGAAGGATTTGAATCAGCATATGGAATTTATAATACTTTAATGCAATCCAATGCCTAGATTACGGAATAAATTTTAATTTTTCTTGAATGCTAATCTAGAATATAGTCAGTACATGGCAGAAAGCTGGCAAAGGAATATTATATGGATGGATGGATGGACGGATGGACTGATGGATGGATGAATGGGTGGAATGTATTTGTATTTAAAAACCCTGAGAAAACCAACTCTGAGCTCTCATTGCTCACAAAGCCATAAACTTGGTTCAGGGACATCAAAACATTCTGAATTTGAAACTACAGGGCCAAAAAAAAAAAAGCAGACTTCAATTTTCTTTTCAAGGATATACAAGTTTTAAGATTTACTCTCTAAAAGTGTATTGAAAATTTCCCCATTGATGAAGAGCCCTAAGATGATTGAAGTCACAAGTTTGAAAGGATTGTAAAACTTTGGGGTACAAATAAAACCTTTTTTCCCCAGAAGATTTTCATAGTATCTGTAACAGGATTATGTTTAATGTTTTGTTGCTTTCTTTTAAGTCAGATTTAAGATAACTCTGAGTTATTCAGTTTCTGCCATTTTGGTGTAGCTCATTTTAAAGAGGCATAGATGAAGCCAAAAATGATTTATACCCATCAGCGTGTCACACTTTTTTTTCTGCAACTTTTAGGTAAACTCATTAGAATTCCAGAACTCTTCCTACATTTGTGATTATATTTGCCAACCTCTATAGTGTCACAATCCCAGTGAAGTTTTATGTTTTCTCTTCCACTACAATGAAACCACATGAACACATACCTTTTAAATTAATTCTACTTAGGCTATGCAGTTATCTCCTACAAAACTGCCTGACATGTGCTCAATTCTCTGGAATTACTTAGTGATAAAGTAAGGAATGAAATTAGCTGACAGTGATAACCAGTGAGGCAAACTTGGATTTCAAGTTGTAATGTTTTACTTAATAATTGTATCCCACAGTTGAAAAATACGCCTAAAGTTATTTTATATGTGAACTAAAATTTTTAAATAGTCAACTTGTCAACAAGCCTTTCCTTCTGACCTTCCACATGTACGTAGTTCATGCCACCCTTCACCACCTGCCTTGGGACCATCATAAACAAAACCACTCACATCTCTTACCTAGATCATGACTGCAGACTTCTCATGGATCTCCCCAGTTTGGCCCTTGCTCTCCTTCAATCTTTTCTCAGGCTAGGAGCCTTAACAATTATTGTAAACTCAGTTGAATATATCATCCCTCTGCTAACACCTCCCAATGAATTCAAATCTTATTTTTTAAAAGGCCTAAGTTCTCTCTTCTCTCTTTTCTTACTCTTCTTCAGTTATGCTGACCCCTGGGTGTCTGTCCATCCATTCTTCAGACAAATTTTCACTATTAGGCTTTTTGTATTGGTATAAGTAATTATATATACAAGCAATTATATATATAATTTATTGTATATAATTAATTATATATACAAGTAATTATATAATAAGTTATATATATAATTTTTGTATTGATATAAGTAATTATATATATAATTACATATAAGTAATTATATGTGGAAGGTCTCCCTCCCTCAACCCTTACCCCTCATGGAATTTTGCATTGGTCCCTGACATGCTTCAGAACTGTGCTCATGCCAGTTTTTCTGGACAACGCTGTCTAAAAATGCAATCTAGCTCTCTCCGAGTGCTCCCTGCCCCCTGCCTGCCTTTCTCGTCAACTTTACAGTGTCACCATTTAATGTAGTTGATATTTATCTTGTTATTCCCTCTTTCATCCTTAGAATGTAATCTCCACAGGCAGCAACTTTTATTTTGTTCACTATCTCATGTATCTGTTATTATTATATCAGCATTCATTCACATTTTGAATAATTATAATTTTATTATTTAACTAAGAGAAATCTAATTAAAGATTGTGAACATAAT